>NC_086163.1:20490571-20794459 GCF_035149785.1 Candoia aspera | reverse complement strand
TTTCCAAGCACATGGCCACAAAGGACAGAAGGTGTGCAGTGAGCAGGGACTTACTGGCTGCCAAAGAATCCTTCTAATACCTTTACATGCTGGTAGTGCTCAGCATCACTTCTTCCCACTTGTAGCAGCATACAGTAATAGCTACTTCCTTTCCCTAGGCACATCACATTCTCTCTGCATCAGCCCAAGGTGAGAACTGGGGGAGAAGGGGTGCAGCCATAAAATCAACACACCAGTATTCAGAGAGACCTGGTTTTCTCTCCAGTGTCCATTGTAGCATAGGATACATTTATTAAGGGTGGAAATTGAGAGAAAAACTTGATATTGGAACAACGGAGGGAACACTTGTGAATTAGAATTCCTGGCTTATCTGCGGGGAGGGAGGGAGGGAGGGGAAGGAAGGAGATGAATGGAAGGAGGGAGGGAGAGATGAGAGGGAGGGAGGGAGGGAGGGAGGGAGGGAGGGGAAGGAAGGAGATGAATGGAAGGAGGGAGGGAGAGATGAGAGGGAGGGAGGGAGGGGAAGGAAGGAGATGAATGGAAGGAGGGAGGGAGAGATGAGAGGAAGGAAGGGAAGGGAAGGGAAGGGGAGGGGGGAAGTTAGAGATGAAAGGGAGGGAGGGGAGGGGAGGGGAGGGGGAAGATAGAGATGGAAGGGAGGAAGGGAGGGAAGGGAAGGGGAGGGGGAAGATAGAGATGAAAGGGAGGGAGGGAGGGGAAGGGAAGGGAAGGGAAGGGAAGGGAAGGGGAGGGGAGGGGGAAGATAGAGATGAAAGGGAGGGAGGGAGGGAGGGGAAGGAAGGAGATGAATGGAAGGAGGGAGGGAGAGATGAGAGGGAGGGAGGGAGGGAGGGAGGGAGGGGAAGGAAGGAGATGAATGGAAGGAGGGAGGGAGAGATGAGAGGGAGGGAGGGAGGGAGGGGAAGGAAGGAGATGAATGGAAGGAGGGAGGGAGAGATGAGAGGAAGGAAGGGAAGGGAAGGGAAGGGGAGGGGGAAGATAGAGATGAAAGGGAGGGAGGGAGGGGAAGGGAAGGGAAGGGAAGGGGAGGGGGAAGATAGAGATGAAAGGGAGGGAGGGAGGGGAAGGAAGGAAGGAGATGAATGGAAGGAGGGAGGGAGAGATGAGAGGAAGGGAAGGAGGGAGGGAGGGAGGGAAGGGAAGGTGAGGGGAGGGGAGGGGGAAGATAGAGATGAAAGGGAGGGAGGGGAGGGGAGGGGAAGATAGAGATGAAAGGGAGGGGAGGGGAGGGGGAAGATAGAGATGAAAGGGAGGGAGGGAGGGAAGGGAAGGGAAGGGGAGGGGGAAGATAGAGATGAAAGGGAGGGAGGGAGGGGAAGGGAAGGGAAGGGAAGGGGAGGGGAGGGGGAAGATAGAGATGAAAGGGAGGGAGGGAGGGGAAGGAAGGAGATGAAGGAGGGAGGGAGAGATGAGAGGAAGGGAAGGAGGGAGGGAGGGAGGGAAGGGAAGGGGAGGGGAGGGGAGGGGAGGGGGAAGATAGAGATGAAAGGGAGGGAGGGGAGGGGAGGGGAAGATAGAGATGAAAGGGAGGGGAGGGGAGGGAAGGGAAGGGGAGGGGGAAGTTAGAGATGAAAGGGAGGGAGGGGAGGGGAGGGGAGGGGGAAGATAGAGATGGAAGGGAGGAAGGGAGGGAAGGGAAGGGGAGGGGGAAGATAGAGATGAAAGGGAGGGAGGGAGGGGAAGGGAAGGGAAGGGAAGGGAAGGGAAGGGGAGGGGAGGGGGAAGATAGAGATGAAAGGGAGGGAGGGAGGGGAAGGAAGGAGATGAATGGAAGGAGGGGAGAGATGAGGGAGGGAGGGAGGGAGGGAGGGAGGGGAAGGAAGGAGATGAATGGAAGGAGGGAGGGAGAGATGAGAGGGAGGGAGGGAGGGGAAGGAGGAGATGATGGAGGGTGGGAGAGATGAGGAGGAAGGGAAGGGAGGGAAGGGAAGGGGAGGGGGAAGATAGAGATGAAAGGGAGGGAGGAGGGAAGGGAAGGGGGAAGGGAAGGGGAGGGGGAAGATAGAGATGAAAGGGAGGGAGGGAGGGGAAAGGAAGGGGAGGGGAGGGGAGGGGAGGGGAGGGGGAAGATAGAGATGAAAGGGAGGGAGGGAGGGGAAGGAAGGAAGGAGATGAATGGAAGGAGGGAGGGAGAGATGAGAGGAAGGGAAGGAGGGAGGGAGGGGGAAGGGATGGTGAGGGTTGAGGAGGGGGAGATAGAGATGAAGGGAGGGAGGGGAGGGGAGGGGTGATGTAGAGTTGAAGGGAGGGGAGGGGAGGGGAGTGAGATGAGTTGAAGGGAGGGAGGGAGGGAAGGGTTGGGGAGGGGGAAGATAGTGTGAAGGGAGGGAGGGGGGAGGGAAGGGGTGGGGGAAGTTAGAGATGAAGGGTGGGAGGGTGGGGAAGGAAGGAGTGATGGAAGGAGGGAGGTGGATGTGAGGAAGGGAGGAGGGTGGGAGGGAGGGAGGGAGGGGTGGGGAGGGGAGGGGGAGATAGTGTGTTTGGGAGGGGGGGGGGGGGAGATTGTGATGAAGGGTGGGGAGGGGGAGTTGTGATTGGTTGAGGGGGGGGGGAGGGTTGGGTTGGGATGGGAAGGGGTGGGGAGGGGGTTGTTGTGTTTGGTGGGGGGTTGGTTGTGGGGTTGTTGTGGTTGGTGGGTGGGTGGGTGGTTGGTGGAGGGGGGTGGGGGGAGGGGTGAGTGAGGGTGGGAGGGTTGGGTGGGGTGGGGAGGGGAGGGGGTGTTGTGTTGAAGGGAGGGTGGGTGGGGTGGGGTGGGTGGGGTGGGAAGGGGTGGGTGGGTGGGTGGGTGGGAGTGGTTGGTGTTGTTTGGTTGGTGGGGTGGGTGTGGTGGTTGGGGGAGGGAGGGTGGGAGGGAAGGAAGGAGATGATGGAAGGAGGGAGGGAGGGAGGGAGGGAGGAGAGGAGGAGATGATGGAGGGGGAGGGAGGGAGGGAGGGAGGGGAGGGGGAAGATAGAGATGAAAGGGAGGGAGGGAGGGAGGTTTTGCAGATGCTACATTAATTCATCACTTCAGTATGACTAGGTGGCTCCCCTCTGTGTATAATTATTTGTTTTGATTCTCAGCTGATTTCCTTAACCATCAATCTCTAATGAGCCTTCCCTAAATTGATTAGGTGATGCACAATTTCGGCCCAGTTCACAGATTATTTCTAAGAGCCGCCAACAGTCTGTGACTTTCATTTCATTGGATTTAATGATTGCTGGGAAGCAGACAGGGAAAAAAGGAGGTGGGGAGTTGGGGGGAAAAAGAGAGAGAAGGTGTGCATTACAGCAAGATACAATTGTTTTTGTCAGCATGATCCTTTTAACTTCCAATCAATTAAAGTTTTATTCCCTAATTTCATTATTGTACCCATTTGAGTGCTAATGCTAGCCACCAATAAAGCTACATATAGATAATGGTATACAATTTAATTTAACTAATTGGAGTTTAGTGATCTAACATGCTTTTCATATCCTAATTCTTTGACTAATCTTTGATTTTTGCATTTCCTACCATTCTTTCAATGGAAAAGGGCAGGTGAAAACATCTGCTACATTTCAGGTTCAATTCTCAACATCTGCCTTTAATGGCATGATTAGTATGCACAAAAATCCCCTTCTGTTACCTGCTCCATACATCCATTTCCCATCTTCACCATGTCTGACCTTGAGATTAATTTATCCAATTGTCCTTACCTTCCGTATTATGCTATGTACAGTCCTGGACGGTCAGAAACATTTTCACCTTTTCAACATTTCACAACATTTGGCAAAATGACAACCTAACAGAGGGTTAACTTTGGAGAAGAACTGGTTTCTCCGTTTAGAGAAACAAAGATATTTGTCTTCCCTGCACAAATCTCTTCCGAGCAGGAAAAGCATGTGTCTTGTTTGTAAACTTATGCAAAGTCAATTTGGTTTCATTGCCAGCTAGACAGACTGAACTACAGCATGCATTTTAGAGAGCTGGTTGGTGGGTCTGGTGGTAAAGAGGTAGCTTCTTGCTTTTCAGCTTATTACTGGGCCATGTGGTTGCTTCAATTTTCTCAGTCACCACACTGCAAACTGGATTATGTAGTCCTAAATTTGCAGGAATGGCTGTTTCAGATCCTGAACCTACACAGAAGAAGGAAATAAGGCAGTTCTTTCTCTGCTGGCTTGTCTTTACTCTATCACTAATGCAACACCATGGGTGGAATCTGGGTGTAAAACCAAGGCTGGTGTGGCTGTAGAATTGCAACCCTTGCTGTGTTGTGAGGCCTATGTTGTGAGCTAACTTGCCGCTCAATTGAGACTCACTCCTTCTTTCTTACTCTTTGAAGGAGAAGACTTGAAAGCTTGCCTAAGACATTTTTAGAGTATTCATGTTTTTGTGCTGCTAAATTGATGTGTAGTATAACTGGTGGATTGGATTTCGTTGTTCTGAAGTTAGCATTACACTTTCGTAAGTCACCCACAGCCATTAGGGATTGGGCAGCATATACATTTGCTAAATAATAATAAAGTATTAATAAATATCTGCTGCAGTTGCAAAATGCGGTGTTAGACATACCCCATGGGAGTGAAGAATTTGATCATTCCAGATAGTTGGTGGTTACTGTTGAAGCTCTGAGTCATTTTGCAAAGAGGAGAACTTTCCTGCAAAAAAATGTAGTGGGCTCATTTAGCAACATTTAATAGGTCTTCAGTTCTCAAATGCTGTAGTTGTCATCCAGCTGAAATGTTCCACCCCTGTCTGTGTTTGCCTTTGAAGCAATAACAAAAAACACCCCTGCAGAGTCTTTCATTACATAGTAGCCATTTATTTCCAACCTTGACCTTGATTTTTCCATTTTTTCTGATACTTGTCCTTTTAGCTCAGATGTGGCCACATCAACTTTCATCTCTTATTCATCTGACCCTTTTCTTCAGTTCCAAATAGTCAGTTATCATCTGGGGTCTACTGACCATGCCCAATTCTCATGGGTTGAATGTTATGGGGTTCCTGCAACATTTCACATTAGCTAGAAAGGAACCAACATTCAAAGAACAAATCTCCTTTTAGCATAAATGTTCCTAATATCTTTTCTTTCTTCAGCTGTTTCCAAGGCTGACCTGATCCAAGTGTTTTATCACCCATCTCAGTTTCCTTCTCCTCTAAAACTGAAGAATATTGTATCTGTCTCCCTGGGACATTATGAGTTTAAGTAATGTAATTAGTTTAAGTGCTCTGGGAATGAAGCTTTCTAAACACAATGTATGATTACCGAAATGAGTGTATGACAATTTTGGAAAAAAAAAAAAAAACGGAAGGCATTTTCAACTTGCCTAACATTACAGTCCTGTCATTAATGTGAGTCCTTAGTTGCCCATTGTTTGAGCCGCTGGGAAGATTATCTGTTTAAAAGCATAATTAAACACACACACACACACAGACACACACAGAGGAAGTCTACTGATGACAGCACTAAATGGATGATCTGTCCCAGCAGTTTTAACCAAGGCGTTAAGATATTCAGTCTACACCTCATCTTTAGAACGTTGCAGGCATTCTGCAGAGTTTTGTTGGGTGTGCAGTTTTATTGAGTACAAAGTGTTTGTTGATTATCCATGGAAGCTGTTTCATGGGGTGGTACAAGAAGGTTGTTTATTTTCTTATAGTGAATTCCTTACCACTCTAATTATTACAAGCATGGGCCCCTCCCTTTATTTCAATTTTTTTTTCTTTTAAAATGGAGTACAGCTGATGGAAGGACTGGATTTTCACAAATGGAAACACTGGGGGGAAATCCCTGGCTTCATTCAAGGAACACTTACGATTCCTTATGATTTTGTGGGTTTGCACAATACACAAAGCCACAAACTAATCAAATGGGTGGGGTCTGTACCCCACACTGTGCTGCAATAAAGTATAATTAAAGTTCAAACTTTATTAATTAAAGTTACCACTCACCAAGCTTATCCCACCAAGTTCACACTACATATATCTGTAGCCAAACCTGGTTAAAGGTTTGTGGAACCCAGTCAATTAGAAGGTGACTATGAGATATTTCAAAAGTAAATCTAGAACTGAAAATGCCAGAGTAGATACTCAGGAAGACCACATGGGGGGAACATGTCATTTCTCCAACTGGGAGATGGTGCCCATGAGATGGCATCCCATCCAACCTGAAACAAGGACTCAACCAAGGATCACCTGGAAAGAGGATGGTGTTTCTCTTCTTCTGAGTATGAAAAGTGGTTTCAGTGTGTACAGAAGATATGGGCAATTGTCCTGAAATGTTTATTTCAGGCCTTATTAACCAGTTGACGCCACATCCTGGCTCATTAGATGTCATATGCAGAAAAATCCTAACTCCCTTTTCTGCGTTTCAGGGCTTCTGCAGATTCAGTAAAAATGCCATGATTAATGTTGGTTGGAGCTGTTGTCAGGGTTATTCCTGGACTGGAAACATATAAACAGGCACTTGGGGATTCATGAACTTCTGCTTAGTAGATTTATTCTAGAAAAATGAATGAAGAATTCTATTACAGAAGAATTCTAGTATCTGCTGTTCATCGAGTGCAAGGCCTATTTTTAGAGAAATCGGGGTTCCAAATCATATACCTTTTCCTCCCATTCATATAAAGTCATCTCTTTGGGCAGGAGAGATTGCTTAAACTTGTCTCTTGTTCTGATAATGGACTGATCTGCTCTCAGGCTGTGTCAGCCCTCCCAGGTGGACCAGGCAGGAAGCACGACCAGATGAGCCAATTCTACTTTATTGTAAGGCTACCTTAACCAAATCTTGCAAGTCTGAAAGTGCAACTCTCCCCCCATCTCCTTTACAGCCCGAGAAACAAGGGAGGGTCCCTTCTGAGCCTCTTGCCCTGCCCACTATCCAGCTTTGGGCTATGCTGTCTGTTATCTGACTGTTCCCTCGGCAGCATCTCTTCGCCCCATTTCTCAAGGTCTTTCTCACATCCCATTACAGAATGAAAGTCTCCAACTTTTTTGCACATGTTTAGCAGTGTCAGCCTTACCAGGTAGACCAGACAGGAAACACAACCAGATGAGCTACTTCTACTTTATTGTAAGGCTACATTTAGCAGAATCTTGCCAGTCTGAAAGTACAGATCTCCCGCCATCTCCTTTACAGCCCAAGAAACTAGGGAGGGACTCTTCTGAGCCTTTTGCCCCACCCACTATCCAGCTGTGAGCTATGCTGTCTTTTATCTTCCCATTCCCTAGGCAGCATCTCTCCCCCCACCCTCCTTCCAAGTTCATTCTCACATTCCATTACAGGCTGTGTGCTTGTGAGCATCAGAACTGCCAGTAATGGTTTGCATCCCCAGCAGGCTGTTGTAAAGCATCTGAGTATACTCTAGTTTTGTTTTGTTGAGCATATGCCCTGTTGTTAGAGCCCATTTTATGGGCAGTCTGGAATTGAGAACAAATTAAAAGATTTCCAACATCAAGATACAACCAGTAGAATTTGAAAATATTTCCGCTCAAAGAGAGAGAGAAAGAGTTAGGGAGAGAGAGAGCAAGCATTTATTTGGGTTTCTCTTAACATAAATTCTTAATATTCTAACTTTCAATGAACTGTTAAAGGATGCATCTTTCATCCTTCAGACAGAAATTACTGTAATTCTTTATTTTATTATTTATAATGTGCTGATTATTGCTTTGTTGATATTTATGTATTACTTGTATTTTAGCAATAATTTCAAGTTTTTAAAATGGTGTAAGATACACAGTTATGTAAAACTAATAAGATGTTGGCAGTTTAGTAAATTCCCTATTTATTCACTGGGCAGGGGATTTGTGCCTTTTCTTGTGCCTGTTTTCTTCTCTTTCTCAAAAATGTTTAATGAAAATATAATTCAAAAAGAGACACTTTGAACTGAAGTCTTCGTTGGCAGATGCAGAGTCTCCACCCCCTTCAGAGGTCACTAATGGACTTTATTAACCAGTTTTGTTTCATGAGAGCTATCTTTTCATTCTTGTAATTCCAGCTTTCTGAATTTTGCTTCCCTATAGAGGGGAGATGGTGAAGAGATCTTGGATAGTCATGAAGGTCTCTTAATTTTATGCCTAATTACTTAGGTCAATGATTGTCGTGACATGGACATTTTTAGATGCCTCTTTGAGACAGACTGTTGCTCAAATCTCCATCAATGTTCAAAAACCTGTCTGAAGCACAGTAATTATTTCTGGTGAGTCTTTTCACTAAATAGCAAGGGAAGTAGCAAGACTCTGCAGATTGGATTGTTTTTTCTTGATGTCAAAAATTTGGGACGCTTCTGCAGGAGAGTCTTCAGGCAAATCCCTGGCTGCCTTCTTTTCCACAAAGGGCATTTTTATTAAGAAAATGTGTTTTTGAAGTGGAGAAGAAAACATTTTTAAGATGATCTCTGAGAATGTGTTTATTTATTTATTTGTCCAATTTGTCCCCGCCCATCTCCTCCCATTGGGGGACTCTGGGCAGTTTACAACAATCAATTAAAACAACGATCATAAAATACACAGTATAAAATTACAGTAATAAATAATATAAATAAGAGTAAAGATAAAAAGTCCAAGTGGCAAAAGAATCTAAACAGTCCAAGTGTGGGAGGAGTGGTCTATAGCAGGGTTTGAGAGAAGTGTCTTGATAGTACTACCTGTTCTGTGAAAAGCACCTTTTTAAAGGTAAAATATTTGAGATAGAAAGCATCTGTTAACTAATATCTCATGACTCAAAAACTGACTACAATTGACTCAGCCAAATACTTTTTTAACTGGAACCTTCTGCATATATTAAGGATGGGCAAAACTAACAAGTTTTGTTCTCCTAGCTTTTATTCTTCAATCTGTCTCATCAATTCCTTTCATTCTTGTTCTTGGCCGTGAATATTAAACAAAGTTGTGCTAGCAACTGCATTTATTTATTCAAACAAATATATTTTCATTTGCGGTACTGCATAACGTACCCAGATTTTCCAAGCTATTTTCTTTAATATGTAGTGTTTCTTTCATGAATAGATGCATTTTTGTGCCATATTTTCTTGCTTTGCAGAATTCAGAGAAGTGTGACTGATGCAAGAAAACCGAAAGTTGATGTGTGAATTGGCTTGAAAATGTGAAATTAGGAAAATTCATGTTCAAATGTAAATAAAATGTCTCCCCTCTCTGTAGATTCACTGGGATGATTAAGTCATAAGGCTGGTTTGTATTCAACTTAATGTGTTGTGTGGTTTATTTGGCCAACCATGTCAAACAAAATATGGCTTAGCATGATACGTGAACCCATCTGTGTGTGTTAGGGCAAATGCAAATAAACCTACATTATGGCATAGTGAATGGCTCAGAAATACAAATAGAAGAAGAGAGAGTTAGTCATGCTCCGTTCTATTTGCACGCAGCAATTGGTAACCTCTGATATAATAGACACACCTCCAGATGCTTCAATGAGTGCCACAGAGCAGCTGTGCCCACTTCTAACAAGCTAGTGTTGGATTCTGGATCTCTGTCCCAAAAGCTACTGTAGTTAGTAGGGTGGGCCTGGTTCAGATGTCCACCAAGGAGCCACCCTTCTGGCTAAGCAGATCCTGAACTTTCCACCCCATGGAGCTGCTAAAAGAAACTTTCGACCAGATTAGATTGAAGTTCTAGTCCAGACAAAACATTCTGAGCAACATTATATACATGTCTCTATACCTGACGTTTAGTGATCCATTCTGAATCAATGTTTTTAAAAGCCTCTTAAGATGCATTTTAGGAAAGAGAGCAAAAGCTTGCGTTTTCTGTTTTGACATTGTGTTATCGATTGTGAAGGAAGGAGCTGGTTGTTTCCACCTGACTGTGTTTTCAGTTTCCATGTCTCGCAGTGTCTGGTTACACAACGTTCCTTAATGGCTCAGCTCCTGGTTTTTTTTCCCCTCTGTTTGCTACCTCTTTCCTTTATCCTTCCAGCTTTCAGCACAGGGGCCTTTCTTCATTTTTTAAAGTAATCAATACCCCCCACTGCTGGCCGTCACTCATATTTGGCACATTTCTAAATTATTTAGTGGTCTCTCTTGAGCCATATAAAATTTCTATTGCATTTGTCAATTGCCTGATCAATAGTTCATTTTTCTTTCCCTCAAAGATGCACATAGGGTTTTGAACTTGGAAGACTAACTTCCTTTAAGAGAGAGAGGGTGGGGAAAAAAAATTTAAAGGAAGCAACCAGATTTAGCTACGAGTTTCAAGAAACACAGTTGCTCCTTCGTATGTCACTAGAGTGAATTCCCTTATCTCAATGCACATGGCTTCATATTCTTCCTCTTCTGGATCCTCCTGGTCCTTCAAACAAACAGCAGTCTGGGCTTTCTTGTATTTTATTTTTCTGTGCCTGTGCATTCCTGTGACCTTTTCACCCTCCGCTGTAGAAGATGCTCACACCAGAGGACTCTTTTGAACATCCAGCACTAATGACATCTGACATTTAAGTCAACTTTAAAGAAATCTCTGCAAAGCCAGCCACTGAAGCTTAGACTGTGCTTTAAGGGGGTGTATTGACATTCGCGGCTGACAATAATCATCCCACTAAGGTACATTAGGTTGGGATCTTAACCAATCAGGTGGCTGGCTGTTTTCTGCCAGTCTTGAAATAAAACTGCAAAACAGGAAAGAAACAAAATAGTTATGTTAATATCCAAAGTACAGTTTTATTTTTTCTTTAAAGCAGTCTTTCTGATGGTATGCACTAACTCAGTTAGCCCTGTAGCTAAAAAAAAAAAAATGTACAAAGCCATGTCAGCTTAGCCAAGCCAAGCATCCCGGCAGAGTGAGACAGTTTGAATCCTTTTCTTGCTTTAGGCAAAAATGAAGGAATTAAAGGACTGAAAACAAGAAAAGCTTCTTGCCGCCGTTCAACAAGGTAAACATCAAAACTCAAATCGCTGGCTGTTGTAGTTTGGTGGCTCCCATAAATGATTTAATTTTAAGAAACTGCTGATCTCAGTAGTTCATGGCGGAGTTGGGGTTGCATCCAGAGAAACAGCCAGAAGGAGAAAAAAAAAACTATGGCCATTGTAAGCCACCATGTTGTTTGGTCCCCAGTATATTGTAGAACAAGTATGGACAGAAGAAAGATTAGGAATTACTGATAAGTCTCTGGATGTTCAGTAAGGTTTCCTGAGACTCTCTTGCTTCACATCAAGAATGTAATAGCTCTTTACACTAGGCCAGACCCAAAGTGCCTAATCCAGATCCTCACCTCCACTGGATGTAGCTCAGGATCCAAAGGCAAAGAATTGAGAAAATGTCCAGCTATTGGTGAAAGAGTCATGAAAGTAATCAGTCTTCTCTCTTTGTTCCCAAGTAGGTATTTTGGCAGAAGAATCAAATAGCAAGCAATATTCAAGATAGCCACTTTGTAGTGTTACCAAAGGGACACCTTCAAAAGCAATTTGATCAACACTGCAAATTAAAGTGAATTGATCCAACAATTGGAGGGTCTTCTACACATGCACATGAAGACCTTTCTTTTCCAAAGCCAAATTACTTTATGATTTTGAGCAATTTGACTCAACAATCTAACCTGGAAATCCAAATCAAATCACATCCTTTCAACAATCTGAACTAGATCTGGATTTTTTAATTAAAAAGACCAGAGTAAAAATAAATTTTAAAAATTAGCCACCCAGAATCACCTGGTGAGTGGCTGGCCTTATACTGTAAATTATACAATCAATCAATCAGAGAATGGAGGGCATCTGAAGAATTATTGGCAGCATTCATCGGCATGATTGTTGGAATCCAGAGACTTGAAGACCTAGGATGCCATCCCTTCTGTTTTAAACAGGACGGTCAAAACACAGCTCTCTTTTGGAAAACATTATTACAAAAGAGGTGCTCATAGACTGAGCACTTGATTCAAAAAAAGGTCAGAAAGTCAATCTGTGTCTGTTCCCTCCATAATATAGAGCCCAGAGATATTGATGTAGTGCAAAAGAGGTAATGCTTCTGATGAGTCCAATTTGTAGCCACACTTACAGATCAATATAACTTGGCTTGGCTCCACTGGTGTCAAGTGGCCAAACTTCTAGCTTCTATAAATCCATCAAGCTCCTCTGATTTATATCAAATGAGGACCACCTTGTCAGTTGTCTGCATTGCAAGGTGATTCGCCAACTGCTGACCCATCAGCTCCATGGCTTTTAGCTTTGCTTCTTTCCACCTGGTTCTATATTTCTGCAGAGCAGCTGTTAAATGGCTAATTATAGTGAACTTCGAACCATGGTGCTTTCTCATGAATTGTTTGGAAGAGATGATGCAGCTGTAGGCATGGAAACATAGCTAGCTTTTCTTTCCAGATTGCTCCAGCCACATGGCTAATCATATTGGACACTTTAATTACAAAAAGGGTCCAAAAGAAAACGAGGTAGCCTTCAATAGTCGTTCAGTTTTCTGGCATATCAAGGGAGTCATGTGAATACCAAGAGAGTCGTGTGAATCTACAGTGTTATTTGCTGAAAATAGTTTATGATGTCAAAGTTCTGGAAGGGAAATATATACCAAATAATGTGCAAGGTATAAGCATTGAGAGGATTTAGGTAGGCCAGAGAAATAAAGATCATCCTTTAAAATATTTCCAAAAGGGCAAGCTTTATAGTCCTGTGTGGACTAGTTTATTGCTCAGGAGATATCAAAGGTATACAAAGGACTTCCATCAGCTTATATTATATTATTAAGCAGCTAATATTATTATATTATAACTATTCAGCTTATAGCCCTACTAATGATGCTTAGCTGCATCTTCTGACATCTCTTACCACTGGCTATGCTGCCTGAGGCTACAGATTCCTCACACTTGAGTTACAAGGTATCATGTAGAAGAGATGTGAAAGCTCATGGTATGGACCAATAATTTAACCCACTCAAAGGCAACTTGATATGCTCCAACCAAGAGCAGTTGTCTCTTTCCTAGCTCCTTGTCATCTCAAAGAACAACTTCAGTGTTTTCTTGGTAACATCAAGCTGAGCTCTGCAGTTCAGGATTCAACAAGGGAACAGTGTTCAAATACACTGAGTTGCATGAAAGCTTTGTTGTTGTTGTTGTTGTTAGTTGCCGTGAAGTCATTTACAACTCACGGTGACCCTATGAATAACAGAACAAAGTGCTGTTCGGTCTTGCGCCATATGCCTGGCTGTTCCAATGTTTGCATCCATTGTTGCGGTAACTGTATCAATCCATCGCATTGAAGGTCTTCCTCTTTTCTGCTGGCCCTCCACTTTACCAAACAGGATGTCCTTTTCAAATGATCGGCCTTTCCTGACAATGTGCCCAAAGTATGAGAGTCTGAGCCTAGTTATCGTTGCCTCTAGGGAACATTCTGGTTGTATTTCTTCTAAAATTGATTTGTTTGTACTTCTGGCAGCCCATAGTATTTCCAATAATCTTCACCAACACCACAATTCAAATGCATCCATTCTTCTTCTATCTTCCTTTTTTAATGTCCAACTTTCACAGGCATATGTGGCTATTGAGAAGACCGTGGCGTGAGTCAGATGCATCTTTGGCTTAAATTAAGCTTACAAGAGGAAGAGGTAGGAAAGCTGCATTCCCTTCCAGCTGTCCCTCTGTTCCTGAGGGAATTCTGGGTAATTCAATCCCAACACATCTGAAGGCTGCCAGTTAGGGGAAGACCATTCTAGGAAAATCTGTCATGGATGGGTACTTTGGACAACTGAAGTCCAAAGCAGAGAAGTACTGTAGCTGGCTTTCTTGCCATCACCTCACCCATCCCCTTTCTTCCTGTCCTCATCTCCAGTGGGTTCCTAGGGAGGGACAGATCATTCTTGCTTGAAATAATCACTTGCAGGCTTTTGAAATTCAATCAATGCATATAACTACATGGCTGCATGTTACAGACTCCAGTTTTTGATATCTGAGAATATTAGCTTGTAGTCTTCTGGTCTTTCTCATTCTCTCTCCCTCTCTGGAAAGGTAGGTCCCAGAGAAACACAACAATGCATACCAATTAATACACAAATATGGCAAGTTTCCTGAAGGTGGGTTTGCCTCCTATACCCACAGTGCATAAGATATGAGCTTTACAGGGCTGCACAAAGAACGATGCACAATTGTTTCCTTCCAACAAATGTTTAAAATATTTATTGGGGAAGCCATATGGAGGAGATGGATTCTAAGGGAGGATCAAACCCATTTAGAAAGGGAATACATAGAGAAAACACATTAAGGAAGCACTTCAGATTCTCCCCACCCCTTTTCCTCCAGTCTCTCCCAGTCTTCAACTCTCTAAAGGCAGCTTCCTTTGATCATTGCAGATCTATACTGACATGTCCCAGGCCATCTTTTGCTCTCTAATATCCCACAGCTCACAGAGCTCAGTGCAATAGATACTTGTATTATCACTCTGAAATGAAGAATTGCTCCCAGACTACTGGAGACCATGGTTGTGTCACCATTATCAGTAAAAGATCATGCTTTTTGGCAGCTCTGCTTTACTTAAGAGGGGGTTCTGAATTACCAAGAGGATTTGCTAAAATGTATCTCCATTGTTCTTTGTTTCCATGGACGTGGCTGGGTCTAAGAGAGTCTAGGTAAGTGAAGAGGTTTGGTGTGTTTTTTTCCCACATGCACACACAAACACATACATGTATGTGTATGTATGTACAGTATATATACTGTGTGTATGTGTGTGTATGTGTGTGTGTGTATACACACACAGTATATATATACATACACACACACACACACACACACACACATACAGTATGTATATATACTGTACCCTACCCCACCCCAATTTGACCTTATATTTTCTTCTTCCTTTAATGTTTTGATCTCCCAGGTCAGATAAGGGAACTTCTGAAAAATGCAAGAATGGCCAATAGCACATGTTACATCTCCCAACACTAAAACTTGAGAAGAGGTCTGGAGTCTGAATATACCATTCTGCCTGAGAAATGGAGAAAACTTTCTGGGGAGGGAAATCATGGAGATTTGTGGCATGATGTGATTCCATAATTGTCTTTCCAGCTGCAACAAAGCCCTGCCATAAAGTGTAGCACTTCAAAGTGTCAAACTTTCAAGTGGGAAATAGCATTGTTCAGTTATACACACATCAAGGAAGATAAAAAAGCAATGTTTAGGTGTGCGCTCAGACTACAAGTACACATTTATAGAGCTATTCAGATCCAAAGCCAGAAAGTTGTGTCTCAATGGTTCTGACACTTCCAGCAGACATTCCATGTTTCTGTTAGTAGTAGGTTTAGCATGTTTCCAGAGAGACTGTCTTGCTCTGTTTGTCTTGAAAAGAACACACTCCTCGGTGAGTTGGAGCTGAATGCTTATGTCCCCATAGCTTTGACATTGTGATGCCCTGGAACAACAAAGACAAAAGTCATACATTATATCACATTTGGGTTTGTCTGTCCTCTTCTCTCTTGAAGGTTCAAGTACAAGTAATTATTTATCTGAAGTCAGACATAAATGAACATCGAAGAGAATATTTGTAGCTCAGGGTTGAACTGTGGAGTCCTTGGTGCTCTCTGAGCCTTGTTGTTTTCTTGCAGACGGTTTCATTGCCAGACTAGACACCCAGATATGCAAAGATTAACACCAGGATTAACACCAGATGAACAATCAAACAATACATTATACCCCAATCAAGGAACTATTAACTCAGTCAATCAACCAAGCAGCAAACAACAGCCCAATCAAGGAACTCCCAAGGAGAGAACAACACCTTCCACCAACACAAGCAGGACAAACCAGGATATATAAACAAAGAACAAGTCCCATTCCCTTTTCTCACTGAAGATGTTGTCTAGTCTGGCAATGAAATGTCGGCAAGAAAACAACAAGGCTCAGAGAGCACTAGGGGCTCCATAAATGAACATTTATTAAACCAGAGATGGGAAAACAGTGGTCTTCTATGTCTTTGGCTACCAGTCCCCTCTTCCTTGGCCATTAACTATGTCTAGTGAAGCTGAAGATCAATGCCATCTAAAAAGCTACACGTTCCTCATTCCTGAAAAATTAAGTACGTACATCCTAACTCAAAGTCCTGTGTGTGTTTGGAGCTCCAAGGTCACCCAACAAAGAGTCATCTCTATGTTCTAACAAATCAACAATTCAGCTATATTTCAAGCTGATATATTTATATTACTGTCAGCCCTTCAAGGTGGACCAGACCAGGAAACCAAAGTTGTGAATGCTAATACTTTTATTATAAGGTTTCAGTAACAGAATCTTGCAAGTCTGAATATGCTTCCTCCCTCCCTCCCTTCACCTTCTTGAGAACTAGGGCGGGTCAAGTCTGAGACGCTTTCTCAATTTACATTTCCAACCCAGACTCAGATTTCTTTTATCTGATTGTTGTCTTGGTTGTGGCTCTTTCTCCTGTTCCTCAAGGTTATTCCTTCATTCCATCACAATCGCAAAGGTGCCAAATAGTATCTCCTCCAAATGAGGTTTGTGCTTTTGTATTTGGTGGAACTGGGTGACTTTATGGGTTAGAAAGGAAGCTCCTTAAAGACAATCAAAGGCTATATGGAGATGTCACAAGAAGGCAGCTTTCCAAAAAGGCGTCTTCGTAGCTCGGCATTTGTTGATATATGCCAGTGTCACATTGTCTGCATTCTTGCCATTCTAATTTATCAACACGCCATATCAACCTCCTGTGAAAGGCCAACAGCTTACAACTGCTTTGGCTGATATTCCAAATAAATAGGAGCATTGATAGTGGATTATTCAGAAAGAAAGATTTGTGCCTTGTTCAGAAAACCAGTAGGAAATACTGAATGGATAGACAGACCAGAATTGTACCCCTTTTTCATTCAGACCTTCTACTAATCCTGCTCCCAAGTACATGCACATTCTGTTTACCCTATGTTCAGTAAGTCTGGGCCAAAACCTAACTCAGATTTTTAAGTAACCTAGTCTATACCTTGGAGACATGTCTGTATATACAATCACCATATAATGGAATGCGCAAGCAGTATCTTATTCCATGAAGGCCCACTGCTTTGAGTGTCTTGCGTTAAAAATATAAGCCAGCACTAGAATCAGTAGCACAACTAAGCCATAAAGTATTGTTTCTTATAGTTTATACTACAGACCATGGCTGGGTATGCTCATCACAGGAAGCCCTGATCTATTTAACTATAGATTATTAGTTTCATTTTAGTTTGCTGGTTTCTGGCAACATACAAAACCATAAACCATGATTAGCAAGCTACAATGGCTGGTCCACAAAACAAACTAAGCCAGAACCAATAAATTTGCTTTATGACTTTGCAGATTTGGGGTGCATCCATGGGCAAACTCAGGACATCAATCTTTCCTGCTAGATATTTCATTCATATTTCACTGGTCAACAATCAATTCAATGGAAAAGATACACATCAACAAATCTGTCTTCAATCACCTGGCACAAAATGGTTTTCTAACTGTAGGAGGGTTGACTGATAAATATGCAATTCTGAAATATAGACCAGAGATTTCTTTCTGCCAATCAGAGTATTTTAAAATAACAATAAAGCCAGTGGTTTATGTAGCTAGTTTGATAGATGTGGCATCATATTTTAATAAATATCATCTGTTCCCACTCTTGATTGTTACAGTGGAAGGATGGATGGATGGATGGATGGATGGATGGATGGAAGGAAGGAAGGAAGGAAGGAAGGAAGGAAGGAAGGAAGGAAGGAAGGATTGCAGTTGTAACTGGGTTCCAGAGTTAACTAGATAAAGTTAGCTGGGCTGAAAATGGTGTTAGTTAACCAGTAGGGGGAGACTTCAGGCAGCCCAACACACGTAAATGCACAATCAGCTTGATTGTTCTAAATAAAATATTATTTACACTATTAGTAAACTGTCATAAGATATTCTTAGGGTTGTGAAAATGGCTTTTCACTACTCAACATTCACTGCAGGGATTCTGCTGTATTCCACAATTATGTTTCCCCTAGGTCCATTAAACTCTTTTTTACAGTGTAATATGATTATATGGTCTGTTGGCCTGCAGGAGTCTCCAGAGACTCAGGCATAATATTGTCAGGTGACTTAATACAAAATTGGTGATTCAGAAATAGCACATGGGTGAGATCAAAGCATCGACAGGATTGAGGAAAGTAAAGTGGGAAGGGGAAGACTCTTTCCAAGTTTTGTTGTTATAGTTGTGATATTTGCTCCTTTGGGGCGTAGAGAATTCTCCCTCTGATACCAAACCATAGTGGAAATGCTGTCTAGCCCTAAGAAATAGAGGAGACAAGATATATCTCTCAATTGACATCTGTCTAGAGGAGGAGGGAACCAAGGGTATAATCTTTGTGAATACTAGACCATTCATGATTAATGGACTCCTCAAGCGTAGGAACAATTAAGGAAGTTGACCCTTAGTGGGAGAAAGCTTAACAGTCTTCAGTTGCAAAACATGAGTTCCAGTTCCTGAAAAATGCCTGTTTCTTGGCTTTTTCTTTGTTGATCATGTTCATTTAGTATTTATTGATTTTTATTTCAAATTTAGTCACCACCCATCTCACTCAAAGAGTGACTCTGGGCTGTTTACAGTAAAACAAGCATAAGTACTAATTTAAAATAGAATAAAACAATGGACTCAGATAAGAAATGGTTGCCTATTTCTCTTGTGGACCCTTCACTGATGAGATGCTGCTTTGTTATAAGTGGGACAGCACACAAGGAGATTCTTTTTAGACCTTCAGATGCAAGAATTGTAAACACTGTCCTGTTGCCTGCGCAATAGCTGTGATCATAGATTAGGGTAACATCCCCTGGGAACAAAAATTCCTGGGATTCTTCCTTCCTCCCTAAAGGGTCTGATAGACACATTTGGAAACGTTCACTTCTACTTCTGCTCAACTTAGGTTGCCATGACATCTGGGGAGTTCCAAGCAAGCTCTCTGCAAACTGTAGCTCCTATACCTGACTTGTCTCAAATTAGTACAGTCCAAATGAGGCACAGCTTCAAGTGTAAAGGATGGGATCAACCATGGCTCATTTGAATCTCATAAAGTTATGTTTCAGTATAGTGTGTGTGTTGAATGTACTAAAATAGGCTGCAGGTACATCGCATGAGATGGTTTTAAATTAAGTGCCGCCTTTAGATTGTACTCTTGGTTCAAGGGGGCTAATACTTAAGCTTTCAGTGCACCCTGAAACATATCTCAGGAATGATCTACTCAATGCAGGGCTTCCTTTCTTGATACAGAAGGACTCCTTGATGGCAAGCCATCTGTCCCTTACTATGTTAAATAAATATAATAATACTAGCCCATTGCCTAACTCAGATCCATTACTTGACGTCTTATTGTATCAGCAAACACACACAGTTCTGATTTTTATAATACATTACTGTGGCTGCATCTTCAAATAATTTCTCTTTCTGCCAATATATTAGCATGTTCTGTTTCTGCTCCATCATTGCTGCTTTAAAGAACTGCATAAGTTATATTGTTCCTTGTGAATTATTTCAAGGAATGGGAGAGGGAAAGAAGGATTGGGACAAGTCTGCACAAAGCTTTCTTTAATTTAAATTTTGGAAGATTGACTTGTACCAGCTGGAGCCAGGAGAAAAGAGTTTAATGAGTGTTGTTTAACTAATTGCCAATTATCTCTAAGCAGAATGGTAATTTCCAGCAACTGCATATAAAGCAAGGTTATGTTCAATTTATACTTTGGTGTTGCCAAATTGGATAGGTAGAGACTTGTGGAAGCATCTTGGCTCCATCTTTGTGATTTTTTTTTTAAATAAAAAAGCTCTCAGGGTTCTTTGAAAAGGGGGTGGGTACAGTGAAAACTGGATACTGTGTTTTTCCATTCATTCACAGATTATAGTTATAGAAGTTGAAAACTGATGCCATAAATGTTTACTCAGATGTAAGACTGTTCAGCATTGCCAAATATCTGTGCATAGGATCATATAGTTAATTGACAATCACTTTCGTAAGACTGTTTCCTCTTTAATTTCCACAAGGGTAAATGACGTATTGTTCTATTATAGCATTTTACTGATATTATATTGGGGTATATGTTCTATGAAATGCTGGCTAAGATCACTGTATCAAAAAAATTCATATAATCTTCTATGAGATCCAACAGATCAACAGGTTAGGGGAAGTTTGATTATTTATTAATCCAAATTGATATGTTGCCGCAGTCAAAAACTCAGGACTTTATATCTTTATAGGGGGACAACCCATTCAAAAGATTCATATGATCCAGAGGTGAATCCTGGTACCAGCTTGAGACCTTCTCAATGAAGGGTACACAACTTCATTCAAGGTCTTCATTCAAAGAAGTAGGCAATTCCAGATCAGGAAAGAGGACATGGTTCAAATGAAAATAAGTTGACTACAAATTAAATTACTTTGCTATTTACTCCCCATATAATGTATTAATGATTTTCTTCTATTACACCTTAGAATTAACTTTGGAGATGCTTTGGAGTCAATAAATAGTCCTGGCTACCCTGAACTAGATCACTGATGATATTCCTGTAGAAATATGTATATCTTTAATTTTCCATGCCTTCCTGGGACTAAAAGCCATCAGAGACATGAATTTGGCAATCATTCTGACTGGTCTGGTGAATCATAAATTGTGGACATCTCATGTAGGAAGAAATCCCTATGCTAAATAATTTAACAGCAGCAATTCTCTTGCAGAATGAATGTTTGCGAACACTCTGTTAAAAACTCTCTTAGCTATTCAAATGTGAATTTTGTTCCAGAAGCAAAATGGAATGTTTGAAAGTGTCACTTCCATCCTGTCTCCCATCAACCCATCCCTTTCCCTCCTGCAGGAATCCTGACATAGTTTTGTGCTGTAGGGTATACCTGTCTAATTTAGGCATGCTGTAACAACTCACGTTTCACCTTGTTTTGTCTGTTAACATTATAGACCATGTTTCCAGGCTGATAATAGTCAAAGGTTTAATTTAAAAAAAAAAAAAAAACAATTCAAATGTGAGTTTATATACAATGCCAGATTTTGTTAAGCAGCAAGGAGGATTTTCAGTGCCAATTTATTATTAAACGTCCCTCCTGGCTGTGTGTCTTCATCTCCTTGGAACCACCAAACCTGCAGATCACTATAAACGTTAATCTTCTTATATTTTCAGGTATCAGATTCTGTTTGATGTTACCAAACGTGTTGACTCCTATCTCAGTTGAGTGTGCAATCCAGACATTGTTAGCATTAATGATGCTTTGTCTACACAGTTTTGCTTCCAAAACCATATTTCTCTGTCATGTTTGTAAAGTCACACATAGAGAAAATCCATTTTATTTTCCTGTCTTCTATTTGAGGTGAGATGTGAACATCCCATTTCAACCACTGGATGTTAGGTTACAGTTCTATATACTGCCTTAGTTCAGAGAGCCTCTGCTACCAAAAAAACCCACATAGAGTTGGGTTATTCCTATAGCAACAGCACTGGTGCACTGTCAAAACCCATGTTGCTCCTTTCCTTAATTCAACCAACCTCTTCCTATTTTATGAGAATGAAAAGGGCATTGATTTGGATTATCAAAAAAGCAGAACTTCCATGTAGGGACCAAGCATTAATTTTATTCAGAAGCAGTCAAGAATCACAGATGAATGTCCTACCAGTCTTCTCTCCAGCCATCTTCAGTATTCTTGGTTTTCCACACTTCCATATAGCCCCAAGGAAAAACATCATAAGGGAATGCCTTCCAATAGGATTGAGAAATGGGGCCACTCATGGAGGCTGCAGAGGGTTGGAGAGATATGCAACTTTTCATCATAAATAAATTTTAAGCCTCTCGTAGAATGAGAAACAACACAGAAGCCATGTTTAAAGAGAAAGAAAACTTGGGGAAATGGGCAGATAAATTTCAGAGGTCTATTAAACAACACTCTCTGGGTTCCTGGGCTTAGATGTTTGGAAAGTGGACAACTATCTCACATTTGAGTGGCGGCCATGACTTATTTGTAAAATCTCTACTTTTAGGTATCTCTGCTTTTGGTGTGAGTAGCATATTAAACATGGATTTCCATAGCCCACACCACCATCTTCCATTCTCTTTCTCCCAGGCCAAATTCAGCTCTTCCTCACTACAACTTTGTGAGGTAAATAAGGCTAAGAATAACCGATCCAAGTCAGGCTTTGTAAAATGATGCAGAATTGAACGTGAAGGAATGTAATGGTCCCACTGCATTGACAATTTTCAAAATTAAATATAAATCTTCCTGGTTGTCCAGTAAGTTCATAAAAATATGTTTTGTTTACTTCCAAGCTGTGTGCTCATACTGTACTTCCAACACAGATACGTGTACCTACATACTCAACATGTTAATCAGTGAGAGGCATACTTTAAGCCCTAATCTCTCTTCCTATGAACTTGGCTTAAAAACCTTTCTCCTCAATTACTTGATCGTTCCTGAGGACTGCTAATTAACAAGCAAATGTAAATAGCAATGAATTATGCTCAATTTTGATGTTTTCCATTTAGCAGAGTATTATGTTGCAAATGATATAGTGCATGCTTTAAGATCTCATTAATTTTGATGCAATAATGGATGAGAATTCCTAGAGGACCTTTTTAAAGTCTACAGTATGAACAGTATTAACTCAACGGTTGTGATTTAAGCTGTAAGCTCTGCTGAGGCAGGCATTTGTGGACCGTGATTGATGACTGTAATTGATTGACAGAGGTAAAGGCAAGGGCACCAATTTACAGGTTGGGTCACTCAGATTCTGGTTGAGCCCAGTTGGTATCTCTTATGAATCTGCTGATCATAACTACTATTGAAACCTCCTAGTGGCTTTTCAATATGAGAGTGGTGATTTTTAATTGGTGTAAATTATTGAAGTTAGGGCACTGAGAAGTATTCTGTTCTGGAATAAAATATCAGAACATTCCATTAGGTTCATCAGGCAGTCTTGAGGTTAGATCATCAATATTACAGTCATCTTCAGGACCTCTAAACCTTTCTAAATCTGATTCCTCAGTCATTTTCCCTACCATCATTATGGGTAGTGCACCCATCTCCTTGAGTCAGGTTTCCTGATAGTTTCTCCATTGCCATGTTTCTCATGCAACATGTGTGAATGAAGTGTCCCCATATGGCAGGAAACAGTGTTTTTGGTTTTCAGCTGTTGTGCTCAGAGGGAACTTTGAAGGCCTCAAGAAGGGACCAAGAGAGTCCAACTTGCTCACCTCAGTGTTACAATAAAGGCAAATACTTCAGGAGATGTTGTCCTTTAGATCTCCTGGCCAAAGCTTGAAAGAACAGAATCAGCAGTATGAACTCAGCCCCAAAAAGGACCCAGAACCAGTATAATTAATTAAGCGCCAGCTACCTTTCTGTTGGCATGAAAGTTTCTCAAAATTGCTGTTTTTATGAACTTGTGCACACGCCTTGGAAAGACCAGCTATACTTTAAAGAAATGAGCAGAAAATAAAAAGAAAAACATGGCTTGTCGTTTGCAGACCATGGATGGCCTAAAAGGAAAATAAAGTAACATTAGCATAACACTTGATTTACTTAAAACCCCCTGCTACAAGGACACACTAAACCCAACCGGCCTATTTCTCACATATTTTTATGCATGTGGTTTCCATACTTTATGATCCAATGCAGGTCATTAGGAAGGCTGTATCCTGAAGTCAGCTGCTTTTTCAATGCATCTTATTCATGCCACAGTGAGAAGAAGGATCAATATTCTAATTATGCAGCTCAGAAGGGGTGCACACTTAAAAAGAGGTGAAGGTCAAGAGACTTGTTGGCATCAGAAGCCGAACACCCCGCTATCCGAGCATCACTTCACACTCCCACTGATATCTCTTAAGGTAGCTGCCTGCCTCCCTCATTGTGCAAGATAACAAGGGCATGAAAAGACAATAAGAATATGAAATTTTGATAGATGTTTCCATGAATCCAGCTAGGATTCTATTTTGGGGGCCCAGCTGAAAGCCACCAAATGCATCTCACTACAACCCCAAAAGCCAAATAAAATGTCAGGGTTCTGTAAGGTTCTTTTCACTTGCTACTTGCATTTTAGGTTCTAATAATTTTTTATCAGCACGCAATCATTGGAAAATGCCCTGTGACCTGTTTATTTGAATCATCCTGGAGAATCCAAAAGTAGATAGGCCAGCTTGGATTTTAGTGGGGTGAAAGGACAGAAGGATGGACAATGCTGAATGGCATTTTCTTGGGAGTTTTCAAGATGGCATTGGAAAAGGGAAAATCTTTTCAAGAGTACCTGCGTGGCTTTCTATGGCATAAATATCACTGAAAGGTTAGCTGCACAGCATGTTCACTTTTTCTTTTCTTTCTGGGCATAATGTTATGTGTGTTTTCATATGATATAGAAACCATATTTATTTTCTTTCACTTTTCTTCAAGGCAGTGAATGTGGAGCCCTTGGGTAGTCTTTTTTTTTCTGGTCTTAAGCTTGGCATTATTCACTCCTGTTTCAGATGTGTGTGCATTTTTGCATATTTCTAAGATATGCAACTTTTAGGCAACATTGCCCAACATGCTCATGGGTGCCAGCTACTTCATCCACTAAGAAGCCTGTTTCTCTGTTCTTTTCACTGATGCACACTTCTTGTGTTTCTGCATTTCCCCTTCATACCTGCCTTTTGCAAAACCCTGTCTTGATCATAGAACGGCATGCCAAAATGGAAAGAAGGGTGAATTTCTGAAGTGCCTGTTGGTTCACACACTGCTTCAAGAATGCAAGTGAGGTGAATCTGCACTCTGACTTAAGCTACAGTTTCCTCTGCAATAAAGTTCTTAAGTGATGCCACAATACAGGGATGCCAGAAAACCCACAGCTGGTGAGAAATGAAATGGGGTTGAACTGCAATGTGAGCAAATGCAATCTCTTCCCACATTCACCTTCTTTTCTCTCTCCTTCATTTTCTGGGACTGGATGGAGAGATTCCCATTGCAAGAGGAGGCTTCCTCTCAATACTCCAGAGAGAGGGGGCAAGCAGTAACATGTGGCTTCAGATGTCCAGTTAACCCAATAATTCCTCCTCTCTCTGATGTGCTATAGCAAGGCAGAGAGGCACATGTATCAAATTGCAGGAAAAGATCAGAATGCAAGCCAAGCTGACATAACTCTTCAGCAGCTTAATAAGAGACCATCAGGCTTTAGAGTCTGCTAACTCAAATCTAATGCCTGCCCTTAGACTCCATTGTAGGATTTCTGCATTGCTTGCTTAAGGGTTTCTGTCTGTTTAGAAGGATGTAAAAATCACATGCTGCAGAATCTGAGAACAGAAGCATATTAAGGGAATCTATTACTCTTATGAGAGCCAGTTTGGTGTAGTGGAGAAGGTATCAGGCTAGAAACAGGAGATGGTGAGTTCTAGTCCTGCCTTAGGCATGAAGCCGGCTGGGTGACCTTGGGCCAGTCCCTCTCTCTCAGCCCTAGGAAGGAGCAATGGCAAACCACTTCTGAAAAACCTTGCCAAGAAAACTGCAGGGACTTGTCCAGGCAGTCTCTGAGAATTGAATGAATTAAATAAAATAATTACTCTTAGGCAACAGAACTGGGTAAAACAGTCATCGGGGTTCTGAATGTTTCTCATTTAAGCGTTACTTAGAATCTACTCCTGGTTCTTTCAGCTGGGCTCCCTTAGATATATTCAACCACACATTCCTTTTGCATCCTGGCTATTAATGATGGGAGTTGTATTCAATGTATCTGGAAGACAACAGGTGTTAGGTCTATGCATTTACAAAAGGTCTTATCCAAGGATGTGCATTGTTCCTTTGGGAATGTTGGGTCTCCCACCTCTAGCTTTTTTTGTTTGTTTCTGTTGTAGAGCAAAAAACGTGGAATGCTGCTTGGGTAGCTAGGCCAAATCTACATCAGATAAGTACTCAGAAATAATAACAGTTACCTCATTTCTACCTCCATGCCAGTCAGTTGAGTGAGCTAGTTAAGCTGAAGTAATGTCCATGTCTGAGAAGATTTGTTCTAGAGCTACCCACAATAATAAGCTTTTCTTCTCATTCACTCAGCTTATCTTTCTTATTCCTTGACAGTAGATTATAACTACAATGAACAGAGAATGTGGTGCTTCAGAGACCCTGGATGGCTTCCAAGTCAGGTGGCTCCAAGTCCCAAGCTTTGCCCATGATAATCAAAACCCTGAATAGGACTTAGAAATAAATGGAAAGCCCATCCTGATGGAGCAGCAAAGAATGAACACCCATTTGCCTAAACCTCTTTATAAGTTCAGTCAACAAGCAAGCTTAAAACCAAAGCTTTGTTTTAGGGGCCCGGGATTATTACTTGATCAATCCTGGTCTGTTCTTGGAAGGACAGATCCATCTTGTGTATTCTTTCTTAGAGGAGGATCTGGGTGGCAGAACATATATTGAATCCCCTACTAGTTGCCTTTGGGGTCAAAATTCAAAGATGGTTGCCGGAGGAAGTCTTGACAGCTGCATGAGAGGAGTTTGGGGAAAGCTGAAGAAACAATTTCCATCAGGGCATGTGAGCCTTCCAGAAACACCTGTAGCCAGTTCAATCTCTGCCTGCTCCTTAGCTAGCTGAGGCAAGGAAACTCTCTGATCATCTATTAATCTCTTTTGTTGCTCAAAAGGCACCACAAAGGCTTCAGCTGTGCAAGCCATCTAATGATTCTCTTAAGATCAAAAGGCAGGTGTCATAAAGGTTATTAATATTTTCCAAGTAAAATAGTGTTTGCTTTTCAAAGCCCCTGCCAAATCTCTCTTGAAGTGTGTTTGCCATTCAAAGAAAAAAAAAAAAGAAGAAAAGGAAAAAAGTGCACTGGGTGCCTTCATCCAATATCTAGGAAGACGGATTCCAGACCAATTTGTGATGCCTGATTAACAGATCAGAGAAGGCATTAAAAAGAAAGGAAAAAAGGGAGGGGAAAGAACATTATCTCTGAAATGTTACAGAGTAGAATACCTGCTTCACTACTGGAACAACCATGTTTATAATAGACAAATATTCTTTGCCTTTTTATGGCAACTATGTGGAGCAAATGCAAAACTATCTGGAAATTGTTTGGCAATCAAAGTCCTGATGCACCATTTTGCAAATCCCCATGCTAAATGAATAGATGGATTCATCATAACACGTGTTCAATATTTTTGGGTTTTGCATTATTCTTTACAGTGACCGTCTATGAAATCCCTGTACACTACACTGGATCTCTCTGGAGTGATGAAATAAGCAAAAGAAGTAGGGCTATATGGCCTATATAAGCCAGGATCTCTACTGCCCAATGTCTTAGAGGAATTATTATGGTTTTCAGCACCGGATACCAGCCCTCCTCCTGCGAAACTGAGATACAGCTAAGAATGTAATTTACAAGATCAATAAGACGGACTTTTCTGGCTTTATCTGTGGTGCAATGAATGCACCATGGTACTCTTTTGTACAAACAATCCATTAATCCAT
Source organism: Candoia aspera (assembly GCF_035149785.1). Taxonomy (NCBI): domain Eukaryota; kingdom Metazoa; phylum Chordata; class Lepidosauria; order Squamata; family Candoiidae; genus Candoia; species Candoia aspera. The sequence continues at coordinate 20,767,060 of NC_086163.1, read as the reverse complement.
AGAACTCAGAAGTGCATTCTTATTTAAAATATATGTTGGGATCCCTAGGTGAATAAGGATAAGAAGCTCACCTGGGTTTATTCATCCAGATGGTCAGCAGACCCAGAAATTGCACAGCTCAAACAAACAGTTTATTACAATCCAAGACCAGATCATAAAAGTTAAAACAACCAAGTACAATTTCAGAATATAATAAAATCCCAGAACTTTAGTTATTGTACAGGTGATTTCAGGTTGCTTATTTTTTAGGAAAAAATGCTAAATACCATTGGTTTGAACAGATAGGGAGTCTATTAATAGTTAAATTAGTTGCAGGTACAATTCCTTGTACTAGCTACACCTCAGGAAGATATGTTCTAAGGTTCAATCTCATCAAAGATACAGAGGCATCTTCTGTGTGAAAAGGATGTCTAAATATAGCTACCATTCATGATTGCAGATGGAAGAGCTTTGAAGCGTGCTCTAGAGAAGGCCAAGCAAAATTTGGGGTAGGATAACTGGTTTAAGTGTTGTGTGGATTGCCATTTCTTTCTTTTGTTATGGTGTTAGTGGTGCAGCCACAAGGTTATTCTGGAGTTCCCCTGGTTGCTTTGACACTCAAGTTGGACAAAGCTCTTAAGATATCTCATGTACCTTAGTATTCTGGGATTTGTTTACCCATTTGATCTCATCTTTTACTGATTGTAACATCAGTGGCTGATAATATTCATTCTTGATCTTCAGAATCAGAATGTCTACTGTTGGGAAGTATCCACAGAAGAAGACTATTGCCTTCACACCTTTCCTGGGAACTTCCCAGAAGAATCTGGCAGTCCACTGTGATAAAAAAAAAAAATTGTGACATGGAGGTTTTAATCATTGAGTGACACCTGAACTCAATAATGTTAAAGTGAGTTGGTTCACAATTCCAGTTTTAAAAATTATTATTTACTGTGTCTAAATAAATGGCATAAAGGGGTTATACAAATGCACAGTTTGAAAATTCCATTAGAAGGCAACTTGACTGAGACTCTGAATCAAACTGAATTTTCATACTGAATCCATATAACCATTCGAATTGTCCCAATTAGATGCCTCTAAATCAACTTGAATGCTTCCACATATGCACCAAACAGCTTTTTCAGAATTGATTCAGAAATCCAAATTCAACTGACTCAGTTCAATGATTCAGTGTAAATTTCCAGATTGAACTGGATCAGGGTTTAAAAGTGCCTTCATTTTCAAATGAACTATATAATTCAGAATCAGATTTTCCATTATTTGCACATTATGTTCAGACTATATGTGAATATACCATGGCTACTCTCTCAAATATTTCAAGAGCTACAGTAGAAATGAATATATTTTTCATATGTGATGGAAAATGTATATTCAGAAATGCATATTTTTGACATAAGGAACAGCTACTATCATGAAGTAATGTAGTTCACAGCAAATAACTACACAGAGATAAGATTGTTCCTTGTGAAATATAAATTATAACCTTTGCCAGCTTTGGTAGAATTTTGCTTTCCCACTTTGGACAGGTTAAGTATAGAGATTTAAGCTTTTATTTTGGTAACATGAAAGAGTTTTATCATTGGCTTTCCCAGAGGGAAAATAAATAATACCTAAGAATATAGCATATAATTTCAACACAACTGCTAATGGTTATATACCTTGATTTAAAAATCACCTTCTTTAGATCTTCTGTGTTCCTCAAAATAGTAGTTAGTGTATAGTGGTCAAGTATAAACATTTGAACTAACATTCTTCAGGACAGCAATACTTCTAAAATTCCCCCCTTCAAAATTGCCACCCAGATTTTTTTGAGTGTTGGTTTTTTGCTTTGCTTTCAGTGCCCTCTCACTGGAGGGAGAAAGTGCAAAAATCTCTAAATCTGATGGCACTGCAAAGATGCTTGAATTAAGATTTTTCACATCTGGACCAATGTTACATTTGTGCATGCAGTATCAATAGATTTCTTGATTATGGTATGGAGCATATGTTCATCACCAAAAAAAACAAAAAAAGTTTGCAAGAGATTCCTTTGCTGTAGTGTTCAAGTGGGGATGTATCAGAAACACACAGCACAAAAAGGATTCTGCTGAAAACCTATGTATGTATTCATCAAAATGATTGCTATTGTGTTTTATTTAATGTTTTTTACATCAGAGAGCAAAAGAACCTCAGGAACAAGAAGCTACAGCAAATTGTGAGAACCCACTTCTGAAGTTTATTTCTTGCACTGGCTTTGCAAATGGCTTTGTCAGGACAATGAAACAGAATGAAATAATGTGTGGCACCATTGCAAAGCAAGCTTTGCCCTTGCATAATATGAAAGCATGGTGCACATAACAAGAGGTGGAGCTTGTCGCATGTTGGTGTCATGCTTTTGTCATCCCACCCTCCATAGATGTGTCTGACTCTGAGTCAGATTCAGGAGGAATAGGTTGCAAAGAGACAGAGTAAGTGAACGCAACACAGAAAACGTTAGTTGGACACATAGATGCTAAGGCTGATCCACATCTCAGAAGACAGTAAATGTAGAATGGGGGCCTGCAAGGATGAATGTGAGCAATTACAAATCATCTTACATTTATATTGCCCAACAAAATGCATTTATGCATTCATTTGCGTGTAGGTACAGTCGGATATGTTTATTTGCAGTCCTGGGCACTTTTCCTTGCATTATCCATTTCATCTTTCTTCCATATTAACCTGTAATTTAAAATAAAATCTGCAAGCAAATTTGGCCCTTATAGCTCTCAGAAGAAAAAAACCTACTTCATGTGCGAATGAATATTCCCAGTTAAAGGGCTAGGTAATCTTGCCTCCTGATTGATTATAATGGTGATGGTGGATGGATGGGTGAGTGGGTGGGTGGATGGATATATAGTTACTGTAGATAGACAGACGATAGACAGATACTGTAGACAGACAGATATTTTAAGACAGACAGATGGATAGACACTGTAGACAGACAGACACATACTGGAGAGAGAGAGAGACTTGATCAAGCATTAGGGCACATACACAACTTTGAGACCTTACAGCTGAAAAGGGAAACTAATTCCACTGCAAAGTACGTCTTCAGTTGGCCACTCAATGTTGCAGCCATTAAATAATCAGACCGTGTGTCTAAAACAGTCTTGAAGTGGTGAGTCACTGGATGAGGAAGAAATGTAAATACACATTTTAAAAACAAATGCTTTATTTTGCTCACGCACATCTGGAAAAAACTATTGAATAAAGAGTTTTGTAATTTAGTAATTTAATTATTAAAGGAAATACTTAGCAATTGGGGAGCACCACTCACCCTAAAGCAAAAAGAGGACGTGGCATTTGAGTCTTAGTTTGCTTCTTTTTATCCATTGTGTTGCTGTAGAAAACCACTGTCTTCCTAGGAACATTCCTTCCGATTAAAAATCGAGGCCCAGAGTTATGTTAAAAGGTTTTGCCTTCAAAACATTGTCTGACAAGTACCTAATAAATCTTCAAAGCACTTGTAAGTGGCAAGGAAGTTGTTATCAGGTGAACTGTGTGATGATAAAGGAGGATTAAGGATAAACCTAACAAGAAGCTCACATCAGAGATCAGGGAAGTCCCAGCTCATTCATGAACTTTGCTGCCTCTGGCTTACTGAAATATGTACTACAGATGTTTTCCTTTGAGATGAATGAGAATGTTCTGAATGAAGTCATAGTAGAAGACTACATAGACCTTTTTGTCATAAGGACCATAATTTTTTCTTGGAAATGCAAATGGTTCTATTCCTAAGGAATGAGTGACACAATTAAACAGATGAACACGGAAAACTGATTTATACGAATCAAATCATCAGTCTGTTTGGTTATATTATTGGTGTGGGACATTTAACCCTCCAGAAGATGTTGAATCCCCTGCCCCCCCCCTTTTTTTGGCTGTGCTGAAGGTGCTGCAAAAGTTGTAGTTCACAACATCTGGTAGGTTGCAGTTTCCTGCATGAACTGGCAGGTCTCCAGGGTTTCAGCTGGGAGTTTTCCAAATCTACCTGAGATGACAGGGATTGAATGTATCTTCTCTGCATGCAAAGCAGCGCTCTGCTCCTGAGGTATGTTGGCTGTAGCAGTCCTGGTTAGTTTCTGTCAGATGCAAAGAGAATTGGATTAAGTCCACAGAATCTGGAGAAGGGATTGATACTGTCAGAATTGACAGCACCAATGTATGAGGGCTACTGCATGCATTTGATTCATAGCCAGATTCTGGCAGCTGTTGTACAACATGTTGTACAAGTTGTGTACAACACTCCGCATACTGTACCTTCATTGTATGAAGAACTGGACTATAAATCCCATTAACTTCGGAGGAAGGGGGCTTCTGCAGCCTTTCTTATCTTTGTGTCAATAATCCCCAACCCACCCTGGACAATTATGGAACTTGGCCCAACAGAGATGAAAGACTCAGACAAGTCTTTTTTAAGAATATCCTACAGGTCTACGCAAAGGTTCCGTTCAGAGATTTAAGCCTTGGTTCCCACTTAGGCCAACTCCTCCAGTGTGATTTATAAACCGCTGAGCTTGCCGATCAGAAGGTCAGCGGTTCGAATCCGCGTGACGGGGTGAGCTCCCGTTGCTAGTCCCAGCTCCTGCCAACCTAGCAGTTCGAAAACATGCAAATGTGAGTAGATTAATAGGTACCACTTCGGCAGGCAGGTAACGGCGTTCCGTTTAGTCATGCCGGCCACATGACCACGGAAGTGTCTTCGGACAAACGCCGGCTCTTCGGCTTTGAAACGGAGATGAGCACCGCCCCCTAGAGTCGGACACGACTGGACTTAATGTCAAGGGAAACCTTTACCTTTACCTTTATCTTTGGAAAACTGCATTTTGTACAAAACACAATGTCCAGACTGGTAAACTGTTCAAAGTACAGGGACATATGATGCTTTTACTGAGAGATCTGCATCAGCTACTAGTTGCCTGACCAGCATACTATAGTTTAAGGTGCTGGTGATAATCTTTAAAGCCCTAAGTGGCTTGAAACCTTATTAACCCGCTGGCAGGTTACCAGGATCACCAGGAGAGGCCATTCTGAGAAAGTACCCCCTTCAAAAATCTCAGTTATCAGGTACTAAGGGAAGGCCTTTCTCCTGTGCATCTCCCAGTCTATGGAATGCACTCCCTAAGGCCCTGTGTTTGGCACCCAGTATTTGGGAAGATGGTGAAACCAGATCCCTTGTGCCAAATGTTTGATTGTTAATTATTGTAATGGCTGGTTTTAAAGCTGGCTTAGATGTCAATCTTTTTTTTTTTTTTGCTCTAAGCTTGACTGTTGAAACTAACAGAGAGGCAGGATATAAATTCAATAATAAATCACATGAATAAGATTTGTCCATTATGGAGAAGCTTTTCACATTGCCCTGTTGCTGATAAACTGTAATGGTGACTTTTCTGATATTCCCCAGCTCACATGGAAGAACACAAACAGCTTAGCCTTGCACAAAGAGCAGAGACTTAGTGCATGTTCGAAGGGAGATAATGGTAAAGTATTTTGCCTTTGGGCTAGAAGTGGGTTATGTGGGGTGGGAGGGGTGAGGAGAAGGAGAGGGAGAAAAAAAGGGGGGAAGTTTGCAAAATGATATAGAAATATTTTTCTTCAAAGCCCTTTTTAGCCCCCAGGAGTCTGCAACGCTCAGCTAGGTCTTGTTTCACCAACATAATATCAATTTATGAATAGCTTGAGGGTTGATAGCAAATGTATGCGTTTAGCCAGGGAAGAGATGCTTAATAGCCATTGAAACCACAAACAGCTTGACAACTGTTTGATCAACCAAGATGTCACCTGGAGAGATTAAATGATGCAATTTGTCTTCAAAACAGGCTAAATCATTAGATGATGTGTCTAGTTTCATTGCTGAGTTGAGTGTTAGGGGAGAAGAAACATTTAAAAGAACAGATTTGCAGACCCTTCTGAGCTTATTTTCTAGGCCGGTTGTTGTTTTGTTCAGGGAGATAGTGTGACTTCCAAGTTCTCCTGTGCTGCCCATCCTACAATCTGGGCCAACACAGATATCTTGAAAATCATCTCTACCTTTTATTTTAGGTAGAACTTGGCAACTACATCACTTCCAAATCCCAATTACTTGGCCAACGGCAGGAAAAAAGGCCTTTTCAGCTTATGCTCCTTGCAGTTATCTGCTAATTTGGGTAAGAAATGGACAATGCCCAAGGCAAAGTTTTTGATTAACGATCTGGAGCAAACCCGCCATTATTATAGACTTTTTTTTTTTTTGCTTGTACTAGGAGTGTCTGTGAGAGGATCAAAAAGGTCAGGATGGTGGCTACAACCATATGATTAAAACCCCATCCATTTTTAATGTGTGTTGATGCAAATGGAGCTTCAATCTCATGGTCACACCACTGGCTTTTACCATTTTTTTTTTTCAGAATTTCTTTTATTCAAGTTGGGGGGGAAGGGGGAGGGGCTACAATATTTGACTTTAATGTTGTCATGAGCAAAACTGATCAGTTAATTCCAGGATCAATCTCCAGAAGGTAAACCAAGGTAATAGTACCACTTGGCTCTTCCTTATCCCAAGCATTGTCTCCTGTAAGTGTGGCATAGAGGAGGACAGCATCCAGAACAGAAAAGTGGAGTTTTGATCCCACACCAGGCAATTTGTTCTATCTTTAATCAAGATGTCGCCTTTTATCTTCAAATGTCACTATTTGTTATTATTGTTGTTTTAATCCTGTATCACAACTTTGAACTCTGGGGTGAATAAAGGCTATCAATCATTTAAACTTTCAAGAACACTTCAAAGGTTTGCACATGAGTGAGAGTCATTTATATTAAATATTATAGCTAGAGACTGAAAGAAAAAGCCATCAGAGAGACATAGTTAATAATCTCTAAAATGACAAAGCAATAAGTGGTAAAGAAATGTGTGAATTGTGTGTTTTGAATTCTATAAACCCAATGCAGAAAATGTACAGTATTTATTTTATTTTTTATTTTATTTTATTTTATTTTGGTATTTTCACAAAGTTAACACTTTCTCTCTCACACTCTTTTACTATTTTGAACTGTTTGTTCTCACAATAGGGGGGACATATCATCTTATTAAATAAGCACATGTAACAAAGAATTGATGACACCAACATTTGTTTTCACTATCACTGGTCTATGGTCTTTGACAATTTGCAATGCTTGTCCCAAATAAAAGCAAACACATATGAACATTTTTTAAAAATTAAAATTGGTCCTGGCTAAAGAATAGTTCATACAGTACTTTCCCTTTACCCCTGCTGCGCACCTTTATGGTCTTTCCTGCTGTCAGGAACGCCGACAGGGTGTGGTCAGGAGTCAAGATGGCAACCACAATGGTACAATCAAAGTTCCACCTTTGTTTGTGTGTGTGTCGCCTGTGAGGATCCTCGATCACACCATTGTGGTGCCTTCTTGACTTTTCTGACCATCTCCTGCAGACACCCCTACCTGTCACACTTAGCTTCTCCATCTTTCCTGGGACATCATCAAGAGCTCTAGCAGGCAGCCTTCCCTTCCAGTTTTTCTCAGAAGAAACTAAGCTGCATTCCAAGGCTGAGATGAGAGAATCATTTGGTTTTCTAACCCAGTTAGCAGCTTAACTGAAAAAGTTGATGTTATCACTGTAAGTTAAGATACATAGGCCTCTGTTGGAACTTTATTAGGTATTCTATTTATGACCCAGCTTGTTAGTGTTTGTCCATCAAAGTACAAATCATAAGTGAATAGCAATTATTTTTTTAGTTATGGGCATGAAACAAAATTGAGGCAATTGTCAAAAAGGTGCTGCAATTCATTTCCAAGTCAAAGTAGATTTATTTTTGCTTTATTTATTCATTGAATGTATTAGCCACCCAACTCCAATGGACTTAGATGATCCTGTCCATGTGTGAAAGGTCTCTGAAGTGCCAAGACACTCAGCATATCTCTATTTTTCAGGCAAAATACAAACATTTCTCCCCTTACCACCTAGTTACAACCTCCCCCATCTCCACAGTACCAGTCTGATATGCCATTACTCCTCACCTATGAACTGAGAAAGGCTTAACACAGTGTCATAATTTAGCAAATTACTTCCTCAAAAGAAGGTCAAAGATTTTACCATTCGATCAATAAGAAGCGACTTACAAATCATGTGTATTGATCATTGTAATGTTTCGGAGGAATGTAAGACAGTCACTAAAACTACATGCACTTAGTCTTAATTGCCCACATTAAAGCAATTATACCCCAGAAACTGTCATGGTCTATGGCTGCATGAACCACTCTCTTGCATACATCTTCATAACAGTGCATGCAAAATCACAAGGGCTTAAAAGAGTGCTGGAATGATGAAAATAGGACAGGGGCCTCTTTTCCACAAAAAGGAAGAGTATTGAAGGTATGATCCGAGGAAGGAAGAACAGACCAGCCAGGCACATAAATACACACAGTGGAATAAATCTATCTTCCATCCATCAGATATCCAAAGAAGGTTACCAGTTCCACTACATTCAGAGCAGGTTGATAACCAGGAATTCTCTTTACAGGTTGTAAAAATGCGAATTCTCTTATTTCATTTCTGTTCCTTTTATTCTTCAGTTTCTCAATCAGCAGTAATTTTCCAGACGTGCATACTCAGAGGCTAAAGTTCACAAGTATGTGTGCAAAGTATCAATTAATTCTTCTCTGATCATCCCTTAGTGGCTAACTTTCCCAGATTTAGAGAGGATATACCACAATACCCATTCACAATGATGGAACTGAAGGAAAATCTCCAGACTGGAGTTACGCTTCTCTTTCCTGTATCAGGGGAAAGAAGAGCCGCATGTTTCAAATTTGATGGGAGCGATCCAGTTCAATGACAGAGTGCACGTTTTGAAGATGCTCAGCGTTTAGCATCTTCTCTAAAAGGACCGATGACTGATAAACACTGGAGCATTCTCACAAGTTCGAAGAGGCCATACCAAGCAAGATAGGAAATAGCCTGACCTGCTATAGGGAGTAAGAAAGATAATCTTGATGGAAATATGCAACTGCCATTACATGGGCAAAAGGGGATGAAACGTCTTTTAAGTCCTGAGAAACAAGGTAACATTCAGAAGTGACTGATGCAGGTGCCTCCCTAATCCATCGGCATAGAAGAAGGGGGAGGAGGTACAGCCAATCAGACTTGCAAGATTCTCTTATTACATGTAGTCCTTGACCTACACCCACAAATGGGACTGGAACTTCTGTTGCTAAGCGAGGCAGTTTTTAAGTGAGTCATGCCCGATTTTACAACCTTTTTTGCCATGGTCCTTAAAATGAATCACCATGGCCATTAAGTGAATCACATGGTTGTTAAGTGAATCTGGCTTCCTTCATTGGCTTTGCTTGTTGGAAGCTGGTTGGGAAGGTTACAAATGGCAATCATGTGACCCTGGGATGCTGCAACTGTCATAAATACATGCCAGTTGCCAAGCGCTTGAATTTTGTTCACGTGACCTCAGGGATGCTGAGATGGTCCTAAGTGCAAGGACTGGTTGTAAGTCCCTTCAATCAGTGCCATCATAACTTCAAATGGTCACTAAATGAATGGTCATAAATCAAGGAGTACCTGTATAACATACAGTTTCTCAGATTCCCTTATTAACTACTGTCAGATACTGAGACCATTTCCTCACTGGTGATTTATAGTATCTTGGGGTATCATCCCACCATTCCTGAGCAGATGTAACTGTAACGAAGACAGGCTGTATGTGGTCACATGATGGATGGATGGTGCTACAGGACAATATAAATTTCTAGAGAGGAGATGGTATATGTAAGGATGGGAGGGGATCATCAGGCACTTTCATATCAGCAAGAGTTCTCATGTATGAAGAGGGGAGGGGATCTGAGAGCAAAGGAGAACTGGAGTGGAAGAAAAGAGAATTTCACATGTGAACAAAGCAAAGTAAACAGGTGTTAGTCTTCTTTCACACCAGCCAACTAACCAGTCACCACTGCGGGAACACATACAACCTAATCTTTATGTATGCCATTCTTCTTGCTAGGAGTTCTGGTGATAGTCTTCAGCTTTTCTGAAGATACATGACAGCAAGTTAAGTAAACCAGGAACCACACTAATGAGAAGATAGTTTGATATTTTCCAAGTGAATGGAATACTTTAGGCTTTGGAGTCAAACGTATAAGAGATGCATTCTCTAACCACATTAAGGGATAGAACCTGCTACCCCATCGCTCTCCAAATTGGAGTCACATTTCCCAAGTCTATGGCTCCTGAATTTGGGTTGAACTAAAAGTAAAAAGGTAAGGGCAGTTTTCCCCCATAAAAAGAAGCTGTATACATTATATTTGTGGATAAAAAACATTATTACCATGTTGTGGTGCCTGCCCTATGGAAGAGCCTGGGTGTTGAGATCTGGAGGGCCCTGGCCCCCTTGGCCTTCAGAAAGCTGTGAAAACTCTTCCCCCAGGACCTGGGCCAGGAAGTGAGTTGATCCTTATTCGTATGAAGTTGGTGTGAGGTTATTAGGATGCCTTGGTTAGAATATGATGGCTTTTAATTTTGTGAGGTTTCTCTTTGTATCTTGTATTATATCTATATTGGTTTGATCGTTGTTAACAGCGTAGGGTTACATGGTGTAAGATGAGTGGCCATATAAATCTTTTCAATAAATAAATAAATAAATATTCTGAGGTTTATTCTAATCATTGCTGTAAATACAAAAAAAGAGTCTTACAGGAACCTTGGTGCTGAACCTGCTCCGCTATTTTTCCTTTAACTCACATGCATTTTCAAAATCATGTATATCTTTTGTGAAGATGCAGCCATTTTAATATGAATTTATCAAAGGCTTCAATTCCCAAAAGCTGACTAGCTCGGAAGGGCATGGTTGTTGTGTTGTTGGTATTGCTTTATTCTGCTCATTATTTTTATAGTTTATGCTGAGAATCCACACAAGGTCATTCCTTTCTGTGGTCCCTCTAACATTTTTGGTTGAGTTGTTAGAGATCAACTTTTGCTTATGAGTTTTCAGTGTAGATAGGAACTTGGTTTACTCAATAAAAAGATGTTTTTGTTGTTTATTCTTGCAAATATTGCCTTGGAAACAAAAGGAGGTATTTCCTGCAGGGCTGGGTTAGAAGATGTTCCCCACCTTTTTTTTCTTTTTGCTTTTTTTATGCAGAATCAAATATGCCATCTTGACCCCAGTTTCACTATGTTCAGTATGGTAGCAAACTACTTACCACAAAAGCTAAAATTTCCTTTCCAGAGGCTGGTGATAGTTAAGACGGGAGTCTTTCCATTGTTCTTAAGGAGATTGAAACTTTCTCAGCTAATTTCAAGGTGTTAGGGCTCAGATTATAGGATTCAGGCCACCCCCTTGCTCTTTAGGATTGAGTGGTTTATGCAGCTGGATGTTCAACTATAAAAGGGCACTCTTGACAATTACATATTAATGGAGCAATTATTTTTAGAAGATACAGAAAAGGACATTCCACAAAAAAGGCTTGTAGGACAACCCTGAAGTCTTAACTGTTCCATTTCCCTGAGTGAGTTTTAAGAGACATTCCTCATTCTTCACCTACTACTATGCTTTTGAGTTTAGCCTTACTTGGACTGTTGTTTATTCATTTAGTCGCTTCTGACTCTTCGTGACTTCATGGACCAGCCCATGCCAGAGCTTCCTGTCGGTCGTCAATACCCCCAGCTCCCCCAGGGACGAGTCCGTCACCTCTAGAATATCATCCATCCACCTTGCCCTTGGTCGGCCCCTCTTCCTTTTGCCTTCCACTCTCCCTAGCATCAGCATCTTCTCCAGGGCGTCCTGTCTTCTCATTATGTGGCCAAAGTATTTCAGTTTTGCCTTTAATATCATTCCCTCAAGTGAGCAATCTGGCTTAATTTCCTGGAGGATGGACTGGTTTGATCTTCTTGCAGTCCAAGGCACTCTCAGAATTTTCCTCCAACACCACAGTTCAAAAGCATCGATCTTCCTTCGCTCAGCCTTCCTTATGGTCCAGCTCTCGCAGCCATACGTTACTACGGGGAACACCATTGCTTTAACTATGCGGGCCTTTGTTGTCAGTGTGATGTCTCTGCTCTTAACTATTTTATCGAGATTTGTCATTGCTCTTCTCCCAAGGATTAAGCGTCTTCTGATTTCCTGACTGCAGTCAGCATCTGCAGTAATCTATTCCTTTTAGGCAATTGAAGATTATGTGACATCTTGACACAAATGCTACTTTAGCCGTCTTGGTTGCTTTTAGCCTCTCTCTCAGATGTATCAATTGAGGAACAAGGATTGTGTTGCTCCATAACAGAGGTGGGCATTCCATGACACCAAGGCCACGTGTGTTCTCCAAATCCTTTTTGTGACCCCCTAAGTCCTCACATTTTGAAATAATAGGACAATGTTGAAGAAGATACCCAACAACCTACCTTTGTTGAATTCTTTTTAATGAATGCTGTGCTAAAAATTTAATCTGGACTTTCCCCCTACTGGTTCTCATATCATTGGATGAGCAGGGGTTTGCTTTTGTGATATCTCAGAAATGAGAATTTCAGAGAAATGTTGAGAGATGGAAAGTGGTGTCCTCCACTTACTTAGTGATGAGGAGGCAAAGGGATGCCTGTGAATATCCCATCTTTCTCTAGCAGGATTCAGTTTCCTGCAGTTCCGTGAAATCTGAAGAAGAGACATCAGGACTGAACGTTTCGGCTGGAGCTTTCCAGAAGGGGCCACTGTCCCGGTCTTTAGAAATGGTTGGAGAATTTTATCTTCCCTTGAAAAAAATATGTCCACCCAATTTCTCTGTCCACCAGTTCGCTGGAGAATTTTAAAAGGCTGTTTATAACCCTGCAATATATTTTTACGTGCCTTCAGTGGCTGCTTCATATGAACAGAAGGAAGGAGGTCAAAAGCACTGATCCTTTCTGGGGAAGAACCCCCCCCCCATGGGAAAGCCACACCACCAGGGACCCATCCAAGGGCGCCTGTTTGTCTACAGTCTGATCTTCCTGATCTCCGTATTTGGGGCAGAGCTGTACCAGACCTTGGGACATCTAAGAAGACTGTGAGAAGAAATCAGGTTTTGCCAAAGTTCTCTATCGATTCTTTCTTCTTTCATCCATGCCACAATAAGCCAGTTTGGCCACCTCTTTTCTGAAAGTTAAAATCGATTTGTCATTTTTCTACCTGCTTTCTCTTCCACCTTCACCCCCATTTCTCACACCTCATCTGGTTTAGTCAAAGTAATTGAAAACTGAGTGGGACAACCCTTCCCTGAAGCCATTTTTTTTCCTTCTCATTTCTCAATGATCAGCCAATCAAATTTGTCTCTCGCCTTCCCCTGATGTTGTCTTGTTTCAGGTAAGGTGTTCTTCAGGTCAGGCAGGTTACAGTAGTGAGAACCCCATGGAAAAGGGAGATTTGTCTCAGCTTTTTCTCTAGGCAGTGACATGGCTTCTGAGCCGACGCCCAATAGAGAAAAGATATACTATCCCTGTTTGATGAGCAATGGGCCAATAAATACATTAATCATCATTTTATGCCTCATCAAACACTTCCCAAGTTCCTCCATGGGAGTTATACAAATTAGCCCATGAAAAGGCAGTCATTTTAGTTTCGCTAGGTAAGTGCTTTCTGATTGCCTTCCTCAACAATGCTTCCCTTGACAAGCTAATAAATCAGGCCTTTTGGAACCTGAGTGTAGCTTGGCACAAACAATGATTTCACATAGTCTTTGCTGCTGATTTTGTCTAGAAATGGTCTCCACTCCCCGGCAACCCTGCTGAAGATGGTGATCTGAGGACCAGAGACTTTGACTTGATTGCCGGGCAAAACCTTTCTTTGTGAAGAGGAGTTTTTAAAAGGAGGAAGGTGAGGAGGGTGTGTGTGTGTGCGTGTTTGTGTGTGTTAATGAGTCTCACCAGGGAAAGGAGAAAGAGGTCTCCAGTGTTAATGATATCCTACGATGATCAGAAATGCCTGATCAGGGGAAAGGAAGGGAAGAGAATGTGTGTCTATTTGCCCATCCAGTCTGTAACCACAAGACAGTTGCAGTTCTTCAGTACAGCATCTTTCCCATAAACAACAACATTTCCTTCTCCTTCTCCCTTTTTGGGGGGAGGGAATTTGTCATGAATCGAATGTGGAACTCTCTGCAAGATAAAGGTTGTCAGTTCTGACCTCTAGTCTCCCCACAATGGACAGTATCTTCCAAACACATCCTGGTTACTGAATGAATCCCTTTTCCAGGTTGGCCACCATCCACAGTGTACACCATGCAGTGAAATCATAAACAGATTCCAGGGTTTGCCCAACATGTTAAGCTGCAGAAAACTAATGTTAAAACTACCCTGATTGAGCATGTTATATAGATGATTCTTCTAGGTCTTCCCTTGACCTGATCCAATGTGTGAATGCAGCCTGAAAGTTGAGTATGCTAGGCTACCTTCTATCAGTTGTGCAGTATCTTTCTCTCTCCCATCCCTTTGAGCTTCTGACACCTCTGGTTCTCTGCTAAACAAGACCATAGGAAGTTGCTTTGGACTAGTATCTCTCCTGACCAGCTACCACCAGTCAGATCCTTGGGCAATGATACAACCTTTTCCAATTACTTCCTTTCTGAGTCTTTTAACCAGGGTTACAGAACTGAACTGGACTCCTGCCCTCTTCAATGGCTGAAAGGGATAACTTCCATGGGAACTGACTTAAAAATATTGGAAGTGCTTGTTTCTCAGTCCCCCTCCCTGGGATTGTTTGTTTGTTTGTTTTAATTTCATACTATCTATAAGGATGTTGTCAATTTTAATTCCAGGACATAGCAAGGTGGGTAGACTGTCATGCATAGAAAACACATCTAATGCCTCTCTGGTTCTGGTTAGTCATAATTTCTCAACAGAGCCTCCCTTTCTGGATATAGTCTTTCTCTGTTTTACACTGAGGATAAATAAGTAGGAATAGTTGGGACCTTCTTCCTCAATTTATAACCTTTGAAGATGGAACACAGAGGTGTCTGCAGGGTGTGATTAACAAATTCAATCACTGCCACTCCACAAATTTACAAATTTGATCACTATAGTGTGATTAAAGCTTCAGCTGTTTTTATGCCACATGCAAAAAAAGAGGTGGAGTTTCAATCACTCTGTTGCAGCCACCACCTTACGATATTTAGTTGTTGCTGTTTGTTTTTTTAACCATAGTCTGTGGACAGCCCTGGGGAGGCAGAAGGCTGGATACAACTAAAGTAAGTTCAGTCCTTTCTGTCATGCATTCCTATGCTTGCTCTGCAGTGGTGACACCCAGGTGGAATCGGGATTGTGCAAGGTTGATCCATATTACCTTTTATTAAATTGCCCCAAAGTAGGATATTTAATCACAGAGAAAATCTATCTGTGTGGTTGCTCGGAGTCAAAAATGACTTGATGGCACATAATCAGTCAAAAGAATATTTAAAGAACACTTAGTGGAAGTTTTATATGTGTGTGTGTGTGTACACACACACATACACACAGTATATATACATTCAGAACTCTGCCAAAACATGTGCTCTGCAATATAGGGTCTTCTCATATGATGTCCCTTACCCAGCTAATGAAACCCCTGGTAGTGTTACCTGTTGTGTGATAGCATATCTTTGTTGATTAGTCAATTTACCATCTCAAGAACAATGGGCATCAGCCACAATAAAATAGGATAGAATAAGTTAAGGCAAAATGAAGTAAGATAAGATAAAATAGGATATGGTAAGATAAAATAGTGTAAGATATATTTTTTTATCCATTCAATCATGTCTGATTCTCGGAGATTGCCTGGACAAGTCCCTGCAGTTTTCTTGGCCAGGTTTTTCAGAAGTGGTTTGCCATTCTCTCCTTCCTAGGGCTGAGACAGAGTGACTGGCCCAAGATCACCCAGCTGGCTTCATGCCTAAGGCAGAACTAGAACTCACGTCTCCCCATTTCTAGCCTGGTGCCTTTACCACTACACCAAACTGGCTCTAAGTCAAGTAGAGTAAGATAAAACAGCGTAAGAAAAAATAGAATAAAAAAGCATGAAATGAGAGCTAAATTACAAACAGTGTATATTTAGATGAAAGCTTCACTGCTCCATGCTACCCCAATGTGTTCTATAAAACATGTTCTTAGTGGAACACTTGAGGGAATGATATTAAAGGCAAAACTGAAATAGTTTGGCCACATAATGAGAAGACAGGACACCCTGGAGAAGATGCTGATGCTAGGGAGAGTGGAGGGCAAAAGGAAGAGGGGCCGACCAAGGGCAAGGTGGGTGGATGATATTCTAGAGGTGACGGACTCGTCCCTGGGGGAGCTGGGGGTGTTGACGACCGACAGGAAGCTCTTGCGTGGGCTGGTCCATGAAGTCATGAAGAGTTGGAAGCGACTAAACGAATAAACAACAAACAACAAAGCAGTGCTTGGATACAATCCAAAAAACCATAGAATGATCTCAATTCGAATTCAGGGCAAGCCATCTAACATCACAGTGCAGAAGATGCTGATGCTAGGGAGAGTGGAGGGCAAAAGGAAGAGGGGCCGACCAAGGGCAAGGTGGATGGATGATACTCTAGAGGTGATGGACTCGTCCCTGGAGGAGCTGGGGGTGTTGACCGACAGGAAGCTCTGGCGTGGGCTGGTCCATGAAGTCACGAAGAGTCGGAAGCGACTGAATGAATAAACAACAACGTGGAACATCACTGACTATAAACTGAGCAGTTCTATTGACTACATGTGAGTTTGTGCCCTGAAAGAAATAAGACAGTCTTTTATAGTAGTCCCAACACTGTTTTGTCAAGTAACTTCTCTAAATACTGAGCCCCTGCTGCATATCTACTTCCAGTTGACCTGTGCAATTGTCTTCCATGTCTGGTGCTCCACATACTTACACTTTGCTCATCCTGGGCTCACTCCTCTGGTCCAAGTCTGCATTCCTGTCCCTCCCAGCTAGCTGTGTCTGTCCACTTCCTCCTTGTGTAAATCTCTGGGAAATCGCTGAAAATTGCTTGGCCGTAGCAACCTTCCGCAATTGCACCCTCCAACTCATTTTAGCGGTTGGGAGCAGGAGCAGGAGCGGCCGCCCCTGCAGCGGCTCAGCCAATCTTCCCTGGCCGCTGTGCTGTGAAATATACCGACTCTTAGCCATGTGGACAGGTGAGGGGCAGTTGCATAAATCTAGAGGCTGCTATTGTCAGAAGTAACAGATTACCAGGCAAAGTCATAATAGAGACTGTATTTAATCTGTGACCAATTGATTGCTGCCCTGTTCCAGGTATTTGGAATGTAGGGTTAGATTTGTTGGCTGGTTTCACAGAAGGCCTCCAGGGTGTGCGGTCTTATCTGTCTCCCCAAAATTGCTGCCTTTAACAGTATCATCCCTTCCTCTTCTTTGATGGGGGGGGGAGGAGGGAGAAGAAACCTGGCCGTAAATCATTGCCCTTAATCAACTGCCACCAGCCAACACGCACGCTTTGGCATTCAGCCGGCAAAATTTGCTGCGGCGGGCGGGGCGGTGGGGCGCGGGAGGGCTGAGCAGCCGAAATGGAGTTTGTATCAATCACCATCTGTTCGGTTTTTTCCTGCGCTTGTATATACGACACCGAGAGCAGCAAGGAGTTGGAGGAGCTGAGAATTAATTAGAGGCGGGGGCTTGCATTTGAAAAAGGAGGATCGGGAAGTCCAATGAAACCCCCCAGGAGTCGCTGCGTTAACTAGACGGCCGCTCGCCAAAAGGATGGGGGCGCCGGCCGGCCGGCGGGACTTTTCACGAGCGCCAGGTTTTTCCTGCCACGGGATATCCTTAAAAAGAAAAAGAGGAGGAGGGTGGTGAGAATTAGGGCGCAGAACCTTGAAGCATCTGCGGGGGGAACGCTTAAGAAGGGGCAGCCAGTCCATGCGGATTTACTCGGGAGTAAACCCCGCCGCGTTCTCGGAGTCCGCATTCCGGGAAATGCTTCGGATGGTACAGTCGCTGGAAGTCCGCCCCTCCAGGAGAAGGGCCGGGCCCCGCGCTTGGTCTGATAAGCGGGGGGCAATCATTCCAACCGGTGTGTATGTGCGTGAGATAAATACCTATCTAATATCCGCCTGGGGGCGCGCATCTGTAACGTCTAGGTGCGATTTATACGCATCCGCACCTGCAACATAGACACAAATGCCCCCATTCTGCTGGCTTGGCAGGAACTTCGTCCCGAAGGAAGATTTCAGCCGCGCCTTTCCATTCTTCTTCTTTTATCTCCGGATCCATTAAAGAAGCGAATCTTTATATTTGCATCTACCGAGGCGGGAAGGTGGAGAGAAAAGGGGGGGGCAAGATCTTTCAAGGAAGGAAGGGAGGAACCCCACTGGACTTGGGGTCACTCTCAGTTCAGTTGTCCTCCAGATGTGTGAAACTACAGGTCCCATCATTCCAGCGCCTGGCAAATGCTACATTCAAAGATATTTGGAAATTGTTGTGTTGGGGAAGTCTGTCTGTCTGTCTGTCCATCCTCCCCACCCACCCATTTCCTTCCACCCCCTCGCCCCACCACCCCGTTTCTCTAGGACATGAGAAAGGGGGAGTGAAAGAGAAAGAAAGGGACCTCCGAGGGCTCCCAAAACTGATTTCTAACAAACCTAGGTAGTATGTTGTACCCTGCAGGGTCGGGCTGAGGACGAGAAGAGACCCTCTTTCGTCCGCCGCCGAGGTGGAGAAGCGGACGAGAGAGGTGAGGAGCCGCTAACCTTTCCTTAAGAGGCCAAGAGCTTTCTCGGCGGGCAGATAAACCGAGCTCTGAGCGCTCTTTTGCCGCCGCCGAACTACGCCTCTTGGAAACTCAGCGCCGGAGACAAGTCTGGACACTAAACTAATAATAACCGATGAGTAAGTGAGTGGATGAGTAAGTGGAATGGGGGCGGAGCGGAGTTTCTGTTGCAAGCATTCTGTTGCGGGGGGCTGCGTCGGAGCCGCGGCTCTGAAAGCGCTTTGTTGTTGCTATTTGTATCAGTGGTATCAGCGCAATGAACTTTTACAAAGAAACTCCTGAATGTGGGCTCCGAACCTCGCTTTTCTGAGCGCTGGTTTCTTTGTGGCACACTGGCTTCTCGTAGGAGTTCTCTGCAGTTGGGCCGCCAATAAATTTAAAATAATAATATTAGCAGAAAGAAATACAATTTGCCTGCAGGCAAGAACTGGTGGGACCACAGAGTAGACAAAGTGCTAGAAAATGAAGAAGCTAAACTGCTCTGGGACTTTAGAATTCAAACAGACAAGCATCCGCCACACAACGCCCCAGACTTAACAATTGTTGGTAAGGAAGACAAAAAAGTCTGGGTAGTGGACCTCGCAATACCTGGAGACAGCAGAAGAGAAGAGAAAGAAATGGAGAAAATCACAAAATATAAAGACCTGCAAATAGAAGTAGAACAACTGTGGCAAAAGAAAGCAAAGATAGTCCCAATAGTAATAGGCACCTTGGGGGCAATTCCGAAATATCTGGAGCACCACTTGGGCACCACCAGCATTGACAAAATCACCATGAGCCAATTGCGAAAGGCAGCTTTGCTTGGAACAGCTCACATCCTGTGACAATTCCTTTAGTATTATTAAACAACATCTGCCTACCCAGGTCCTTGGGAAGGACTGGATAGGTGGACAAAAATGCCAAATCCAGTCTAAACATCTGGCTGACTGTGCGAATAATAATAACAATAATAATATAATAGCTGGGACTTGTTCAGTGCAAAGCCATTATCAGGCATTGCAGCTCCAGAACAGTTAACCTCTGCAGATTGGGGGGTGTCACCAGATACTGCTGGACTAAAAAGCCCATCACCCAGCCCACCCCAGACAAGAGGGATGTTGAGATTTTCAATCCATTAATAAAGGGGGCCCCAAGAAGTGACAAAATTGCCATTGGAATAAAGGGGCTAAAATAATAAGGTTACCCAGTGGGAGGAGATGGGCGGTGACAAATTTGATCAATAAATCAATAAAATTAGCCTGGAGTGAGAAATTTGGACTGGCAGTCCTCTACATCTGGGAGTAAGATTTACTTCTCGTAGAAGATGGCCAGGGCAGGGATGCATTCATGAAGCTACCAGGACTCTATGGAGCCTTTAAGAGATGTTTAGGATTGCAGTCGTCTTCGAGCTAAATTCCCAGGACAAAGAAATTTGGTTTGGAGGAGGTTGGGCTGTGTCACAGTAGAGAAAACTGTTGGTGTAAATGCGTGGCTATTTCCAACACTTCTGGTCCACGAAGTCCTGCTGGGAGGTTAAAAATTGGAGCGGGAAACAGAAACGGAGAAAGAAGGGAAAGGGGAGCAGGGAAAACAAACAGCTGCAAAACTTTAGGGGAATCCACCTTTGTTTTCTTGATCGAGTGACAGCGGGTAGACCACATTCGAAAGGAATACGCATCTCCCTTAAAGAGAAATCCGGACGACCACTAGATGCTAGCAAAGTCATGCAGAAAAATAGCTCTTTGCTGGAGTCTGGTGCTTAGCCCGGATCTGGTATTTGTAGCAAGCCCCGCTTTTCTTTTCTGAAAAGGTTTGTGCGCCTTGCGAGGGAGCGCCAACGGGGCCCGAAGCTTTTCGTTTTCGCGAAGGGGGAGAGTCTCTGAATCCGCGTTTTCCCCTTTGTGAGGGAGGTTGGCAGGCTGCACTTAAAGCACCTTCTTACCGAGAGCAAATCTCATCGAACTGAAGCGGTCTTCGCCATCCTGAGTCTTCATCCGCGCAGATTGAAAAGTTTTGAAGCGGCTTTGACTTTTCTTCGGGCCAAATGGGAGGCAAGGGCGGGGGGGGGGGGTTGCTAAACAAATCACGGATCCCGCCTCATACCTTAAAAGCAGAAAAGGAAATGTGACGCTGCACTTCGCATGGATCTCCAATGCCTTTCTGTGGAAGGAAATCTTATTGGATTCGGGGTGGCTTACTCCCGAGTAAAGACACAGCTCAGAAACCCGCCCATCCATGCAACGGCCTCTAGAATTAAACAAATTAACCAACGGGTATTGCATAGACATCTACTCAGAATTAATCCCCCCCACCAGCCCCCCAGTGGAGCTGATTCCCAATCAATGGGTATAGAATTGCAACTTGAAGATGCTGCTGCTTCGGCGCAGGATCTTCTCCTCCTCCCCTCAAAGGAAGGCAGTTTTAAAGGAAACGGCGAAATGGAAGTGAATATTTGCTAGGTCTGTGTTTGTTTCCCTTTAAAGGATTTGGGAGGGGGGAATCCCTGGATGGCGTTGTCAGGGTGCGCGGGCCGGAGTTAACAACTAAGCCCCCGTCCGTTCCGATCTTCTGGATGCCTGGGAGCTCAGTGCTCGCAGCAAATCCTACGGTTAGGCGCGCACGACGGACTATATCGGGGTTGCTTCTGCGTGTCGTGGGAACTGGGATCCGCCCCCTTTCTGCCTTTCTCGGGCTCTCGAAGGCAGGCAGAGCTTTATTAATAGACCGCGTCTGGCTGAAGGGAAAGGTTTTGTGCCGGCCACGGGGTCTTCCAGCTCGTCCCCATCCCCCACCCATCCCCCGGCAGCTGCAAGAGTCATTATGTTTCTTTCTCCCGCAGGGCGTGATTTTTTGTTTGTTTTAAAGCTTAGCTCCTGGCTCGAGTTATTTAAGGAAAGCCTGGAACTCTAGTCTGGGGGTGAAGGCGAGGAGGAGATAGGTCAGAGTTTTTCAAACTTGGCAACTTTAAGATGTGTGGACTTCAACTCCCAGAACGCTGGCTGGGGAATTCTGGGATTTGAAGTCCACACATTTTAAAGTTGCCAAGTTTGAAAAACACTGAGTAGGTAGATGTACAGATGGGAAAAGAAGTCCCATTGGGTTAAATGGGTTTCAAGGCAACTTGTTATTCTCTCAGCTAGTCTAGCTGGGAAGCTAAGCAGGATCGGATCTGGGTAGTCAATGGATGGGAGACCACCAGGAAATCTTGAGGCTGCCTGCCAGACTGGGAGGTCAAGAAAGAATTCTGAGTAAGAGGAACAGCAAACCACTTCCTTATGCTAGCAAGAAAACTACATTGGTGTGTCTATGAAATTGCCAGGAGTTGAGCTAGCAAGGGGGTCTGCAGGATAGGTCAAAAAGTCAAAATGGCACCACAATCATGTGGACAAAGTTCCACCCCTTTTTCATGGATGTGATGCATGTCAAAAAAGGTTGGGCCTTTGATTGCATGGATGTGGCTGCCATGTTCACTTTTTTTCCCTCCTCCTCGGGGACACCCCTGTGAGCTTGACCTGAAGGATTCTGGGAACTCAGGCTGTCATGTGGAGCCATACTATGGGTTATTTTTTGAAGGATGTCTTGTTATTTGAACACATCAATTGTGTTTTTAAAAACCTGGTTTGGTCTTCTGTAAGTTGCGTGAACACCATCTTCTGTGCTATACATTAACCAATGTTTGGCCTAGTTATAGAAATACAGCATAATGACAATGTATGGGCTCAGAATAGTGTGTGTACCCAGAAGACTGGACTGAGTTAATTGTGGTTAAGTTAGGTACTGGGAAAGTGTTGTCAGAATAAAGCCTTTGCATCATTTACTGAAGGATAACCATGAATAGAACTGCAGTAAATCCTATCTCCAAGGGGGTGAACTGGTTCCCACCAGCTAAGGAGACAACTATTTAATAGCTGGCTTCCTATAAACTAAGCCATAATGTGGTTTGTTTGTGTTAGCATGCTGTGTGAGTCCAGCCTATATTTGGACCAAAACAAAGTAAGACTGCCAAATTTGAAGTGGTAGAGAATTCTTGAGTTATTTGGGAAACCATTCCTGAGTTATTTGGGAAACCATCAAACTTACCAGTCCAGCAAGTTCTCAAGTGGCCCTTTAGTTTATACAGAGCAGAGAAAGACAGCAAAAGCCCAGGCTTGTTTTCCATTCTTTTTATTTTATTCATTTAAAGCACTTGAGAATAGGTTGCCTTTCAAAATAAACAAACAAAAAAAAATTGCTGAAGCTGCTCACAGTTGATATGACAAAAGGGGGAGAAGGAAGAAAGGAAGGTAAAAACAACAGTACCTAAAAATTTAAACTAAAAACAGCAACTGTAGAATCAATGGGGGGGGGGAGTTCATAGGATTGCATTCTCAGTTTCATTGAAATGGGCCTTAAAGAAAAAAGGTTAGTTTTGACAGGCAGCAGAGCCCTCACATGGAAACATGGTGAGCAGGTTCTACTAAAAGTAGGGACTCCTCGATTTTCTCCCCATCAAGAAATAATTGTGCCCACATCCCCAGATGAGCCTTGCTGCACTGATCTCCATTTCTCTTACCCCTTTCCTTCCAGCTGCTGTAATCTTCTTGGGCTTGCAGGAGTATTAAACCAGTTAAGAGGACTCAGCAGATGGTAGGGACCTGGCTGACTTTCTGTGACTCAGAAGCTAAGTGGGATCAGATCCGGTTAGTGCTTGGATGGGAGACTATCAAAGAATCCCAGGGAGTGTAAGATAGAAGTAAAATTTGAAAAACATCCCGAAGGATATAGCAAAACCCTCGTAGAGTAAAGCAAACCAGGTGTGGGAGAATCTTGGTGATTGCAAGGCCCGTTTAGAATTTTTGGACTGGGGAAGCACAGGCTGGTTTCTAGGTGCATTATTGTTGGTGCTTTTACACCCCCTCTGGTTTTTGACACTTGCAGTGCCTGGGTTTCTGTCCGGTGCCCCCCTCTGTTTTATTGTGCAACCCTTATAAAACTGTTTTATTGTGCAACTCTACTTTTATAATTCATTCTTTCCACCCCTGCCCCCTCAAATCAAGCCAATCTTTTGCACTAGTTTTCCATCAACTTCCGTCCCTGCCATCCAGGACTAAAATAAGGAAAAGCCACCTGCCAGCTACAACTTTCTTTCTTTCTTTCTTTCTTTCTTTCCTGGGGGAGGGCACAAAGGCTGAAATATGCTGAGTGCACTAGAGAAAAGGGGACAGACCTCTCTAAGGAGTCCCACTCCTAAAGGAAACAGCTGGGCTGAATTTCTAGCACCCAAAATTAATTAAGCGCTCCCTTCGTGGGATTTGGTGGTTCAATACAAGCCAGCCTCGCTTGCTCCCCTCTCTGTCTGCGGGGTCGCTTTTGCTTTCATTCGTTCATTGTCTGTTTCCTTTCTCTTTTTGCAGTGGGGAGGAAGGGTGCCCGATAGGACAGATTCGGTCTTTTTCACACAATCCCCCGTTCTTAAATGTGAGTATGGAGCTTGCTGGAAAGCGTGTCTAAGCCGCCTCATCTCCAAAGGGTGAATAAATATCTGATCCTTCTCGGCACGAAACACTTTCCTCCCTTACTGTGTGTTTGTGCCAAGGCTTTCCTGGAAAAAAAAAAAAAAGCGCGGGGGGGGGAGTGTTGGAGAAAAGGGTCGATTTGATTAAAAGTCAACATGCTTGTGTTTTTTTTTTTCCCCCACCCACAAAAGGAAGGGCAGACGCTCAGACCAGATGTCCTTGTTAAAAAGCGGGTAAAAATAAAGGGGGAGCAGATAAGTGGGGATTTGGGGCGGCGGCGGGGGGGGGCGGTGAAAGCCCTTTCCGTGTCCTGACCGAATTTAGTTCGGCTCCGGGGACCTCCCGTTTCGACGAGTTAAGGAGGAGAAAGGAAAAGGCTCGGGAAGCTTCCCCAACGTTTCTTAATTCGAAGTTAACGCCCCACTGATTTTTTTTTCTTGGCAGCCCGCTTCGTGACGCTACCGCAACTGACAGCGTAGCCGGTTGGTTAACTGCTGCACAACAAGACACACACACCCCTTTCTGATTTCGGCTGCTTCCTCCGCGACGGAGAGCGGGCAGCTTCCTGGGGTACCTTTCAGTCTGGGGGAAACAACTGTATGGCTGCGTTCACCCCACACAGCCGAACCCTAGCGGTTGAAGAAAGCCCCAAGCGTTGCATTAGCACGAGACCGGACCTCCCCCACCCCCTCTCACCCATCTCCATGAGCCAATAGCATTTAAGCCAGGCTTTTGGAAGTACCTGGATCAGCAGGAAGAAAAGGGGGGTTAAAAAGAGGTCCTTCGACTGCCTTAAACTTGGGTATCGCCCAGCTGGACGCTTCGTTCTGCGGATTAACACCCCCTCCCCATCGAAGCTGACAGCCGACGGGCGGAAGCGTCGGTTCCCGGAAATCATTGCCTCGTTCCCCCACTTCCACCATCTTTTTGAACTGGCCCATTTTTTGGCTCTGCGGATTGGGCCAGATCCCAATCCCAACAAGGTTGACACTGACCAGGTTTAGCCAGGGAGAGAGACCAGAGCCGCTAGCTTCTATTAACTTGGTTAAGCGTGCTGTGTGAAGGTTTGGAAACGCTATTAAAACGGGTTTATCTGGTGGGGACCAAGGAGTGGAAGAAATTCTTCAGAGAGGGTTGAATTTGACGGTTCTTCCTAGGGCAAACTGCTGGCGTCCGTTGGGTTGAATGCGAGAAATCTCTGCCTGCTAAAAGAAGGACGTTTAGCTCCTTACAGTAATGGCTCTGGTTCCCATGTGTACGTGTCTCCCGGACACGGAAGGGGGTTCAGGAGATCGTGTGCATCAATTCACTCGCCTCCTGAGTTGAGAAGTTCCTTCTGTCAGCAGCAGTGCTAAAAAACCAACCGGAATCTAACTCAAAAATCTGGGAACCCAGAAAATTGAGTTAATTGAGTCCCAGATAAGTTATGTTATAAATGAACACCTTTTGGGTGTTCCGCTGAATCACAGGCAATCACGTTGGCTGCGTTCACACCCAACACCCAAACCCACATTCTCACTTGGCATCTGGTGGGAACTAGTTAATAGTTGATCGGCCTTTTAATTCAGTGCTTTTAATTCAGAATTAAAGGTATTTTCCCATCTTAATGCAAAAAAACCCAAATTCTCCCAGAGAAAGAGGAGGCCAGAAAGATGTCAAAAAGGATTGGAGTTAAGGAAGGAAGGATGGATTATGAAAAGTGGCTGTACATTGATTTACAGGTTGTTTTTAATTAAAGGCATTTTTAAAGCCAAACAGGATTAAACAACTCAACTTTACTTCCCACCACCACCAATTTCTCCCTTACCACTGTTTCCTAAAACCCAAGCGGTGATGATTTTTATTAATCCATTCGTTTCTTAAAACGTGTTACTAGACCTCATGACCTCAAAGGATCGAGCATTTTTGCTCTGCCCCACCTGA
This sequence comes from Candoia aspera, assembly GCF_035149785.1. Taxonomy (NCBI): domain Eukaryota; kingdom Metazoa; phylum Chordata; class Lepidosauria; order Squamata; family Candoiidae; genus Candoia; species Candoia aspera. The sequence goes on along the minus strand of NC_086163.1, from coordinate 20,740,925 downwards.
AGGGGCGTTTTTTTAAAGGCTGTGTAATTGGTGTGCATTTCCGATTGGCCTGGGTGATTGTCCAAGGAGTTTACAATTGTCGCTTGTCCTGTTGTTTAGAGAACGGCATGGCATTCTCATACCAACGCCTTTCCACATCTACAGGCAAACAGCGAAGGAGTGGGCAATTCTGTTTTCTCTGACTCGCGTTGTCCTGACTGGTTTCAGGATTTCAGCAATAGCCAAGGACCTTCGCATTAGGGGTAGGAGTGCAGCTAACGCAGCCTGTCCATCTCTAAAACCTTTACTTGCCTACGGTTAACTTTAAATGGTAAATTGATACAAATTTCCAAATTCTTACTCTGGCAATCTTTTTTTTTTTTTCCCGTTTCCTGATGAAAACTTCATGGGAGGAGGCTCCCTGTAAGCCTAAAATGGATTTGGCCGTTCTTTTTTCAATTCAAAGGGGCTCTATCAACTCTTCCCTGGAAGTAACAGGTGAATAAAACATGGGGGGGGGGATTAGAGGAAAGTGACCATTACTATCCAGATTACGGCTACCTGCTGAGGCCAAAAGACTGTCTTGTACTCTGTTAGGAAAGCAGAATTGTGCCTTTAAGGGGATTTACTCTCCTTCCCCACCCCCAGGATGCATAGAATTAACTCCAGCTCACAATAATTCCACAATAATTTAATAATTCTTTAGTAAATCACACTTCTCTTCCTGCTCCCAGCTCGACCTGCCCCTCCCCCCAAACTGGAGTGACTTCGATCTGTGGGGTGACATTCAGGAAAGTTCCCCCTGCCTTGATTCAGATGGGATCCGAACCCCCCACCAGGCCTGCCTGTGTGTAAACAAAACCAGATCTTGCCTTTTCAAGTTTGACCCATGCCTGAAATCGTAGATAACTCTTATGGCAGTTTTGGGAACCTTGTGGTCCTCCAAGGGCTGCAACTTCCATCGACCTGCTGGTTGGGCCTGATGGGAGTTGGAGGCTCAGCAGGTTCTCCTGTGTGGAACCCTTCCTCCTGCTCCAAATTCACCCCAGGAAAACTCCATCTGGGCACTCTGTCCTCCTCTGCAGACCGAAATCCAAAAGAGAGAAGCTCTCAGGCAGCTGGGGATTATGGGAGCCGAGGTCCAAAGCAACAGCCGGGTGGCTAGTCTGTTGGGACGGCAACTCCCATAATCCCTTATCACATCAGACCTTTTGGAAGAAGCAATCCAGTCCGAAGAGGCTGCGTTACTAGGAGAACAGCCTTAGAAACCGTGGGCTGGGGTCCTTTCAAATCCTAACTTACAGTCATGGCATCCACGTGATCCCTTCTGAGGTCAAGTGATCTCCCCGAAGCAGCCTGCCTCGCTGGGAGGCTGCCAGGATGACACGGGCAGGAGAGGCGACAGAGAACGCGAAACTGCTATTAACTGCTGTCCGGGCATAAACTGGAGCTCTGCGCAGCCAGATCCAGCGCCTTTTACCAGAAATCATTCCCAGGAATTCTCCCAGATCCATCGCATTATGTTCACGCTAAAGGAAATGACCTCCGGTTCCAGCCTTTACCCAGGAGCTGTGATCCACCACCCACTTATTCCAGACCGATCCTTCCTTGGCCCTCTAGGGCATCTTCTCTAGCACTCAATGGACGCGCAACCCTCCCTCAACATCTAAACCCTGGTGGGTCAGAGATCCCTCAGCGTGTTCACCCCGTACGCTAAACCACAAAGCAGCCAGCCCCATGTTAGTCTTGCCTGTCTTGCGAGCAATATCTGCCCGTGTGGTTAGATGATGGTTTAGTGATTGTATGGTCGTGGAAAATGTACCGTACCTGGTTCATCCTGTCGTGGGAACACAGCAAAGAGTGCCCACTTTCAAAAGGGGAAAGAAGGAATTTGAATAGAGAGAGATGGGGGACGGGGGAGAGGAGGAAGGAAGGAAGTCTTCCCAAAGGTTGGGGAAAGGGGAGGATGATCTGCCGAATCCAGGAAGTGTTATTTCCCTGTAAATATGCCCAAGGCAGCCGATCAAAGGATCTAGCTGGTTCTCACTTGACGCAAACAGCAATCGGAGGGTTCATTTACTCAAGAGTACTCGACCGGCTCCCGAGTCAAGACATTTGCCTGCTTCAAGCGGAGCAACAAATGTCAGCTCCCCTCGCCCTCCCCAGCTCACCAGCAGCTCCTCTTCCTGATATCCCAAATGCCCCGCTGGCCTAAAGTTAGGCTCGGCTATTCCGTGCAACTTGGGCAGGCACAAGCGGCGGCTCTTATTAGATTTCAATGGCGACCCTGGATTTCCCAGCAGAGCGACATCCACGAAATGGCCATTTACTCGGGAGTAAAATCCTCTGAATCCAACCCAATAGACTTAACACTCAGTCCTAAACTCAGTCCTCAAATTACTTTAGGAACCCCGTGTTCCCACTCACCCCACGAAGGGAGCTTGCTAATGAACTTCAAGAATAGTTCCATCCTTAAGTGGAACTTAGATTCTTACAAGAAACTTCCATCAAAGTTCCATTAAATAAATGAAACAGAACCAGAAAAAGGTTCTCTTTTTTGGGTAAGTGGAATTCGCGGGATCCAAACCTCACCGATAAAGAGAAAATCGACTTGTCCACGAGCTTAATCAGACTTCGGTTAATACGACACGTGTATTCGAAGCCCTTCGGAACCCAGTATTGATGCTGAGCGGGTTAAATTTTGTGGATGAGGTCTCTTTGGTTTTAAGGTAAAATTGAACCTTGGTCCGGACTGGTGGGGGAGGAAGAGATCAGATTAATTTGAAGCTGAAACCGAAATGAGCAATTCAATCCACGTCTTCCTTGCCACTCCGTTTAGCCACCGCCTCTGACCGCTGTCTGAACTGCCTTTTTACCTGCAATCGCAACCGCAACCGAACCGGTTTCCCGAGCTTTCTGCAAACAAACGTGGGTGCGCTGTCTTTCCTCCCTTCTCTTAAAAACCATTTTTAAAATACCCTTCCAAAATTAAGGAAAGGGGCCACGAGCACGGGGAAGCGATCAAAGTCACCAAGTGGGTCTAACCTGAACTACCTTGTTGGCTTTCTTTAAAAAGGGAGGTAAGAAACCATGCTGCCGCTAGACCCACCTGCTCTGGAGCAAACGGTTTGAAAAGTTGCTTCTTTCTTTAATGCCCTGATGAAGCTCTAGCGAAAGTTCCGCAGATGCGGATTTTGAAATCCAGAGCTGAGATTTGGGCTATCACGGAAGGAGAGCTGAACTTTGGAACGGTACAAAAACGGCCCTTGAATTTCAACTGCGTAAAACCGCAAAGGGCGGCTGGGGCAAGACTTTCACCTCCCGGAAAGTGTTGCGCAGGCTTCACTACGGGGGTCCTCCCCGCTCCCGCAACGCTCAGAAGCCAGCCTGGGCATTTGCAGGCAGGGAGATTCGCGCGCAGGGAATGCAGATGGGATCCCTAGGTCTGAAGTAGCTGAGCGCTCGCTTGAAGCAGACGAGTTTTCTCTGCAAGATACAAGATTCTGAGCCAGGTTGATTGTAAAGTCGATTGTACTCGCTGTATGATTTATTTCGGAGTAGGAGGCAACCCTGGAATTATTAACTCCCCTGGAATTATTCAGAAATATTGTATTGCCTTAATTAAAACGTTGCTACGCCATTTTTCTGGACAGGGAAGCGAGACCCATAGGCGGCAGTGTTGCATTCCTAACCTCGATTTCAGGCCGTTTGCTCCGGTTTGAATCCTTTTGGAGGTTTAAGCCTTCGGAGCCGATCCTAGAAGTCAGGTCCATGGATTTTGCTGGCACTGGACTCCCCAAGAGTCGTTTTGAAGTGCCCGGACCGTTTCCCCTTTCTAATCCGCCGCATCTCAATCCGGATTGGTGTTCACTTTGACGAGGAGATTCTTAATAGAGAGGAACTTCACGATTTGGCAGCATAAAAGTTTGATGAATGATTAAAAATGAATCCATAAAAGATTTGTAATTTATTCAGGCTCAGCCTTTATCCCAAACAGAGAACCCAAGGGATAATTGCTTTCTCTGTTTAAGGACTGGGTTCACACATCCTACCCACTTGTAACTTGGATTGCTTGCCTTGGGCACAAATTGTTGGGAGAAGTCAAAAACCATTGCTCATAAACCATGGCCAACTGTTCACTGAGAACCCAACTATTGCTGCTTACTCCACAAACCATGGTTTAAACAAACCACAGCTTCCCAAGATGTGTGGGACCAGCCAGTGTCTCTGTATGTGCATGATGGCTTTCCTTTTACAGCATCTGCATCTTAAACTTTTCACTTGCTTTTAATAAAGCTTGGCATCTCCTTCATTTAGTCCAGCCTTGGTGTTTTGTGCTAAATCGCTAAGTCTTGTTGCGACCACTTTCCACTTTGGAATTGAGAACTGGATTAAGAAAGGAGAGTGTTTCCTGCCCAACGAAAACTTTATTGAGGGCCCGGGTAGCTGGTAGCTGGGTCCAGACAACATGCAAGTAAGGGCTAAAAAGTATACAGTGCAGTTTGTGGTTCAGCCTGTTTACCAACCCAGTGGCTATCCTAGCATGTTGTGTGAACCAGGACATCATGAGGCTTGCTTGCTTATTTATTTATTTTCCTGGAGAGCAAAAGGCAGACATAACGTTGTCATGTCATCTCAGCAATGGTGACTTCTTAACCCATGTTTAGCTTGATATGTTCTGTGGGAATCCTTCCAGTCAATTAGTCTCTTTCCTGGTATTATTCACTGTCTTCGGTCTGCCCTGCGTATAAAACCCAGACTCCAAGTCTCTTCACACGTCCAGAACTTTAAAAAGTCTCTAGTGTACCACCGCGTTTTAAAAATTATATTGCTTTGCAATAAACTCCACCAAAATCTTTTTTTCCCTGATCCTACAATGCGCCTTGATGGAAGGACATTTCATTCCGTGCCTGGGTCCTGCGTTCAAACACCGCATTCCCCACCACAGAGTTGCCTCGCTTTGTGAAAATTTCGCTCTCATTTCCAGCCCGGTAAAACTTAACCACCCCGATAATGATGATTATCCGTAAGAAACTTTCTGAAGTTTGCTTTCGTGAAGCTGAGGCGCTTAAAAGCATTTTGACAATGAAACAAAACTACACAGAAAATGTCTCTTCTAAATTGCAGTGGGGGAAGAAGCTCCTAATTTCGTAGACTTTAGACGGTTTCAGGTCAGAGCAGAAATGCAAGGGGCAGGATGCCATGTCAACGTGTTTCTGTGCGCTACAAAATCCACCCCCCAAATATTAATAATCTTCAACAAGCAGTTAATACGTTGTCAGATATAGGTATTAGCTGCGGTGATATTTAAGTTTCACTTGGGGAGGAATTTAATAAGAGGAGATAATAAATTAAGAGGAGATAATAAATTAACTTTCTGCAACAATTCTTGTTAAGCCTTAACTAGAGCAAAGCAGCACCAGGAGATGAACAGCGGAAAGGAAATGGGTTTATTCCCATAGGAAGATGCGCATTAAACGCAGACGACTAATAGAGCTATTTAATATAAACCTTATTATATAAAAAAGTTTCCTTGGCTTGAAAAGGGGAGGGGTACCGACCTAATCCTCTGAATTTTCTAGTAGTTTCCCCTCTCTATACGCTTCGAGTTTGGAAAGAAAGGAGACACACATACACACCTCCCATACACACCCGCAATCGCTGTCCGGCCAAGACTAGCAACCCCGTAGTTTAAGCGCGCTTCCTTTTGCGAAATACGACGTTTAGCTTTCAAGTCAGAATTGCGACTGAACCCAGGTCACTGCATCCTTTCCCCGAAGAACCCCGACGTTTTTCTCTCTTAAAGGAAGAAAGTAAATCCATTCGATTCGGTTCGGACAAAGGCTCTGTAGGTCTGTATGTTTTCTTTTGCTGCTGGCATTCTCCCCCCCCCCCCCCCCCGTCTTTTCTCACATTTTAGACAACCAATTTGGCAATCGGGTTGCCATCCTTCTTTATATTTTTTATAAACAAATCAGAATGTTCTGGGCAACTCCGTTCGTGTACACCGCCAACAATCTGAATATTGGTTTGAAGTCAGTCTGCAGGTTGAACCAGCTCTAGAATGGACACACTGGCTATGTTCCCACGATACCTTTACTTCGGGTTTACTGAATCGTGGTTGACTCAAAACATCCGAACAGGTGCTGGGCCAGAAAGTAACCTTCGGCGCTCCGTTCTCACGAACACTTTAAGCTAAAATCGGTGGGTTGCAACGTCGTGGGAACCCGCCCGGGATCGCGCCTGTGACAGACGGCTTCCCAGCCACCCTGAGGGGTGGGGAAGTATGGGATACTTAACAGTTGAATAGCTGAGGCTAAGCTAATTAACAGCTCATTATATATGGGTCCGGGGGAAAGTCTGAAGCAACCGCGAAGCATTTTTCCGGCTCTTCCTAAGCTCACACACGCGACGCCAACATTTGGAAGCGTCTGAGCGCGCCAGGAACGTTCCTGGTCGCTAGATACAACGAAAGTGACGGCTAAAGTTCCTAGAAACTGACATCCGTGCAAAGCAACTGTTTTAGTTCCTGTGTCAGTCACTTTTTTGGAGTGTGGAAATCTTTTGTGGGCCCCAAGGAAGGGACGCTGGCGCGGAAGACTGAAGGCGCAATCAGACACACGACCCTATCCTTCTCTCTTCCAAAGGAACGAGAGTTATTTTACCCCCCAACCCCTCCCCAGGAATCGCGCTAACCTAACCTAACCTAAGGCTTATAAATAAACTAACGGCTACAGGGCTCGGCCGTATTTTGCAGGCCGAGGGGTGCAGAACCGCCGCTTCTTCAGCAGACGCTGCAATCCAGCACAAACGCGCGGATTCGGCCGCCGGGCGTTCAGCTCAATGGGTTTTTGCTCTCAAGGAAAGCTCGGTCTTTCAGCCTGGGATCAATTTCTACTGGGATCCATTTCCAAGGACAAAGGCTGCTCTTCTTTCTGTTCCTTTTGGCCCCCACCGCGCCCCGTTAACACACAAGATCACCTTATCTGGTGGAAGAAGGATCTTGGCTTGCTTGTTTCTAGGGAAAGGCCGATGGGTTTGGGTTTCTAAACTACCAATGAGCAGCGTTCCCGTCTCGAGGGACACATTTGCTATTTGAATGGCCTGCGGGGTGGGCGGAGGGGGAGGGAAGCATACCGACAAGTAGCGAGCGAAACCAGGCCATAAAACACCTTGGACTTTATTTCCATCGGCCCTGAACTTTAATATTAAAAATTATTAAAGGCAGCCTTCCCGGCGGTGCGTTTCATCATTGTTCCCCTTCAATGAAATAAATAAACCGTCTGAGAAGGGTCTGGGGTTTGCCCTCAAGGTTTTTTTTTTTTACGGGGTGCTCATGCAACATTGGGGTTCCGAGCTGGGCCCCGCTCAAAGCGGCAATGGAATTGCTGAAAGGCACTTTGGCACCCCTGATGATCTTGGACAGGGTGTGTGTGTATGTCGGTGAGAGAGGCTAAACCAAGAACCGAAGGGGTTAATGTTTTCCCCGCTCAGAACGATTAAATAAATCGGAGATATATCTTCCCAATTTGGGATTTCCCCCCACCTCCCATTCTCAACCTGCCAAGGGATAGGGCTGAATGGCAAAGGCGCTTCGTTTCAGTTCTATGAATGCGGGGGCGGAGGGGGGGCGGACCTGGGATCAGTCTCACTTCCACAAGTCAGAAGGACTCCGTTTGAAATTCGGTACAAGTGTGACACCTACCTGTGATTTTGGGAAACAGTCCAAGGCGACCCTCCTCACCCTCCATTCGCTCGCACTAAGCTGAGCCCCAGCAGAAGTCCCTCTCCGCGGCTTTCGCGGGATGGAGCCAACGGGGCGGAGGGGAATAATTAAAACGCCCTCGCTTTGCCAACTGACGGAGACCCGGAAAGAGAAAGCGCCCTGGAGAGCTACGGCAGCGAGGGAAGGGGCGACACGCGAGCCCATGCACGCATAGATTCACACACCCTCGCCGTTCTCCAGAGTATTCTCCGGAAGGACTCTGCAGGCGTTCGCGATATCGGCCAGAGAAAAATCGGCTATAAAATCGAAGTTCTTCGCGAGGTTCACGGGCAAAACGCTTTGCATAAAGGCCGGCAGTGATGAGAAATGATTAAGTTAAAAGAGGGGACGCCTTTGGGGCCAGATCCCACCGAGGGAACGGGGAATCCGCCTAAAGGATCGCAAGGCGTTGAAAAGCGACGGCTTCTCCCATTTCCAGCCGGCCTTGCAGCATTTCCCCCACCCCCGCGTTACGAACGACCCCATATATAGGCAGGGGCCTGCGTCCCGGAGCTGGAACCCCGGGCGTGGTGGTGAAAAAGAAGGACGACTCTTTTCAAGAATCAATCCACCGACCCGCAGGATCTACCGAGATATTAACAGAAACGGAAATCTGTGGGGTGAGCCTGGGCCTCCACCGGCGTGTTCACAAAATCAAACGATAGCCCAAGGCCACTTCAGACTATGTGGCATCAGGACCATAATTCCAAGTTGAATTACCTCCCCCGATCAGCACAATTTGCAGAGTCCCTTGACTTTCTGGCCTGCGTAATATCCGCCCGCTTCAGTGTCTCTCATAGGTTTCTGTTCCCTACTATTGAACTCTCTCTCTCTCTCTCTCTCTCTCCCCGCCCCCCCCCCCAACCCGTCACTCCAACAACTCAGATTTAGAGACTTTCCCCAAATCCAGTAACCTTCCAAAGCCGCTTTCAGGCTACTGGGAATAATGATATTTTCCGCTTTCTCAACATAAACAAGGCGGGAGGATTCATTAAAATATTTCCTTTGTTCATCCCCCCCCCCTTTGTTTGTTACATTCGGGTTTCCACCAAAAAACGGTCGGTATTTCTTTCCTTTTCAAAACGTATTTTTCATTTTAATGCATATAAAAATAAATCTATGGTTTAATTTCACACTGGACCGAGGGTGTCTGTGATTTATACCAAATAAGCACAGTTTGACTACCTTTCGCACGGAAAGTTGTTAATCTTAGGTAATAATATTATACTGCTAATAATTCAATAAGCAGATATATACATACACACACACACAGACACACATATATAAACAATTTGGGAAAGGACACAAATGCATGTGTGTGTGCGTGTATATGTATATCTATCTATCTATTTATATATATATATATATATATATATATATATAACTATGTATAGAGAACCAAACACCAACATTATGGCTGTACAGGTGGTTGGATTTTATAATTTACTTCAAAGATACTGTATAATCGATTTAAATACAAAACAGCTACATTAAATATACAGAATAAGATTTCATACAAATCGTATCTGTTCTTTCCCCTGTGTGCGAGTGTATCTCCACATACCCACCATATCTTGCAGTTCTGTTTAAGACTTCTAAAAGCTGCGTTTTCAAATAAATTATAAAGCTGATTTGGAAACGGGTCAGGACTTTTCATTTTTCTTTTCTTTTCTTTCTTTCTTTCTTTCTCTCTCTCTTTCTTTCTGTTCCACCCTTCCCCCACCATTTTGGCAGCGTGAAAAAAGCCCAAATCAAGACCGGGTCGGTTGGAAATAAATGTCGAAAAACCGCCAACGACAAAGAAGCAGAAGGGGGTGGGGAAAAACGGAAAGAGCGGAGAGGGGGGCAGCTTTCTCTTCCCCCAAAGAAAGGGCGGAACAGCCTCCAGTCCCGTCTCGGAGCTCAGGTTAAGTTCGGAAGAAGTTGGAGATTAAATGTGCGACATACCTTTCTTTACTTCGTAAGGCGAGTCTTTGCTAAACTCGTACTGGCTCTGACTTCGGAGCATTTTCGCGTCTTTCGCCAAGGTTTCCGCTCTGTTCAAAAGGGTCTGGTTTAATCCGTTAAAATGGGGGCTGGGGGCGCCCGCCGTGGCCGTGTTGCTGTGCAGGTGTCCGAAGGAAGTGTAGTTCGTGTACCCGGGGTAAAAGGGGCTGGTGGCGTAATAGAGGGGCCGCGGGAGCACCGAGGCGGCGGCGCCGTTGGGGAAGGGGCAGGTCGTGGCCGAAGGGGAGCGCGCCGTCGGGGACTGCGCCGACCCGCTTAAGCCCGAAGGAGTCTGAGGGGGCGTCTCGCCGCTGCCCGCTTCCTTGGCTTTGTCCGCGGAGGTGGCGATCTCCGCCAGGGACCACAGCTTGGGCTTCGCAAGCGCCCCCGGGCCGGCCGCCTGCGGAGGCGCCTGGGGCGAGTGAATGACCGACGTGCCGTGGCTGGAAGGCAGGCTCGGGTGCAGGTCCGTCGAAGGGGGTCTGTACTGGGCGGGCGGGGGCTCGTCGCTGCTGCTGCCGCCGCCGGCCCCGGGATGCAGCAGCTGCTGGTGGTGAGCCTGGAGAAGGAGGCGGCCCGCCGGCCCGCAGTGCACCAAAGGCGGCGAGGCGCCGACGGTTCTTTTGGGAAGCGCCTGCTCGGGGCTTTCCTTACAATCCGAGTCGCTGGAGGCGCCGCCGTCGGCTTCTTTGCCGGCTCCGACGCCTTTCGGGTCTCCGGTGCCTGCGGAGAAAGGCCAGGGAGGCCCAGGGCCGCCGTCAGACCTCTGCAGCTCAGCGCTCGCCTTCACACAACCCTGAACCTGAGGCCGTTCGCTGCCTGCTTTTCCACAGAGCAGACGGGCCGGAAAGGTGACCCGGGGGCTGAGTTGGCAGAACAGGCTAAGCCACCTTAACCGACAGGAAAAAGAACAACACCCATTCCTCCTCAAGTTTCCCGGTCGTGCGAACGAGGCCGCTGGCTCTCTCCCTGACCTGTTTAAGCGGGTTGTGTGAACACAGACAGCCGCTCTTTCTCTTTCCCCAGCCTCTTTCCCAATTTGACGGGCTACAAAGAGGTGCTGAGCACTGTTCCAGGATGGCCTTCCTCGCTTCTTCTGCGCCTTAAAAGCCACTGGAGCCCCCCCTCCCCATTCTTCCGCAGAGGACCCCGACTTGAAAGTAGGGAGACCGACCACCCCACCCCACGCCTCTCCTCCACCCCAACACATGTAAGCGCATGGGGGGCGGGTGGGTTGGAACGGTCCTGCCCATCGCTTCCAAGCGCCCGAAGCCAACTCAGCTGCGTTGGGGAAAGGAGACCGTTCCTTACCGAGCTGGCCCGGCTCCGGCTCGCCCTTCTCCTCCAGTTTGGCTGGATCCTCGTCGTCGTTCTTCTCCAGGTCGATGTTCTCTTCTTCCTCCTCGTCCTCGCTGCGGTTCCGCGGCGTCCAGGTCATCTTGTTCTCCTTCTTGAGGCGCCGGCGGGCGTTGGCGAACCAGGTGGAGACCTGGGTGAGGGTCATCTTGGTGATGATGGCCAGCATGATCTTCTCGCCCTTGGTCGGGTAGGGGTTCTTGCGGTGCTCGTTCAGCCAGGCCTTCAGCGTGGCGGTGGCGTCCCGAGTCGCGTTCTTTCGGTACGCCGGATCCCCGTAGGGGTAGGAGCCCAGGGGTGCGGCGTACGGATGGTACCCCAAGGACCCCGCCATGCCGGGGGTGTGGTCGTAGGGGGAGCCCTGCAGAAACGAGAAGGAGAGGGAGGAGAGGCGAAGCAGGCCCAAGTGAGACGGCGGCCACGGGTAGGTCCAGGCACGCCATCTGGAAACTCCGCGGAGTTCCTGCAGTCTGGAGGCCAGAAAGGTCCGCAGCGTGCATTTGGATGGATAATATTCAGCGTCCTTTTAGGAGAGCATTTCTCCTGCCCACCCGCTTGCCACACAAATAATGATAGCCGCCACCACCACCACCACCACCACCACCACCACCACAATAATATAATAATAATAATAATAATAATAATAAACCGGTTTAGAAGGAAACCTTGGCAAGGTAGGCAACACGGGTCGCCCGAACGTCTGGATGCAGGCAGAGAAGGTTCCACTCGGAACTACTGCATTTTTCCACCGTTACCTTTGCTACCTCCCCCCCCCCCCGCTCCGCTTCCCTCTACGCCGCCTGTAAACAGCAACAAATTACACCCCGCCTCCTCCCCTTTTAATTAAAAGCAACCTTTCTCCCAAACCCTCGCGCACCCGTTTTTATTTTCATTTTTCGCTTGGGAGCTGGTAGTGACTGGGCGGAAAACAAGACGCTCGCAGAAGGGGGCGAGGAAAGAGCCTGGCTCAGCTAAATCTGGTTTTAAACCAAGCTAATCGGATTCAAATCGAGTTCAGTCCCAGGGTTCTCCCAGAGGCCTAATGCGGTTACCTTAAACATGGATTTGGTTGGACAGAACCCTGGGAAGGCAGGCACAGCTAGAGGCATTTCTGCGGAGCAAAAACAAACGCGGGTTGATTTGCTTTATTTATATTGGTTCTGTAAAGATTTCCAGGCACGGTTCCGTATTGCCCCGATAGTTCAGCAGGCAATTTCGCAAATCTCCCTTTTCCACCTATGCATATTACTGCGGTGATGATTTCTCAGTCGACTTGCTGCTGCTGAGAATCGAGGATTTGTAGTTTCGCAGGACCCAGGAAAGCTTAATAGGGCTGTGTTAAAAAGAGCGAAGAGGTCCGTTTTTCTCCTATCTGACCGCCTCCCCCTCCCCCGTCCCCTTCTCCGTCAGCCAAACTGAGGGGCATCTAAACTGATTGACCTGACTTGAATTCAAAGAAGGTCAGGAGGATGGCTGGCGGGCGGGGGGGGCGGGGGGAGCGGAGCGTTCCGAGGTACACATACAAAAATAAAGTGATGGCATGGGAATCTTTCAAAAGCCAACCACGCGACGCCTAAAAATTCTTTCTTTCTTTCTTTCTTTCTTTCTTTCTTTCTTTCTTTCTTTCTTTCTTTCTTTCTTTCTTTCTTTCTTTCTTTCTTTCTTTCTTTCTTTCTCTTTTTCCTTCCTTCCTTCTCCCTCCTCTCCGAATTTCAAAAAACCCTTTCGCACCTTCTTCACGACCCAGATTCTAATCCGAAAGAGCAGGTCCCTCCTTTTCTCATACTCGGCGAACCCGTTTCCGCGGCTACCAGTACCTTCCTAGTCTTTACTCCCAAATAAACACGCGGGGAGGACCCGGCTGCTGCAGCCGATGCTCCTTAGGGTTTTGCGGGAGGGGAGCAGACAGCAATTCCCCCTAAGGGTTTTTTTGGGGGGGACAGAGAGGGGGAGAATGTTCTCCATTTGGGCGGAAGCAGGATCCGGCGCAACCTGTCTTCTTTTAGGGGAAGCCAGTGGGCCCGAGACTTCGCAGTGAAGGGCCCGGAGCCTCTAGGCGGCCGGGCTTGCATTCCGTCCGCTCTCGGCGTCTTTTCCCCCTTTTCCGGGGGGATTTCGCCTGCAGCCAGAGCCGCTTCTCCAACCCTCCAAAGGAAAGCAGTAGCCCCCGGCGTCCTCCCCTCCTTTCTGCCCCCGACCCGGGGCTTCCTACTCGCCTAAGCCCCCTGCCCACTCCTGCCTCTCCAGCCAGCGGGGAGGAAGGTCGGGGAACTGGAGAGAGCCACCCGCCTGCGCTCTCTTACCACGTAAGAGGAGAAGGCAGCTGCGGCCGCCGCCGCCGCCGGGTCCGTGCCGTACTGGAGGTGGGAGTTGTAGCCGGGCGAGGGAGCGCTGAAGGCGGTCGAGCCGGCGTACGGGGAAAAAGCCGAGCCGGACGACGATCTGCCCAGTTCATCCGTCCTGGGGCCAGAGATCACGCTGGTGCTGTACGCCGGGCAGGAATAGAGGGCCAAGGAAGCCGACGGCTGATACAAGTAACCCTGAGGATACGACATGGCCGGAAGCTGCTGGCAGATCTCCGCCAGCCAGCCAGCCCGGCAGCAGCTGCCGCCAAGCGCAGCGCCGCTTCTCGCTCCTCGCTTCTCGCTACGGCCCTCGCTCTCCCCGGCGCGCGTCGTCGGAGCCTGCCGCGGCGGGCGCTTCTGCCAGCGGGCGGGCAGAGAGCCCCTTCGCTTGACGCGCGCCCTCTTCGCCGCCTCCCCTCTGCAGCGGCTCTAGCTGGACGCTCCGGCGCGCGGCACCTTTTCCCCCCCTCTTCCCAGGCGTCTTCTAAGGTTCCTGGTCCCCCGCCCTCCGCTGGACGGGAAAGGGCGCTTTCTCCTCTTTCGCTCGCTCGCCCGCCCGCTCGCCTGCCTTCTTGCCCACCCGCCCGCCGCCCCCCTTCCCTTTGCGTGCTCCGCCAAAGGTCCTGCCAAGACGCGAAGTTGGAAATTGAGGATTCTGACGCCTCCGACGCAACGCGCCCAGGCTCCACCTTCCGCGGGGGTGTTGGCGGAGCGAGAGAGAGAGAGAGAAGAGAGAAGGAGGGAAGGAGGGAAGGAGGGAGGGAGAGACAGGGAGAGGCGGAGGGGAAGGGGGAGAAGAAGGGAGAGAGAAGGGAAGGGAGAAGAAAAAGTAAAAGAAACCCGAAGCTGGTTCGTGCTTGTGCTGGCCACAGCCAAACCCGACCAGCCAGAAACCTCTCTCTCTCTTTCTCTCTCTCCCCCCCACACGCCCCCCTTCTCTTCCCGGCTCAATTGCGCCGGCCTCTGGCAATCAACAGCCAAGCTGTTTAGCAAAGATCACCTCCAACTTTCTTCATTTGCTAAATACACCATCAGCGCAATTTCTCTTTTGATTTATAGCAAAGTGCTTGCCGGCTAGGTCGCTCGCTCTCGCGCTGGCGGGCCTACTCTGTAATGCGAATGCATTCACTTGATGAAATAGGTCTCTTAACAAGATTTACTAGCAAGAGAGAAAGAAAGAGAAAGGAAGGAAGGAAGGAAGGAAGGAAGGAAGGAAGGAAGGAAGGGCTTTTCGAATAAGCAAATCTTGGAATAAGAAACTGAAAAAGAATTTCAAATAAATCAAAAGCCATCTCTCAAAAACGAAGAGATGGGAAAACAAACTCTTTTCACCTTTGGCATTGTTTTGCTAGCCTAGATGCCTTTGAGGTTCCTACTAATGTCGTTGCTGTTATTGTTATTGTTATTATTATTACAGATGCCTTCCCATGAAGGATTCCCCCCCCCCCTCGATAGCGACACGTCTCTGGGGCACAGAAAGCTACACTCGAGAGGAATCCAATTCTTATTTGTTCGATCCCTTCTCTCTTCCGTTTTTCAAGCACAGCAGCTGCAGAGGACCCGGCCTGGGAACTTACTTGCTTAAAATTACAGCTCAGTTGTACAGGTTTGCCAAGGTGGGGTTCAAGTCTCCCCTTTCTACCTTTTAGGGTTGCTGGGAAGATCTTCTAGCAAGGGAGAGATTCCCAGGATACTACCATTTCAAATGATGAGATGCTTGCTTGAGGGATACAATAACAATGCCAGTAACAAACTATAACCCAAAACCGAATATGATTTAGCGCTTAACTGACTCTCTGATTCGCACATCGGGAGCCAAACCAGCTGCCTAAAGTTGTCTCCCTCTTTCATTTCTCTTAACAGGTCCTGACCAGAGACAAGAACATGCGACTCCCTGTATCCACCGCCCCGGTCCCACCCCCAGATCTGTTCCTTACTCTTGCCCAGTTAGGCAGGGGAAAAGGCGAAATCTCCCCACACAGCGCTTTCCGCAGAGACTGAGAAGGCTGGGCATGTTTGCAAAGTTGTCTCGAGCACAGACAAAACTTTCACGCTGCCTGCTTGTTGTGACAATAGGGGAATGTCGGTTGGTTTCTGCCTCCGTAGCAGAAAAGAAAAGGGGGGGGGGGTCCAGAGGAAAAACGGGAGGGGGCGGCGGAGGAGAGAGAAAGATGCTGCGGAAGGGCCTGCTGGGTGAAGCTTGGCCGGGGCATCTTAAAAAAATAATAATCCAGGTATCTTTACTTTTCCCCACCCCCACTTAAACCCCATAAAAGGGTAGTAGCGAAAGCAGATTAAAACCAGATGGAGAGGAGAAAGTCCACGCCGATCGCAGAATGTAATCTCCTTTGATTCTATTTCCCAGATATCTATTTCCCAGCGGGATCGCGTCCTCGCGTTTTCCTCCCCCCCGCCCGCTTTCGCAGGAGAGGATCTCTTATGTCTGCCGCCTCCCTCCATCTAAACGGGTCGTCCTTCCAAACCGCCTTCCGAAAACAGCTTTCCACCGCGGTCGCTGCGCTTCCGAAGTTTCCCTTTCAGCCTCGAAGACAGTATCGCTGCAGAGAGGAAAGTCCATCGTGTCGTTCCCCCCACCACCCCCACCCGGGCACGCACGACTGCTTAGTGCAAACGCGCAGAGAGCCAGCCCGCAAAGCCAGCCCGCTGGGCCAAGGGGGCTTTCTGGCTGTGACTCGCCCCGCAGCCCCGGGGGATGGGTGGGTGGCCGCGGTCTCCTCTGGGCGACATCTGAGCGTTCCTTTGGGCCCCTCGTCCCCCAGGCTGGTGGAACGCAGAGGCTGCGCCTGGCAGCAGCCAAGTTTTTAGGCGAAAGATGATGCTCTCCGCTTAAGTCTTCGCGGAACTTTCCGGCGAGGTTGAATTCTGCACGTCGCTTTCTTGCTTCCTTTAGTCAGGGGGCGCGGGGGACGGGAGGAGGGGGAACAGAGAGAGATAGAGAGACAGCTGTGCCGAAAGCTGAAGAAGACAGAACGCAAAGGACGTGGTGGGGCGTGGGGAGGTTAGCGGCAGGGACAACCCTGTTTCTCTCGCCTAGAGCTCCGAGCGCAGAATCGGCTGGGAAGCGAGTATTGGGCGTCCGTGTCTTTCAGCCAAGCGGGTGTCTGTCCCTCTTAGCCGGGAGAGGCTACGACCTTCGGAGGAGGCTAAGTTCGGACACCTCCACCCGCTCACTCGGAAATACCCGCCCCTTGATTTCAGCCGGGACGTTCAGGCGACTTCAGAAAGTTCTCAGCGAAGTGGGGCTGCAATTGATGACGTAGCAGGATCGATCACCACGAAACTGGCATTATTGAAAACCTATCCGAAAGATGGGTAATTCCCAGTCCTCAGAACGGAACCATTTATTAATGGTAATAATAATTAAGAAGAAAAACAGCTCCCCCGCCTCCCATTTCTTCTTAAAGAGAGCTGCGGCTTGAGGCTTGCCGCCGATCCAGCCTGCTCTTTCAGGGACTTTGCAAAACGGGAGCCCGGGTCTTACTCCCGAGTAACGCACGCACCGTTTCGGGATACGACCTGTAAGTACAGACGGATTTAGCTGGGCTCCAGCAAAGCGTTTAAGTTGGAGTCTACCGGACTTACTCGGAAGTAAATTTCATGGGATTTAATAGGATCTCTCCAGGATGTCCCCTCGCTTTTTCCCTTCCATTTCTCTTCCCCGCACCTTCTCCCCCACCTCCAGTAGCTGCACATAATTGTCCAAATTCGACCAAAAAGCTCCAGTCGTCTCTCCCCATCCCAATTAAAGAAAAACAAAGACTACTAAAGTCTTGGACTGAGGATGAGATTTCAGAAAACCCACCAAATTCTAACTATTCAAACTCTGATCAAAACTTTCCCAGAGAAATGGTTGGCTCTCCCAGGATCTTGGCTGGTAGTTTTGTCATTCTTCCGGATCAAAGAAAGGGAGAGAAAGAAGAAAAGAACCGGAGTGCTTGATGAACACCTCGTCCTAGACAACTGATCCAGAGCAGGCAAACCTCCAGAGACTTTTTGCCTTTGCATATTTATTGATTCCTCTTCCTTCCTCTGATCGCGCTACTAAATTCTTTTTATGTGCTTGAAGGGTGCACACTCTTGGCTGGAGAATAATAATAATAATAATAATAATAATAATAATAATAATAGATTCTAAGGCTTTTGGATCAACTGTAGTTTGCTAAATGTTGGGTTAGGGTTAGGGTTTGCTAAATGTTGGGAAAGAAAGAAAGAAAGAAAAAGAAAGAAAGAAAGAAAGAGGGAGGGAGGGAGGGAGGGAAGGAAGGAAGGAAGGAAGGAAGGAGAACAATACTAAAAATATGTAATGATCTGAATAAAACCATCCTGAAATGGTAGACAGGATTTCTTGAAATAGAGAGGCCTCTTTCTTACAGGAATGGGGTACTCTAAACTCAACTTGTACTGAGGGAAGGCCATGTTGCCCAAGCCATTTCTAGACTGGACATCCAGCTAGAGGCCCCAAGAAACCTTCCCTGTGTGAAAATGCAAGGCTTCCTTTCTCCTTAGTTTTTCCATTTAGGCAAAACCATAACAGGCCAATATATTTTGAATGCCTCCTCCCCTGTCAAGCTCATCCTGGTGTTAAATTAGAGCTAGGATTAGAGTGAGACCAAGGTTCATGTCTGCCCTCAGGCACTGAAGCTCAATGGATGATTTGAGGTCTTTCAGCCCAAGCTGTCTTCCAGGGTTGGTTGTGTTGTTGTGAGAAAAAGTGAGGGAAGGGAAAGTGCTAGGTATGGTCTTTTGAGCTCCCAGAGATAAAATGGGATATGCATTTAACAAAGAAGTAATAGTTTCTATTGATCCTCTTACCCAATTTTCCTTGTCTCTTTTATTTTGGCATGATTCATGTATAGAATTGCAATATGCTATAGTCCTATATCAACTTTTCCCAACCAGCTGCTGGACTACAACTTCCAACATTTCTCTCCAAGTTCTGAAAATCATTTTCTCAGGGAAGATGATCATACACAATTAACCAGGAATATGGGTTGCTGCACAACGGAGTTTTCATTCCCCAAACTTTGCAGTTGGCAACAGATATTTGCAGTTGACTGCAAATATCGCAGGAACTTAAACCAATGTGCACTCTACCCTGGTCCACAAGCCCTGGAATCCAGGATTTGCACTGCAGGTCCAACCAATTTTAAAACCTGCTTTATTGTCCCATGAGTCAGTCCCAAGGGCTACCAGGAATTGCAGCAATACTTTCACTATTAACATCCCTATATTTATTATTATTCTTTATTACTAAAGTAATATTATTACCATTTCCAAAATCCGGCCAAGAAGTCTGCAGGGACTTGTCCAGGCAGTCACCAGGAGTCAATACTGACTCGAAGGCACAAAAAAATATTATTATATTTATCATAATGCTGTTTAAGAGATTTTGTAAAAGACTTTATGATTAAATAACTGGTATTTAAAATCAACCCGTTCAAAATCTGTAACATAAGCACCTGCCATTTTCATATAAAGAGGCTATGGGAAGGAACGGGAAAAAGAGTTTTTCATTTTTTTTTTAAAGAATGAAGGGAATGAGTAAACTGGAAGGACAAAATCAACAGCGTTTTGTTTTGTTTTAATAGCAGCTGCTGGGCTTCAGCTAACATTCGGGACTACGTTACCCAGACGCCTCTCTGCTCTCCTCGTCTCCCTCCGTCTCTTTTCTACCTGCTCATTGGCTCCTGCCTCGGGCGTGTGGCCGAACGGCCCACCTCGATTGGTTAATCAACTGCCACTCGGGGTGGCGCCGGCAAAGGTGGGCAGGGCGTGCCGCGGAGGCGCTGTGGCCCTGAGGGAGCTGCGACAAAGGAGGCTGCCGCTGCTGCTTCGTTTCCCCCCTCCCCTCCTGCGTTCCTGGGCTGGCGCTTCCGCAGGCGGGAGCCGGAGCGCCCAGGTGAGCCAGCCGGGAGGAGAGGCCACCCCTAGGAGGAGGAGCAGAGCCGGGCATCCCCCTTTGGCGACGCGGGGGCCGGGGGAACCCTTTCCCCCAGGAACCTAGGTTTACCTTAGGAGCGCATCCCTTGCCTTACCCCAGATCCCCCCTGCCCACATTGGCCCGCCTTGCAAGCGGGGCTTCCTTGGCTCTGGAGCGGGGCTTTGCAAATGGCAAGCGCGGCAGCGCTGGCTATTCGGCTGTGACTCCCCCCCCCCTCCTCCTCTTTTTTCTTTCTTTTTTGCCTCGCTGTCTAAATAGAGCCGGTCTCGCTTGCAATCTATGGGCTTCCTCCCTCGGCTCCTTCCCGCGTCGGCTTGCAGCGGCTGGAGCGCTCCGCGGATGTCGCGCGCCGCTGGGCTGTCTTCGGGCGCTCCTCCGCTGCAGCCGTTGACCGAGGAAGCGCGAGAGCGGGTCTGCGTGGCTCCCAGGTTTCTTCCCCACCCTGGTTGGTCGGCCGGCAGGCAGCTGGCGCGGCGGGCTCCGCAAGGGTGCAGAGTGGATGTCGGCGGGTAAGCCCCTTGAGTTGCTGCGCCAAGGAGAGCAATTAATGGGCGCTAAATTCCGCCGCGCCCCCCGCCCCCCGCCCCCCCATGCTGAAACGGTACCTACATTGTGTCTAGACGTGCGTGGGTGGGTTTTATAGGGCGGCGGGGTGGGTGGTGATAGGGAATGCCAGAGTAGGTGGTTGTACGTTATTCTGGAGCGAGGGTTCCAAATAGGTGTGTGTGTGTGTGTGTGTAAATGCACACTGGGGAAGGTTGGGAATCTATTGGGCAGAGTGCCAAAGTTGCGGGCAGGACCAGCAGACAGCGTTTCCACATCTGAGCACATTTTGTTGCATTTATGTTAGGATGGACTTGTTTTGCATGTAGGCTATATGAGTTGGGTTCACGCATGTGTGAAGCCCTGGTGTGTCTGACTATAGTTAGCCCTTGGTCTAACTGAGATTGTGTTTAACTGTGTTTTTTAAATAGAGTAGAGTAGCAGTAGGCATCACTCTAATGTTTAAACCATGGTTTCTAAACCCCAGGTGCTACGTGAAAGCCAAACGATCACATTTTTGCTTGGTAGAGAATAGGTCAATCCAGCCTTCCTGGCTGAGACAAGCAACCAGGTATAAAATCAGTCATTTTTTGTTTTTTCATCCTACCCATTTCCCGCAGGTGCAGGGTCCACTTTTTGCTGCTCCGTTGGTTGTGACAGTCACGTTTGTGTGATGTGGGAATACAACCACTGTGTACATGTATGTATGTGAAGGAGACAGGTGTATTAGGAGAAACAGAGCTGGTCTCCATACTTGGTCCTCTAGAGAATTTGTACTGTTCAAACCCGCATTTATGGTGTGTGAGGACATTGGATGAAATGTTTTTTAAAAGTCTGGATGATAAAATACAGTAGTTCATTCTTTGGATACAGTAGATGCAATTACAGAGGTACATTTCGTTATTCTGGAGGCTGAATGCTGTACATTTGCTTTCATTCCTGCTTTCTCCGTTCGTTGCGTACAGAGAACCACAATTTCTTCCCTCAAAGTCCTGTACCTTATTTCCTAGCAGCCTCTACTCTTTGTTTAAGTTTGCAGTCTGATGTTTACTTGAAAGAACATCTAGTTTCTGCCAGAAGACCATTCCCCCCACCCCACAATAGTTAGAATAGAATCACAGCCTTAGGACCATAGTCCTAGGATTTATTTCCAAATAAAGGGTGACTGTGATTTGGCTGTACATCTGTCAAATGCTTTGGCCAGAGTAGCTAATTTAAAGTCTGATGGGCTACTGTCAACTCAGGAAGTGACCCAAAGTTGGGCATTGCAGTTCTAAATATTGTCGGATTCAGGTTCATGAACAATTTAGCCCTGCAGATTAACATGCGACCAGACCGAAAGGAAGTGTGCATTGGTATATCATTGGCATAGCTATTGTACACACACAGTATGTTCTTGCGGTATCCTGATGACATTTATATGTCTACAATCTCCAAATTAAATGGCCAATGAAAGCCTGGTTCAATTAAACCAAACTTCCAGAATCTTAAGCAGAGAAATTCAGAGATCGTTTTTTTCCATATGGGTGAGAGAATGTGATTCTTAATCTCAAAGGAGTCCATTGAATTATAAGAACTAAACTGTGTATCCTGTGAAAGACTGTGGAGATTTCATTTCTGGAAACCATGCCACTTTTTTTACACCAGGTTTCTTGGCATTTTTACACACTCAATCCACACAGGTGTGCCCTTTGATCAGTTTTCAAATGGCGAGTGGTCTGATGGTTTGTCACTAACTTCTTTTAAAAAATACTTCCACTCTCTCTTCCCTTCCCATCTCAAAAGAGCGTCTGTCATAATTCACCAACACCACATCTGTGTTCAGTAAATTAGAAATCCCTTTGCAATATTTTTTTAACACATTTAATGTCTTGCACATGAGAGGGACACACAGAGAGAAAGAAATGCCAATGAATAACTTAATTTATTTTCTTGCTTATTTCTTCCCATAGCAGAAAGTAGAGACATTTCAGAAGGATTTCCATTTAGTTGATGACTTGGAAAAAGAAGGTAAGATAATTATTGTGCAATAACACTGCTTAGGTACTATTTGTTTGAATGAATGAATGAATGAATGAATGAATGAATGAATGTTATATTTGCAGGCTCAGTAACTCAGCTTCTTGAATGAAATGTGGCAAGAAAAGGAGTGTGCCATGGCATATATAAGCATCTTTGCCACTTTTCCTTGCCACAGATTTCCTTCATCCTGGAATCCCAACTTTTGAAAGCACTGTAGATAATTTTTTGAAGTCCTTAAACTTTTAGTCAAAGCTCCCTTTGCTGTGGTTGTCACCTCTGTTTTGCATCAAATTGCAAATGCATTTCTTAAGGATGTCTTTATTTTCTGCTTTATCTGCACATTGATAGATTGGGCATGACTAGGCAGAGTGAGACATACTTGGGAAAGCAATGTATTTCTTAAACTTAAAACACACACACACACACACAGAAAGAACGTAAATCTAATCTCCTTTTCGTAGGCCTGTTGGGCTCCAGTTGATTAAAGGAAAAGATGAACTTGATTTGAGGGTTTTCTCCTGCATATATGCTGCAGGTTGCTTCAACAGATAGCTTTGAAAGCCATGAAGGAACCATAACATCATGGTTGATAAGTTTTCCTTCCTCTGAATAGATGAATTGGAAATGGTCTGCTTTTTTGAATTTGTGCATCTTTTCTCACTGGGGCGCTTTTATTTTGCCAAAATAATCATTGTCGTGCCTGCCTCTTTATAACAGGGGTCTGGCCAAATACTAGGTACTGAAAAGTGTTGCTCTGTGGCCTCCCGTGCTCACCGTTCATGAATAGCCTTCCTTCATCTCTCCAGCCATGGGACAAGTAGGGAGGAATTTCTCAGGATTTTGATACATATTCATATGGCCTACTATAACAATAAGGAAGCCGTGACAAGTGTGTGAATTTTCCCCTCGCCCTCAAGGCCACCCACAGCGTTAATAACTTCCGTGAAGCTGAACCTATATCTTCTAGACTAAACCCAGCCCTCTAGTCATTGCCTTCAGAGCTCCATCTCTTGGTTTCAACCATATTGTATGTTTAATTTTACAGACATGAATTTTGAGCAGGACGTCCCAAACGTGAATTGCGATCCAGAGATGCTGAGGTTGCGTCGACAGCTGTGTTTGTTCTGGACGGCCCAAGCCTCTTCCTCCCTCAGGTGACAAACCCTGTCTAGACTAACTTGCTGCAGATGGCAGCTCATTCAGGGAGCTGTGTTCCTCGACACAAATGTTCCCTGCAAACAGAAAATCAGATCTCCGGGAGATGCCTAGACTTGATCCTTTTGTCTAGCATATTAATTGTCTGCAGGGTGGTAGCTCTGATATTTGCTGTGCCCAAAATTTCTTTGGCGGCCTTTTCTTGTGCTCCTGACCCATGGAATCCCCAAAGAAATTTTGATGCTGTTGTCATGGTTAAAAAATGGGACTCAGCATTTGTTTTGTGCATGAGGTGGCCAAAGGCTGAATGTCCTATCATTCGTTGCGCAAGATTATCTTCAACAGCCTTCCTGGTCTTGCACTTGCTCATTAACTCTCATGAGAAGAGAGTTGGAAGGACCATCTCCAAGGGACCTTTCCAGATCAAGAAGCGGAAGGGGCTGCAGAGGGATGGAGGAATATATCTCTTGAAAGTGTGTGTGTGTGTGTATACACACACACACACACACACCCTTGCACACAAGCTTCATACACACACACACAATTCCCTTCTCACCTCTATGGGTGGTCTGTGTCTTCCTCAACCTCGGGTCCTCCATCAGAGGCCTGGGAGTTTGAGGGTTCTGTGCAGTATCTTGGCTGTTCCTGGCACTGCACCCTTCTGGACAGAGAGCTTTGATGTTGTTCCTGGGATCTGTTGGAGCCCCTCTCCCAACTTAGGAGTCTACTGTTGTAGTAGCATTACATCAATTCCAGGTTCTCTTGTCTCATCCATGTATGGTTTGTTCCAGTAGCCCACTTATCATCAGATTGTCCTGGTTCCCCAACATCTGGCGCATCTGGGTGAAGTCTGAGCCAGCATGACTCTCTTAGGTGAAGCGTCAGATGGTCTTTGCGCAAGGAACCCTACTGGTAAGGTAGGTACCAGCCAGGAATCAAACCCCGGTCTCCCGCATCAAAGGGCAGAGCTCTGACCACTACACTATCCAGCCGCTATCCAGAAATATATATTTCTGCTCTTTCTTAGCAAAATAGTAAATTTAGAAATACAACCCAAAGGGATTCTAAGCAAGCTCTAAGGCACCCCAAGAATAAGAGAGAAAATACAGAACTCTCTTCACAGGGGAAGAAAACTTTCAGGAAAAGGGAGGCCATATTTTGGCACATTATATGGAGGAACAGATTATTCACTTTGACATGGCAGGAGAGGTAAGCCATTCAAGTTGCAAGAATCACTATATCAGAAGCTAGAACCGGTAGGGAGTTTAAACTACTCTGAAAAGAGTACCAATAATTCAAAAGTATCTGGGTGGTGATGGTGTTTTGTTCCTTGGTGGTTGTTTTTTTTGGCCCGACACACCTGAAAGACAGAAAGTTGGCATTAGCTATGTCTCCTTAGGAATTTCATTGCTGACGTTGCACTGTTGAAAGCGTTCCTTCTGAATGCCTGTTTCCAGCCCAAGAGATATGATATCTCAAGAATGATCTTAGCAAATTAGGCCACCGAGCTTTAGTGAATTTAAGCAAACACGCCTAGGGTGGTTTAAAATTTGGTATAAAAACTCAGTATAAAAATATCTAAACAAACAAGCAAACGATCAAGAGATGAACGATGGTGTTTAAAATCTTGGAGAAATGAGCCAGACAAAGAGATATGACTTTACCCAGCAGCAAATAAATTCTTAGGGTGCCAGATGGTTCTTCCCTAGGAGCAGAATTCCAGACTCTAGGTGTGGCAATGGAGAAGACTTTATTTTGACCTCCCGTGGACCTTGGTTCCCACAGAACCCTGCTTCTGCTAAAGGTCAGGGTTGCAAAGAGAGCCCTAAGCTCAACAGTATTCAAATCTAGGTAGTAATTTCTGAGAAAGAAAAGATATTTTCAGTGTTGTGGTCTCGGAAAAGTAAGACGGTAACAAGTTTTGAAATGAATCAGGAAACAAGTGGGCAACCAATACAAATGAAATCGATGAAGGCGCTACATGTATCAATAAACAGATCACAGTAAGACATTTATTTAGAGCTAGGCTTATTTTTGGCAGTGTTGGTGTTTGGGGCACTGCTTTTCTTTTTAATTTTTCATGATTCTCAGGATATGAGTGTGTATGTGTGTATCTATCTATCTATCTATCTATCTATCTATCTATCTATCTATCTATCTATCAATAATTTGGAAGAAAATGGATGGGTTGCTTCAATTACATGGTGGCTAAGAATTATGTGTAAGTCTCTTAACTTCTATTTTACATTGGAGAATTATGTCAGTATAACTTGGCTTCCCATTCTTCAGTTAAATCCCAAGGGAAGACATAGGAGGGAACCCCTCCTCGTGATTGTTTTCAAATTGAGAAGCTTGGTTAATCAGGAAGCCTTCATGCTAAGGGAGGAGAAGTAACCTAAAAAAAAGAGAGAGAGAGAAATGTAATTTAGTCCATTGAGGTTAGGTGGCTATAATAAAATGATGATGACGACGATGAGAATACTGTACTGTTAGCTGTAATAATTCTGCAGCATTTGGCTTTAGCAGAAGTTTCAAAACGCTTTTCAAATGCAGCTGGTCACTGTTTTCCCCACTTTCACTCTATCTTGGAGGGGAGGCAAGGCTACTGGCAATCCAGTTTCTATGTCTTTTCAGAAGTAAGTGCCCTTCAGTCTCTGTTTCTTTAAAGCACAGTCTTAAAGCTTATCTTTTAACTTGGCCTTTTCAATGGATTTTGCTGATTTTATCTACAGTTTTATGATGCTTGTTTTCTTGATATTTTAGGTATTAGTACAGTTTTTGTATATTACTATTACTATTATTATGCCAGATTGGTGTAGTGGTAAAGGCACCAGGCTAGAAACCAGGAGACTGTGAGTTCTAGTCCCACCTTAGGAACAAAGCCAGCTGGGTGACCTTGGGCCAGTCTCTCTCTCTCAGCCCTAGGAAGGAGGCAATGGCCAGCCACTTCTGAAAAACCTGGCCAAGAGAACTGCAGGGACTTGTTCTGGCAGTCTCCGAGAATCAGCCAAACAGATTTTGTTTATTTATTGATTCCATTTAAATATTCTTTTGCTGCTTTTCTACTTCAAAAGCACTCCTAACAGTGAACAAAATAATTAAAAACAGAATTTAAAAAATACAACCAACATTTAAAACAACGACTTCAAAAATGCAATATATACATTTAAAGCAGGCATTGTTTGTCCATCCTTAACAAGGAACATTAACAAAGTAAAGGTACTGCTTTATCTCGAAGCAGGATTTCCAAGGGTGTAACTGACTTTCCTAAGTTTCCTCTTAGATAATTAGTCCCTAATTCTGCACCGCTGAAATTGAAATAAAAAAAAGTGGTTTTGTGCAGGACAACGTCTTTTCAAATGGGATTGAGTTTATTTTAAAAATTGTATCAAACTTTCATCTCTGCTGTCCCAAGTAATCTGATTTTCAGTCATATATCTTATTCCCACTGGTCTGTGCTCTCCTGGAGTTTCCAAATATTCATATGCTTTCCTATTCCATGTAGCAAAGGAATAAATTCTATCATGTAGAGCTTTTCACCATCAGTGGTGTCTTCCATTCAGGGGTGTCCATAGAGTGTGGTCAAAAAACTCTGCCCATTTTTAGGATCTTATATATGCTCCCTTCCCCACTTGTTATTTTTGTTGTCACCAGCTAGCATTTAGAATAATACTCTAGCAAAACCTATATTCCAATTTTCTGAAAGAAGAACCTTCTGGTTGTCTGCCTTATTGGCAAGGTGCTTTAGCAAATCCTTCTCAAACATAGGTGGTCCTCAGATGAGATGTAGGTGGTCTTCAACCCTGAGCTATATATATTCTCTTACGTTGGTCTTCAGATATTCTCAGCAATCAAATTCCACATCTTTGGAGGCCAGGAAAATTGGCTTCAGAATCTGGGAGACGGTTGTTAAATATGCTTTATTGTTTTGAGCTTTCTGTGATCCATCTTGCCATGCTCTGCAACCTCCCTGGTTTGGAAAAGCTCCATCTTTTATGTCTTCTTATAGGCTTGAATGGCAGTGTAGGAAACCAGGAAGGATCGAGTTTCTGGAATGGAAGATGGTACAATGAAAAACAGGGCATCAACCTGCGTCCTGGGGTCACATCACTGCAAAGCTTAAGAGCAAGAACTCTGTATTTCAGCCATGAGAATTTCACTGATTTTTTTTCCTCCACTGTATGAAAAAAAGAAAAGAAAAAGGATTTTTTCCCTTAACAGAATAAAAATGGTAAAGAAATAAAGTGCATCACATTCATTCAGAAGCAAACATTTCTGGCAACACAGAGATTTTCTTTGTAAAATGAAAGGATGCAGAGACATTAAGAATCTGCAAGATGCTGGGTGTGGTGTCCTGTCTGAAGCCTGCCTCCTTTTATATGTGCTTGCAAGCATTACAAATACTGTGCTAGCCATTTTGCAATTTTTGGATACGCCTGGAAGGAAGTGTTGCCGAAAAATGCCTAAATCACTACGTAGCAGTGTTTTTTGTTTTAGCAATTCTTTAAAAAAAAAAAAAGATCTTTTGTCTCCATAAGTTCCCCCTTTGGTAAAGAAAGAATCCTTAGAAAAATAAAGCCGTTTTCACTTTGTTTGGCATGCTGTAATTTCTTATTTATTTATTTATTAATCAAATTTATCACTGCCCATCTCCCAAAAGGGACTCTGGGCAGTTTACAATAAAAAATCATGTTTATATTATTATGTTTATGTTTATATGTTATATAAAATTTTTATGTTATATATAAATAATATTATTTTTATATTATATTATAATAATTATACTAATTATAAAATTATCACGTTTATGTGGCCTCCCATTTCACAAAATGTGACTCTAGGCCATGTACACTACATCAGATGCCAATATTTAAAAAAATTCCACAATTAAAACATTAATATTATTTTGAAAAGGCTAGGAGAGAGAATTAGATGTTGCAGACAATGTAGCCACCTCATTAAATCACCATTTCCTTGAGACCCCCAAGCCTGTGGACACAGCCAAATTTTGAGGGACTTCCGGAAGGACATCAAGGATGGTGCCAGTCTCATCTCGGGAGTGGGGGAGGATGATGTTCCACAGGGCAGGAGCCATGGCAGAAAAGGCCCATCTCCTGTGTCCCGCCAGTTGTCACTCCTTAGCCAATGGGACCTGCAACATACCTCTTCTGCTGGACCTGACCTTTCTTCCCTATAGCCCTCAACATTTAACCCTGCTAGTGTTCAAGTACCTGATGTTAGCTTGGTGGGGAGATGTGACATTGCCAGGGTAAACCTGGGTTTGGATTTTTCCTTCCCCTTTATGTGTGTCTCTCCTCTGAGTCTGCTCTTAGTTCAGAGTTTGCAGATTGAAAGCACGTTATGAAGAGGAGATGAAACACCAGATTGCTCAAATGTGAACGCCGGCATGTCTGTCTGTGTCTGTATCTAACCTGCAAGCTTGATTACATTGCAGAGCATAATCCATCTTCAGAGGCGAATTTATAGGGAATCATTAAGGAAGGCCTGCTATTGATCTGCTAGAAGCTGGTAGCTGCAGCTAAGAGACTGTAACCCCAATTGGACAACATTTACTTAATTCCGCAAGCATTTTAAGCGGGCACTTTGTTTGTATAGCTGGAGCTATTGCCTTTTGCCCAAATTGGAGCTGTGAGTGATGGAGATAGTGGGCAGGCCTGCTAAGTGTTTAAATGATGATACCATTATGTGCAGTGATTTTCCTCCCCCACACCCTTCTCCTCTGAAACGTGAGATCCAGGCAAGAATTACACCTGTTCTCTCATCTCCTTTGAATCTAAACTCTGCTGGCTATGGGGATGATGATTGATTTGTTTGTGACAGATTGCAGGAAACAACCATTGATTTTTCAATATTTTTACCTTAAAATTATTTACAGTTGTAACCATGGGGATGTATTTCCATGGGCTGTCGGCTTCTGAAAGACGCCGGGATAATATTCCCTACTCCCTGACAAGACAAATTACCTGTAATGACTGCAGTAGCTGAAGGGTATACTTTTATTTTAAAATATGTCAATAACTGCAGTGACTAAACGAATATTGATTCAGCATAATGAAGCCTGAGTAATGTGAAAATGAGATCTTCAAGGGAAGGAAAGAAGGAGATTCCTCCCCCACACTTTCCTTCTACTTTTTTTTCCTTCCTTCCTTAGCTTGTAGCAAAGAAGCCTTCTATTTTTTATGGCCAGCTGTCGAAAATGTGCAACGTTATAAGCATTTCAACGATAAACAGTGGAGGGAATAAGCCACAGTTTGGATGCTGAGAGCCTCAATGTACAGTGCCCTTCTAAAAGAAAGGAATGTTCTTCTAGGTTAGTCATCTGACCTGAAAGGAGAGGGTGGTGGGGAAAAAGACTTCACATGGGAAATCTTTAAATGTTGGAATCTGGAAAAAAAAATGGCCAAAGAATCCAAGGATGTATTAGAGGTTCTCAAATTTATTCTTGGGAATCTATCTCCAACCTCTTCCCCTTCCAATCTGTGGGGACTGCATGCCAGCTTTGCAATCAATGCTCCAGCCCCATTGGATCTGGAGAAAGTCGTCTTTGAGAGCCCTTGCAAAGGCAAGGGCAGAGTCTGACCTTTGACATGCGTAGCATGACTAGGGCTGCTTCCAGAAAATGGCTCAGAGCAGGACCAACAAGTGGTCAGAACTGGGACAAAGCTGAAAGCCCTCTGGCAACATCTGAGTGATGGTAAGGAATCAAAACATGACCCAAGTTTTGTCAAGTTTGCTTCCTTCTAGGATGAATGAGTCCAGACACATTCCTTGGACATATTCTTACAGCTGTGCAGAATGAAGGTAAAAGTCTATATTCTTCTTTTGTGTGCAAGAGAGATCTCAGGGGTCTTTTATTTCTGGATGAATGCTGTTTGTGGAATATTAAAGATGACTGTGAAGATTATGCAGCAGTAAAACCTATATTTTAGCTTTCCATAGCTCTGTTATATCTATGGTGCATGTTCCTGTGACATTTACAAGTTAATTTTATAAGTGCACATGGAATATTTGTGGATAAAATCTTTTAGAATTCCTGTACTGCATTAAATGATCTGGGCTGCAGTTTGCAGACTAATGTGTAGATTGGGATTCAGCTGTCCCCCTTGATTATGAATACTTTAAAAAGTTGAGACGAGTTTCCGGCAGTTCAAAAGCGTCCAATATCTTTTTGATTCAAGGTTTAATTAAGGATCTTTAGAGTAAGTGTGTGTGTATGTGTTGTGCGCATGCATGTATATGTATAAATGTGTGTCACTGAAGATTATTAGTAGGAAAAGAACCAAACTGTGAGTAACAATAATTACCGTGAAGCTGACACTGACTGCAGTTTGAGAGTTTTTCCCATTTTAAACTGAATGCATAATGAAAAAAACCCAAGTCTGTTTTCTTTCTGCTAAAAATGGCAGGATTCTTTTTTTCATGGAGTTCCATTTTGTGTGCATTTGGTATGTTTATTCAACCCTGATCTGTAAAAATATAAATCTGCTTATTTTAAAACTCACTCTTTTCTTGACACCCGTCTAATCCATTTTAACTTCAGTATCCTTGGCATTTTTTTTTAAAGTCAAAGGATGTGTGTACATATTTCTTTTTTTCTTCTGATAGAAAGAAAAAGGTTCCATGATTTATTCGCCTCTTGTAATAATATAAGGCACCTATATCTCCCCCCCTCCCTTCCTAAAGGAATTCATTTTATTCCACTCATCTAAGGAGAACTCTGTTTTCCAGCTCAGCTGATGTCCTTGGGATGCTGGCAACAGCTGGAGCTGGGGACCTCGTACATAATTCACAAACAGTGGAAGCTTCCTCCCTCCTCTTTATTTACTGTGTGCACACATTTCATTTCCAGCTTGGTTCAGGTTGCCTTCATTTGATCTGTTTGCCACTCTGACCTGTCATATTTTATTTTGGTGTCCTTTTGAAGGGCCATATGCCACTTCTTTTAGTTGTGTTGCTTAGCATGAAAGAAAACGGAAGTCAGCTGAGAAAAGGCGGCCAGTCTTCTATCTTGAATGGAATATTCAGAGGCCTAGAAAGTCAGCAGCAGAAAGAGTCCCTTCACCAGAGCCCCTAGTTCCAGAATGTGGTGTGATCACTGATCTGACTCAAAGGATTTGTGTTCTTCCTATCTAGTCCCATTAGCTGTTAGACCAACACTAGCATTTCTAATAATGTATTAGTCTTGTCTGATGTTTCATCAGGGGTATGAAAGGATTTGCAATGGTATAAATGATGTAATGTAGGGAAGAAGGGAGCGTGTTTATGAACAGTTAGAAGTACAGAGGATGTGGGTCTAGAAATCAGACATGGCTATGTCCTGTAACATGTGAAATATTCAAAGAGGCCTTATATTCCTGAATCGTTCTGCTCACAGTGATTCCTCTTTGGCTTTTCTCTAGCCATAATGAAGTTGAAGAACCACTACTTCTTGCTTCCACACATGCAATGGTTTGAAGGACCTGAGATGACATATCATATTAATGTATCTATGGATGGACTAACAGGGATATCTATCATCACCTAGTTTACCTCCTATCTTGTAATGGTTTATCAAGGAAATGATGTCTTGAAAGCATCTGATTTTAATTGTTCAGGAAGACTCATAATACGTCCTTTTCTCCTCTATCGGTGTGGGAATCAGAGCCCACAAAGAGGTCTAGTGCTATTGAAAATTCTCAGCTCTAGAATTTTAGTAGAGCTATTTAGAGCTCAAGATTCCAATCTTCAGCTTGTTTCCTGAACTAAGAACATGATTTTGACCGTAACAGTGAAAACTGAAGATAATACTTGGAGTAGGCTGACCATACGTCCCATTACAGTCCCGTTTTTTTAACATTTCCAGACCGTCCCGTCGTTTTAATATAAATGTCCATTTTGTCCCATTTTCTTAAAAACCTTACTTAAACATTTCAAAGTTCCCACAAAGCTGTCAGAATGCAGTCTGACTTTGGGTGGAAGGAGGGGGAGCTCAGCAGAAACGGGAAAAAAGCCACAGAGCTCAACCCGGCAGGAAACCTAAAAAGGAAAAAACAGGATCAGCTGATAGGCGGTGATCAAAGGGCGAGCCGATCGGCTCCTGCCTTGAAATGGGAAGAAAAGAACGTAAAAGCACAGCCAGAGGAGGAACAGCTGGTCAGGGACAACTGTTCACTAGACTCTCCAGCCCAGCCTTGCCTCTCGCAGATGAAGGAATCCGAAGATTCCCAGCCCGAGAAAACCAGAGAAGTTCCTGCCTGCCAATCCAGCCTGTCGCCCAGCCCTGCCCCATTTTGCCATCCCAATGTCCTGTTTTTGTCTCAAGGAAATATGGTCAGCCTAACTTGGAGGTGAAAAGGCAACTCATCCTTGTTATGTGACCCTGAATATGAGGCTTGATGGGCTACTTATTTCTCAGTCTGAGTAGCTTGCCTATCATATAAATGAAGAAATGATTGCTTGATTTTGTGCATACAGTGTGGAGAAATTTAGTGAAGAAGCTCCTCAAATGAAATAACAGATCTACTGACAACCCATCTTGTATCCTAGCCTTTCTCATCCATAGCCCCGTTTCCCAAAATCTAGCTTAGCATTACTGGCCCTGGAGACAAACCTGAATGAAGCAATTTTTGAATAGTTTGAAGGCTCTTCCATGGTATCATTTTTTTTTCTTTAATAGGCTAACTGTGATCCCAGTAGAAAAGCCTTTTTTCCACCTGGCACCTTCCAAGTTGGCCACTTTGGCTGGGATATTTTGGGAGTAGAAGCTGGAAGGCTAGCCATTGTTAAGGTTTATGGAGAAAATTCTGGGCACGCTCATATTTTTTGAAGTTTTCAATATGCAGTGAAGTAGCTTAAACCCAAGGTGTTGGTGATGTCACCTGTTTGTGGACTTCATCCCTTTCCTCCTCTGATTCTTCCACAGCTTTTTCTTAAATTGCAGCCCATAGACATAATGGTTAGCAATTCCATGCCTTGGATTGCCAGATCTGAATCAAATGTGGGTGCTGCTGAAGTCAGAGAGTCTCCAGTTGCCACACACATTGCTTATTTTTAATCCCTGTCCTTCCAGAAAACAATGTCTGAAATAGGCTTGTTCCTCCTGCTTCTTAATCCACCATGTGTGCCTCTGGTAGAACCATGTAGTTATCCCTAATTAAGGCAGCATAACGGGAGCCTAATGTATTTCATATATATAGCTTAGGAGAGGATGACATTAGGTCAGCAGCTCAAATCATACCTCTGAGTGCACATAATGACCAGCCATTAGAGTTTAGGATTGCAGTGGTGTTTGTTTAGTACTCAAGATAGAAAACAAAATGTAAACTTGGAGTAGACAGAATCCATTTTTTATGCAGATATAAATACTCCAAATAATAGGTTGGTTTCGACTAGACTTCCTGACTCTGCAATGATTGCTGTATTCTGTGCAAATATTTCTAGATCCCAAACCTTCTCTACTTGGTTGCTTCTAAGTTCCTATTTTCACCGCACTTACAAAAATGTTTGGCCAGAGCCCACAATTTACCTTTTTAACCAGGGCTATAAATTCCACTTCTGAACCGTTCTAATTTGGGCTTGTGGCAAACAAAGTGTAATGCGTTTATTAAGGAAGCAGATGGTTGTAAGTAACAGGTCTTCCTTGTTTTAGGACAGAAGAAGTGCTTTCCTGGATCTGACCAAAGGATCTTCTAGCTTGTCATTGTTTCCAACTGCAAACAGCCAGATGGCTCCTGAATTTTGTAGTAGGACATGATGACAGAAGCTAGGTTGCACTGTTTATTCCCAGCATCTGGTTTTGAAACTTTATATTCCAGTTAGCTCCTGCATACATTCCTATGAACCAACTTAGATTTTAAGATTTCTTCAGAGGTTGTTATAGACCTCACTCATTAAGATCTGTAAGGTTGCCATGTTCTAGAGGTAAAGCCTTCTCAGTGGTGGTTTCTACCCAGTGGACTTCATTTTTTTCACCAGGGACATGAAGCCAGGAAAATTATGAAATGTAATCATAGTAACTTGTATGAACATTATATGTTTAGCTTGGTTCCACCCATTTCTTTGCCCTGGTCTTACCATGAATGCTGCTCAAAGCCTGCAGGATGTTCTCTATCTTAGAGAATGTTCCATCTTTTATAGATACATCACTAAAACCTTGATTTCTCTAATTTTTAATTATGGCTTATTTAAAACAGATTTTGATTTTATCATTCTTCTTTATATGACAAGACTTGATGGATATTTTGTATTGTAACCTGTCATGGGGAAGCCACATCTTGAAAAGTGTTGATGGATATTAATATTTTTTAAGTTTATTTATTTATTTTTTAAAACAAAACATGCTTAGTACCTATTGA
Source organism: Candoia aspera (assembly GCF_035149785.1). Lineage (NCBI taxonomy): Eukaryota > Metazoa > Chordata > Lepidosauria > Squamata > Candoiidae > Candoia > Candoia aspera. Next base: position 20,706,458 of record NC_086163.1, on the reverse strand, counting down.
CAGACTTTTCCATTGTGTTTGCAATCAATTTTTGAAGTCATCTAATCATTGCATTCCAAACTAGGGCATTTGATAAGTAATTTGGTCTAGTGGTTAAAGCACCGGGCTAGAAACCAGGAGACTGAGAGTTCTAGTCCCGCCTTAGGCGTGAAAGCCAGCTGGGTGACTTTGGGCCAGTCCCTCTCTCTCAGCCCGACTCACAGGGTGGTTGTTGTGGGGAAAAGAGGAGGAGGAAGGAGTGTTAGGGATGTTATTTATAAAAATAATAAAGGTGGGATAGAAAATAGAATAAAATAAATTTAAACAGATCAGATCAATCAGCTATTATTATTGGCTGCAGAGGGATAATGGAATTTAGCAGTTGAAGTTCTTCTAACAGTGGGAAGATTGGCATCTCAAAAGATTATAGTAGCTATTTTGCATTATGATGTTCTTCCTCCCAAACTTGTATCAAGCTATGTGCACTAAACTGCTGCTTTCAGATTTTCCATATGCTTCCATTGCAGACAATTGTTTACTTTCCTTGTACAGCCAAACACCTTTGGCGGCATAATGTCTGGCTTTGTAAAGAAGTTTCCAACTATAGTGTTCACTTCCTTTGCATATGTTGCACGCCAAAATACAGGCTTTGTCACTGAGGTATAATTCAGCAAGCCAGGGATGACCAAATTTAAATGTATTTGAAAAGAACGAGGTAAGCTTATTCTAGCAAATTGTCTATAAATATATCTTTCTAGATATATTTATACAACTACCTTCTTTCTGTGTGGTTATTTTCTTCAACTTTTGCTTTCACTTCTACTAAAATGGCCTGTTTCTCTGGTGGATTGACTGGCGCTTATAGCGCTTCCATGTGCCCTTGGGGATCACGAGCAATTAATGCAAACCACGATTGGTCCAGTCTCCGCTGATAATTGAACTCCTTTCCTGAAACTTCCCTGGAGTTGAAAACTTGTTAGAAATGGTGGTGAGGTCTCATTGTGTTAGCCGGATTGAAGTTGCTCTTGGACAATATCCCAACACTCAAAATAACTCAATATTTGGTAAGTATGTATTGGCCACTGATGGACCATAGATGAACTTTTAGCACCACCATTTAGATGTACCCCATCTAGGACTTCCTTTAGTTTGGGCAAACTGGCCATTTCTTCTTTGTTGTTCCTTGATGCAGGTGTTCTTGATGGAAGACATTTCTTCTCTGCACTAAGCAAGCTATATAAAGTATAGGTGACAGGCAAGGACTGCTCATTTACTCTAGAACAAAGTTTTTTATGGGGCAGCTGAGTGTGTTACGACTGAGAGCATTTTGGCACGTCACCCCAGGCTGATGTGTGTTTTGTGTTCCCCGCTTGCTTTTCTTCTTTGCTAATTAGTTTCTTGTAAACATTTGCAGTGTTTGAATACTCCTTCCCATACCTCCCCACCTTCCCAAATTCAGCCTTCTGTGCTCTGCCTGTAACTGTTAGGATAGTCTGTTGATTCAACAGCCCTTTTAAATTAATAGAACAGCGGGAAGCAGACTAGCATATCTGTTAATTTTTCAAAACATTTTTATTCTGCACAAATTAGCATAGGTCTTGGAGGGCAAACTGACAAGAGGTTATTGGTAAGCTGTGTATTTAATTAATTGAAAAAAAAAGATACTCAAATTGCTTTTGCAGTTGTTATTAAAAAGTCGAACCCATGTTGTTGCCAGTCCTCGACTATAATTAGCACCTGGGGGAATTAAATATTTAGCATTAGTAATGTAACAGTGCTAAGGACACAAATTTCTATTTTTGTAATGAAAGCAACACAGTGTAAGTGCAAACGTTGGAGCCGACAGCTGTGACAGGCAAAACAGCTTGGGATATTTCAATAAGACACCTCATCGGACAGCTAGTCTTGCTGGGTTATTATTTGGAAAAGATCTGTGAGCTGAAATCCCACTGGAAGCCTGTTACTCCAAGTATTTAAACGTGCCTGCTGTGCAAAACAGTTGAGCAAACGTTGCGTGGTGAGGGCTTGAAATGTAGCATTTTCCCAAACCAGCCTTCTCAGAAATTCAGCTTTTAAAAATATATGTCTGTGTGTGTGCTTTTCCCCCCAAGGGGGTGTGGCTGAATGGATAAGGACACAGAGATTTGTTTCTTTTAAGTTTAATTACATTTTAAGCATCAGTGCTTTTGGTAAAACAACATGAGAAGTTGGCTGTGGGGCTTTAATGTGATGGATTGAGAAAGACAAAGGGATTTCATTTGCTAAATTAATGGGATAAAAGGGGCTGAGCCAAGCTTAAGCTCAGTCTGATGGCTGAGCCAAGCTTAAATCCTTGTTTTAGAACTGGGTCCCCTTTCAGTTTTCATTTTTACTTGGTCACGCAGAGACTTGAAATAGCTGTCTGTTGCTACTGTTCATTTTTTCAGAGTTTATTGTCTCACCGCCTTACCACAAATTCAACTTTGGGGGGATCTAGACCCTGAGCACAATCTTCTCAATATGTCTTTATCTTGTAAATATTTCTTTCTGAAAAGCCAGTCAGGGAAAGAGAAATAAAAGCTGAGCAGAGGGCTAATTCAGGGGTTGTTCTAGTTTTGGAAAACAACAACAACAACAACCCTAAATATGTCTCAAACAGGCAAATACACCCAGAGACTTTCTGAAGTAGCTAGAAAGATGCCCTGTCATCTGTAGTAGCTGTGCTTTGATATGTGCAGTATCTCTACTTTGGATGTGATTTGAAGATTGCCCTCTATTTTCAACGCATGTTTACTGGATAAGTGGAAATAGGCTTTTTCTCTGTTACTCCCAAGAATTCTGTTTGGCCTTCTGATTTCTCTAACTTCACAAGAGCAGTTAAGAGGAGGCCTTTCAAAGGCCAGGCCTTTCAGGGTTAACAATTTTAGTGGTATGGGCAAAGTATTTCCACATTTTAATATAACTTTCCTTTTCTTTTTTTATCTTTTGAATAGTCTGTATGCTTCTCTGTCTTTCTCTCTTTCTGATTTTGTGGCACAGTCTGTGTGTGTTCACTACCCAGAGTGTTCTATGAAGAGAAAGGTAGTGTATAAATTAAATAAATGTGGGGTTTTTTCCTCATTGTATGAAGAAAAAAGAAGGTGAAGAAATGTATTTAATGGTGACATGAAGATGTATTGATAGTGAATAGAACAAAACAAATATAGTGGGTTACTTATATTTAAATTCTGGCTAATCTACATTGATTCCCTTAGGTTCTTATAGCACTCATATTTTGCTTCATGTAACTAATCCAGCTAAATTGGTTTTAAGCCTACACATTATCTGGTTGCTCTGACCTATGGAGCCATGGGGTCCTTTGATGACCTGTTGCAGCAAGTGAACACAACTAATAATCTGGAACTGGATCTTACTCCAAAGAAAAGCCATAGATCAGCAGTAGATTATATACTCTGCATGCAGAAATTCCCAAGATCAATTTCCTATTTCCAGGTAAACCTGAGCCAAAAAATTAAATAAAGAAATATCCATCTAAGCTGCTCCAAGTCAATACAAATTGCTCTTCTTTGAGTATCATTTTATTTATTGATTGATCAAATTTCATCATAAGTATGTTTGGCTTGAAAGGGGCCTCTTGCGCAATCATCCTATGAAATGACATGCCTCTAGTTTCCATTTTGTGACGATTGCAGATAAAGATGACAAAACCTTTAATAGTGCAGAATTGGGTGGTCCTCAGTCTAAGGTTGGAATAACTGCATTCATTTTGTGCGTTTTAGGAATGGGGTTGCTTTTGTGATAAAATGGTGGGTCATTGCCCAGACGTGATAGTGGAGTTCTGAACTATTATGATGACAACTGAGTATCTTCTTAGGAAGTGTGCTAGGAAAGTAACAGGAGGAAGGCAACTACCATGCTTCTTTTTTTCCAGGGCCCTTTGTTGGACACCCTCAACCTATTCCAAGAAGACCCTTTTTCTCTCTCTGGAGCAGTGAAGATGGACTGCTCCAGTTTAGATAATGAGATGATTAACAACTTCCATTTATTTTGGTGGGCATACTCTGAGCATGCCTGAATTTGGATCCAACCAAGAGAGCTTAGAGGAATTACTTCATGTTGTCAGTAAAGACATATTACTATGTCAACATATCTTGTGTTGGCAAAACATGTGAAATAAAGCTCACAGAACACAATTGTAAGGTTTTTGTGAACTTCTGCAAAGTTAAGAAATGGAAATGACATACTGGACTTAATGGTGGAGGCTGTAAATGGGTGAGTCAAATCTCTCTCTGTTTCCAAGCTAGATTATTAGGCTATCAAATTCCTTTGGGCATTCCTCCTTTTTCTATGAAATGTATTGGTTAATGAATCCTTAAACATCTGTTCTGTGATCCTGTTGGACACTTTTTATGGAGTCTGCTTTCCATGTATAGGATTAGCCACCTGGTGTTGCCTTAAAATGTTATCCTACCTTTATTAGAGAGGATGGAGCAAGGATTACTCCTGTTGTAATAATATAATTATCTGAAGAGACAGACTGTTGCTTTCAATCTTCCCCTGCTTATACAAAGAAGAAATATTTATTAAAGGCAATCACTGTGATTATAGCATGATGATTATACATGAGCAATATTAGCAGTAATATTAAATGCTATTTGACTTACAATATGGTGATTCTGAATTCAGAGTCTTGAACAATTTAAAGGTGTAGATGCCACCTTTTTTGTTTTGCTGCAGTGGCCTAAAGGAGTTATCTTCTGGAAACTGACATCTATTATAGATCCTTTTACTTTACAAAATGACATTGCGGTATGAAAGGAGGATGGGGCATCCAAGGTATGTTGGACTCTATTTTGGACTGATTTAACAAGACAAAGCTTGTGTTCAAGCAGCTTTTACCAGCCTCATGTCCTTCACATGTGTTGGATGTCAAGAATCATCAGCTATCTGACCAATGGTCCAGAATTACTTCAAATTATTCCTCTGCCTAACTCATCTGGGGAGCCTTTTATTTATTTTGGGGGGGACGGGGAGCACACAGTTGTTACACAGAATGTCAGAGTAGGGCCACTGGGGAAAAAAAGATTACAAAGAAGAAAAGTTACGGTTTGTCAACAAAGATTTCAGAACTTCAAAGCGCTCAACACCAAACTTAAAATGGGGGCGGTGGGGAGGGGATCGTTTGCATCCAACTTTCAGGAGTAACCTGTCATATTATCTACTTTAGCAAAGCCTGAAGCAGAGATCTGACATCATAAGTACCTCAGATCCTTTTAACCTGAGGTGCCAGAAATGAAATCTGGGTCTTTCTGTGCTCTACCTTAGTGTCCCACTATAAAGATTTGTGGTACGAGGGGGAAAGTTGCCATAATTCCTTCTGTCAGCCCTGTATGATGAAGTTCATGGAAACCATCACCACTACAAAAAAATCTAGGACACATGTTATCCTCCAAAATAGTAAATGTTAGGGCATTTCAATGTGCCTGTTAGAGTTCTAGATACTTCTGAAGTGCTCAAATAATTTTCGTTTATGCATCAATCGAATTCCATTTACTGCTCTGACCTGTTTCGTCTTTAAGGGTTATGATAGCCATTCCATTGTGGAGTGTCTTTTTCCATTGGAATCATGCAGGCAGGCTGATGTAATCTGTCAAAAAACATTCTTGTACAATGAGTTCGTCTCAGAAATGAGACATGACAGGTTGCAAATCAAATGCACTCTACCTGCTTTTTAAATATAGAACGATGTGGCGATAGGGATGGAGCAGCCACCTGGGATTACGATAGCAATAGAAGGTACACCGGTGTATCTCGTAAGAAAACCTAGCATTGAAAGATGTGAAAAGAAAACACATGTTCCAGCTGCTGTTCTTGTCTACACATTCCTGGAGTAAAGCCACCAAATTGTTTTGGAAGAAGTGTCAGTTTGGGCTCAGATGGGGCCAAAATTGTCTGACAGCTACCTTACCGCTTTGAACAAAGCTGAGCAAGGTGAGGGAAAAGCATCAGCCGGTCCCCACTGGGCTCATGACTTTGCTAGGAATTCGTCATCATCCAGAGCACAAAAGATCCATTTTCCCAGCAAATAGAAAGGGCAGCGCTTAGAGATACATGGAGGATCCAAGCATGCATAATTCTACACATTTTGTCCCATTATACAAACATGCCTTACACACTGAATGATATCAGTGGGGTAATCTAGCTCTTTTTCGATTAATTTGAAGTGACTGTTCAGAAATAATGGGCAGTGTCTTTTTTTTTTTTAATCCCAAAGCTTTGGATAAATGGTGGCATCTAAGACTGTGTCCTCTGTATAATCTGTGGTTTCTCCAAAATGATCTTTGGTCCTAACCATGGTTACAGCTAGGGCCATGTGGAAAAATGTGACATGCTGTTGTAATAATTCACATTGACTATTATGAAAGAACTTGCTTTGAGAATTCCATTCAGGAGAAGAGAATTTTGATGAAAATCTCATGGGTGGAGGATATGTTTGTTCCCTCTCTCCCTCCTTGTATAGCTGCCCATCTTAAAAGCAAACTCTGGGTAGCTTATAACCCAATGATAAAATAATTTACGTATATAACTAAAACAAACAATAAAACCAAAAACAGGAAAAACAATAAAATCTGCCACTGCAACCACCCTTCCCTGATGCAACCCATCACAGTCTCCTCCCACTGTGACCTCACCCTATCCCAGCACCTGCGGGAAGAGAGAGATCTTGAGCACGTTCCAGAAGTTAAAAGACTTCTGGAATTGGGGCCTGTCAGATCTCCAGGGGGATGGTGTTCCATAGGGCAGGGGCTGCAATGGAAAAGGCACACTTCTGAGGACCCACAAGTTGACCGTGTTTAAGGGAAGGGACCTGAAGCATTTATTTAGCTCTAAATTGGCAAGGGAGAGTCAGTGTGGTGTAGTGGTTAAGGCATCAGGCTAGAAACTGGGAGACCGTGAATTCTAGTCCCACCTTAGGCATGAAGCCAGCTGGGTGACCTTGGGCCAGTCCCTCCCTCTCAGCCCTAAGAAGAAGACAAGGACAAACCATTTCTGAAAATGTTGCCAAGAAAACTACATGGACTTGCCCAGGCAGTTGCCAGGAGTCAAGACTGACTTGAAGGTGAAGAGAGAAAGAGAGAGAGAGAGAAAGAGAGAGAGAGAGGGTGGGGGGGGGGGAAAGGAAAGGAAAGGAAAGGAAAGGAAAGGCTTTGTCAGATTGCAAAGTTCAGGCAACTGGGAAGGTTTCAGGGTTGTGAAAACTTTGTAACAGAAGTGTCTTCTGCCTCCTAAAAACAATCAATTACACATGTTTCTAGTTGTTGAAAGAGAAATGGCAGAGGATCAAACCAAATAGTGCCATCTAAGTATTAATTTCTCCTTTGAGTTTTTTTTTTAAAGTATAATAACAATGATCTAGGATCCAGGTGTAATTTAAGCAGCTTTGCCTTCAGGTCTCTCTTGTTGTTGTTTATTCGTTTAGTCGCTTCCGACTCTTCGTGACTTCATGGACCAGCCCACGCCAGAGCTTCCTGTCAGTCGTCAACCCCCCCAGCTCCCCCAGGGACGAGTCCGTCACCTCTAGAATACCATCTATCCACCTTGCCCTTGGTCAGCCCCTCTTCCTTTTGTCTTCCACTCTCCCTAGCATCAGCATCTTCTCCAGGGTGTCCTGTCTTCTCATTATGTGGCCAAAGTATTTCAGTTTTGCCTTTAATATCATTCCCTCAAGTGAGCAGTCTGGCTTTATTTCCTGGAGGATGGACTGGTTTGATCTTCTTGCAGTCCAAGGCACTCTCAGAATTTTCCTCCAACACCACAGTTCAAAAGCATCGATCTTCCTTCGCTCAGCCTTCCTTATGGTCCAGCTCTCGCAGCCATATGTTACTACAGGGAACACCATTGCTTTAACTATGCGGGCCTTTGTTGTCAGTGTGATGTCTCTGCTCTTAACTATTTTATCGAGATTTGTCATTGCTCTTCTCCCAAGGATTAAGCGTCTTCTGATTTCCTGACTGCAGTCAGCATCTGCAGTAATCTTTGCACCTAGGAATACAAAGTCTTTCACTGCTTCTACATTTTCTCCCTCTATTTGCCAGTTATCAATCAAGCTGGTTGCCATAATCTTGGTTTTTTTGAGGTTTAGCTGCAAGCCAGCTTTTGCACTTTCTTCTTTCACCTTCATCATAAGGCTCCTCAGTTCCTCTTCACTTTCAGCCATCAAAGTGGTATCATCTGCATATCTGAGATTGTTAATGTTTCTTCCAGAGATTTTAACTCCAGCCTTGGATTCCTCAAGCCCAGCTTGTCGCATGATGTGTTCTGCATACAAGTTGAATAGGTAGGGGGAGAGTATACAGCCCTGCCGTACTCCTTTCCCAATCTTAAACCAGTCCGTTGTTCCGTGGTCTGTTCTTACTGTTGCTACTTGGTCGTTATACAGATTCTTCAGGAGGCATACAAGATGACTTGGTATCCCCATACCACTAAGAACTTGCCACAATTTGTTATGGTCCACACAGTCAAAGGCTTTAGAATAGTCAATAAAACAGAAATAGATGTTTTTCTGAAACTCCCTGGCTTTTTCCATTATCCAGCGGATATTGGCAACTTGGTCCCTAGTTCTTCTGCCTTTTCTAAACCCAGCTTGTACATCTGGCAATTCTCACTCCATGAACTGCTGAAGTCTACCTTGCAGGATCTTGAGCATTACCTTACTGGCATGCGAAATGAGTGCCACTGTTCGATAGTTTGAACATTCTTTAGTGTTTCCCTTTTTTGGTATGGGGATATAAGTTGATTTTTTCCAATCTGATGGCCATTCTTGTGTTTTCCAAATTTGCTGGCATATAGCATGCATTACCTTGACAGCATCAACTTGCAAGATTTTGAACAGTTCAGCTGGGATGCCGTCGTCTCGTGCTGCCTTGTTATTAGCAATGCTTCTTAAGGCCCACTCAACCTCACTCTTCAGGATGTCTGGCTCTAGCTCACTGACCACACCGTCAAAGCTATCCCCGATATTGTTATCCTTCCTATACAGGTTTTCTGTATATTCTTGCCACCTTTTCTTGATCTCTTCTTCTTCTGTTAGGTCCTTGCCATCTTTGTTTTTGATCATACCCATTTTGGCCTGGAATTTACCGCCAATGTTTCTAATTTTCTGGAAGAGGTCTCTTGTCCTTCCTATTCTATTGTCTTCTTCCACTTCCACGCATTGCTTGTTTAAAAATAATTCCTTATCTCTTCTGGCTAACCTTTGGAATTTTGCATTTAATTGGGCATATCTCCCCCTATCACTGTTGCCTTTTGCTTTCCTTCTTTCTTGGGCTACTTCTAGTGTCTCAGCAGACAGCCATTTTGCCTTCTTGGTTTTCTCTTTCTTTGGGATGTATTTTGTTGCCGCCTCCTGAACAATGCTGCCAACTTCTGTCCAGAGTTCTTCCGGGACCCTATCTACTAAGTCCAGTCCCTTAAATCTATTTTTTACCTCCACTGCATATTCCTTAGGAATATTAGTGAGCTCATATCTAGCTGATCTGTGGGTCTTCCCTAATCTCTTTAGTCTGATTCTAAATTGTGCAAGAAGAAGTTTGTGATCGGAACTACAGTCAGCTCCAGGCCTTGTTTTTACTGACTGTACAGATGTCCGCCACCTTTGGCTGCAAAGGATGTAATCAATCTGATTTCGGTGTTGTCCATCTGGTGAAGTCCATGTATAAAGCCGTCTCTTAGGTTGTTGGAAGAGAGTGTTTGTTATGCAGAGTGAATTGTCTTGGCAAAATTCTATCAGCCTATGTCCTGCTTCATTTTGTTCTCCCAGGCCATACTTACCTGTAATTCCAGGTGTCATCTGACTGCCCACCTTAGCATTCCAGTCTCCTGTGATGAAAATAACATCTCTTTTAGGCATGTTGTCCAGTAGGTGCTGCAGATCCTCATAGAACTGCTCTACTTCAGCTTCTTCAGCATTTGTGGTTGGGGCGTATATTTGGATCACTGTGATGTTAGATGGCTTGCCCTGAATTCGAATTGAGATCATTCTGTCGTTTTTTGCATTGTATCCAAGCACTGCTTTAGCCACTTTACTATTAATTATGAAGGCTACTCCATTTCTTCTGTGGTCCTCTTGTCCACAGTAGTAGATCTGGTGGTCATTTGATGTGAAGTGGCCCATTCCAGTCCATTTCAGTTCGCTGACGCCCAGAATGTCTATCTTTAATCTTGACATCTCACCAATAACCACATCCAATTTGCCCTGGCTCATAGATCTTACATTCCAGGTTCCAATGGTGTGTTGATCCTTAGAACATCGGATTCGCTGTTCACCACCAGCACCGTCGGCCGCTAGCCGTCCTTTCGGCTTTGAGCTAGCTGCGTCATCACGTCTGGGGCTAGTTGAACTCATCCTCTGTTCCTCCCCAGTAGCATTTTGACCATCTTCCGACCTGGGGGTCTCATCTTCCGATGGTATACCGACATATCTCTGGTTGTACTGATCCATTTAGTTTTCATGGCAAGAATACTGGGGTGGGTTGCCATTACCTTCCCCAGGGATCGCATTTAGTCTGACCTCTCTGTCATGACCTTCCCGTCTTGGGTGGCCCTTCACAGTTTAGCTCATGGCATCATTGAGGTGCTCAAGCTCCAGCACCACGACAAGGTAACGATCCTTTGCTGAAGTCAGGTCTCTCTAGCCATCTGCTTTTCTGAGTGGGCATCTCATGTTGCATAGTGTCCTCTTCCATTCTGCATCAAGTTTGTCCCAATTTGCATTAGGAGGAAAACTGTTTTCATCCCTTAGCCCTGTTGTTGTTGTTGTTGTTTTCCTTTCTACACTAGGTAACATTTGCCAAAGTCTGAACATACTGAATTCTACCAGCTTATTTGGAACACAAGCATCTTGTCTGGGGACGCCTTACCACATTTCAGAGGACAGTGATGTGGGATTTGTGTCTTTCAGGTCATCTGTCTAGCTCATTCATGAAGAGGACACTGGTCTTACAAGAAGAGGAAAAAACAAACTGGGGGAGACCCTGGGATTGGCAAGTTCTTTCACTTCCCACTTGCCTACTTCCTGTCCAATCGGTGCCCCAACCCCAGCAGTTGTGGCCACACAGGGAGTTGCAGGGGCAGACAGAAGAGGAATCCACTAATTATTCAGATGGAGTTCTCCTAAGGTGCAATCACACATCCTTAGTAAGAGCCAGTAGTTTGAAAACAAGAAAGCAAATGACTGCAAGTAAATTGGGCCTCAGGCATTCCAATTCTTTGGATTCCCTCCACCAATCTATGACTTTGCTGGTGAGAAGAATTCTGAATGTTGCAATTTGTTCTCCGCAAAGGGAACAGGCTTTCAGGTTGCAGAGAAAGGTACACATAGCCGAATATTAATTATATTCCCACCCCACACACTTCCCCTGTGATATATCAAGGCAAGAGCTAGGAATGTTATCTCCCCAACCTTTTCCAGAATACACTCCCTTTCTTTCCTCCTTTGGAATTAAAAGATTCAGTTTTGTGAGCTTCTCCCTGATTTCTAGTCTAGTATGGTCTAACATCCAAAACGCAGAAGTTCTGAAGAAGCAAAGACCACCCAGCATGCTTTTGTTAATCTGAACTCACCTCCTCCTTTAAAGTTCTTAAAAATGAAGCAAGTTCAATGGTTTAAGCAAATGTAGCAAATGTGTAAATGAAAGACCTTGGATCACAGCAGATTTTTAAAATGCTTTTATTAAAGGACTTCTGCTATTCCCACCCCCAGCCCATGTCTGCAGTTTCTTAACGAAGTAATTTTACAAGGAGTTACCTAATTCTCTGATGGTTTGTAGTGTCCTCAAAACTAATTTCTCTGTCCTTATCCTCTCTCCCAACGTTATTGGCCAAATATGTTGAGAAACTGCCCCTAAACTGCCCCTAAAAATAAGCACAGCTTGGTTTCGTATCTCTGAAGTTCTGAGTATGCATCATTGTGCTGTGGTTCTACATATCCTACACAGAATCTATGTCGCTAATTACACCTCAGTCACAAGTTTCATACTGTAAGTTTTCAGAGGCTAAATGGTGAAACCAGCTCACAATCATATGATCATGATTCCATAGGTGTTAAGTATCTGCTATCCATCATTAATTCATCAGCTGGGAACCCCTTTGGTCAGTCCATCACTATATTTCCAAGCAATTGAGCTGTGGATCCAGTAGTTCTTCCACCTTGTCATGTAATGAAAAACTTAACAAGGTTCTCTCGTTCTCACTGAACATGGTAAGAAGTCTGCTTAAATGATTCACCATTTGGAACCAGAACAGCTGAACCTTGTATGAAATTAACCAAGATGGGAAATCCATGCTGACTGATCATTTGGAAATCAGAAGAGCAACTTAGCTAAATAACATGTAACATCCCACCCCACCCCCCACAATTTCCCCATCCCTCCCTCCCTCCCTCCCTCCCACTCCCTTCCTTTCTTTCTTTTTCTTTGTTTGAAGCCTTGTATATGATGGTTAATTAGACAACATCTAATTTGGCTTAACATTTTTGTGTGTGTCAGTTTTGTGAAAGGGAGAGTCTATAATTAGGGAATACAGATCAAGTTCCTGTCAGACTTATAACCTCTCACTCTAATTTAATGTTCGTTTCCACGGTGCAGTGTCACACACAGTGTGCAGGATACCCCTCCTCCTTCACACTGTCTTTTACGCATGGCTAGTGACCAAGTTGCCCATATTACAGTGACTTGAATATGGAATGGCTCACACAGAGGCACAGGCACCCGTTTGGCCATAATTTAGCAACACATTGCTAACAGCAGACATCTCTGCAGATGGAAGATCTACATGGAAGGAACAGTTTTCTTTTCGGATCAAGAGTTTGATCCTGGACCACCATCGACGTGAAGACTCATTTCAAAACATTTGAAATTATGGCCACTGACCAGTATTACAGATACAATTGCAAGCGGGTGAAGTAGCTGACACAACAAGTAGGGGAAATAGGAGACATGTGACAGATCAGTTTATCAATCAAAGGCCACATCTCAGTCTCCTGATGGACTATGGGAAGCCCTCTTATGACATCACTAGAAGATGGTGTTTGATTGTTTTAGCTTAACAGCAGAGATGGGAACAGGAGGCCTCCCAGTGGTAGACTGTCCCGGTAGACTCTCCCACCCTTAACCTCTCTCTCAGTCCCACAAAGTAATAGTATCAAAAATGAGTGTCTTCATCACTAGAATTCAGAAACTGATCTCTGGAAGTGCATGTGAGTGCAAATGAGGTCCTGAAAAACTGCACACTGCTCCTCCCAACTCTGTAAGAAGTTACTGGATGAGGTTACCTACAATGATGATGACTAATGTTCTACCAGCATGCTCTTGATGCCCAGCTGTATTTTTCAGGTTCATTTCAGCTAAGGTATGGCTGGAAAGGTGCTAAGCCAGGTGCTACCTGGGGCTGGAGGATGGCTGTTACTGTGAAGCTGAATCACACCAACATGGAGGTATTTGGGAGGAAAAGTTTCCAATTTTGGAAAGTGGGGGCAACCTGTTCTACATTGGTTTGGAGAACATGATAGCAAGGGATATTTGACCAACACCAAAGCCTTTTACTCTTTCGGATAACAGATTCAACAATTTTTATATAGCCAAACATTTTAATTGGTTCACAACTTAACTATTGTTTCTTTAAAAACACACACACCCAATCAGTTATTATCCTTCTCACTTTGTATAGCTTGATTTTTCTTCTTTATCATGGTCGTCGTAGTAATCATCTTCAGTGGGCATCTAAATTGCCTTAGAATCCACTTTGGTGAGCAAAGGGTGGTCTACAGCAGTGTTTCTCAACTTTGGCAACTTTAAGACATGTGGATTCAACTCCCAGAATTCCCCAGCCAACATGATGAAGTCCACATAGCTTAAAGTTGCCAAGGTTGAGAAACACTGGTCTAGAGAATGTTAAAAACAAAGATGTGATGGTGCCACTACTAAGAAGACCCTCGTATCTCATTGCCCCTCAGCCACATCAGCAAAGGGGTACAAAACAAAACAGCTGGTATTTGGAAAGTGGGATGATATTTTTCAAGGCTTTAAGGACAATAAATGAGCAATCATGTCTTTTTTCCCCCTAAAGAAGTACAACTACTTAAAACGAGAACCTACTGGTTAGCAGGGGAATTTCCTCCAAAAAAACAAACTGTGTCTCACCAGATGAACTTTGCCTTTGTTGTATAATATATCACCTGTATGATCTAACAGAGTTTGTGTTTTTAAAGGATTATGCTCTTCTGCTAGGATTATTTTTCCCCCTCTATCTCCCCTCCCCTACTTCTTTGTTTGACAGGGAACAAAGTTTGGCATCCAATGGCTCTTGGCCTTTGAGAAGGCTATAACATCTGTTGAGGAGAGAGATTGATATGTCACAGACTAAAGAAACCTTATCATCAGCCATGGTCTTCCAGAAGACCCAGAACATGTTGGGAAAACATGCCAGAGTGGAGCTTGTTGAGCTGGATAATACTTGTGTGCAAATAAAATAAATTTGCTTGTCATAGCCTAGAAATTGTGAGCGCAGAAGTAGCAGAGATGATCTGATACCAAATTCCTTTGGTCTTTAACTGATTCGATACCTCAAAGAGTTGGGTACCCTGTGCTGTTTCAAATTAATTATTTTAAGTTCTCTCATGTTTTGTTTTAGTTTTAGAGCAAGCCAGCCAAAAAGACCTATACCAAACATGATAGTATCTTCTCTCATGCTTCCTTTACCCAACAAGAACATATATGTCCATCATCTTTCTAAATTAAAAGCTTATCACACAGTCATTTCTAAAAAGTGGATCTCCTTTTGTCTTATGATGTGCAGATTTTCATAAATGAGTACTAGCTAGGGTTATTGCCCACCCATAATTCATATAGCATATGCATTATTTCAAGCCTAAAATTTGTATTTCATTTTTATAAAGTATATTCAGGACCTGGGAGGAAACCATCCTTTCGATACAACTTTATAGGACAGTAGAATATGGACCATGCTTTTTCAAACAGTGACCAAGCTGAAGGCAGCCCATAACCAAGTATTATTGTGATTTGCTCAGTGATTGATGACTTGCTTAATTTTCAAGCACTGAGAATGACTTAGTAATTCTGAGAGAATTCCTGATTTTAAATAGAAATACAATGCACGGTAAAGAAGATTTGTGAATGAGTAGTCTGTCTCTGCTTTGTCTGTTGACCATTGTCAATTAGCAAATTTAAGGCTCCCACCCAATCTTCATTTAATTATTCACACTTTATTTCAATCATTTTTGGATTGGACAGACATTCAGACAGAACTCCTTCAAGTGGGAGATTGTCCTTTCACAAACCATCAAGCACGGTTATCGAATAGTCTTCCAAGGGGGTGACCAACCTTGCTTGTATGGTTGTGATGGGTAAACATACCTTTTCGAAATTGGGTTGAAAGATACTGTCAATATGGAATAAATTTCTATTTTTTCCTACACTGCCAAATAGGAGTCTAATACAACAGAATCATGCTTGTTGTAAAATACTCTCTCCCTAACTTGTTAAGAGAATGTAAGATGATTGAAGGCTAAACTGTGCCTAGACAGGTGTTGGAAGCCCATCGTGGTTTATGCAGTTAACTAAACCAGTTCAGTTAAAATAACTTGTTGTTTTTTTCTTGTTGAGATAAACTTTTATTTATCTTTCTTCATAAACGCTAAAAATAGCCCCAAGTTTGATTTAGTATTTGCTGTTAGATCAGATGCTACTACAGCTAGTGAATTTTGTATGCTGAGTCAAGGGGATGCTTGTGCATTATATATGGACAGCAGAAGTAGATCAGTTCAGGCAGGAAATAATGTTACGTTGTACATGTGACAATGGAATGTAGCCTTTATAGGGTCACATAGCTAAATTACGTTTTACACCCAGCAGAATTCTGTGTTTTCTTATCTCATGATGAATTTAAGAACTAATAAATAGCCAGGAATGGGACATTTTTAAAGTCAAGATGTGTTACAGTGGCAATGGAGTTTTGTGTATTATAGATGCATCAGGAAACTATTTCAGAAGTTGAGGATCTAAGTGCATGCAAAACTGGAGAAGAGCAATAAACTAGTGGTTTATTTTAATAATGACTCTTTTATAAGTTTATCCATGATTGTTTTTATATATTTATTTTTTTTCTTAATTGTTGTATGCCACCCAGAGTCAGTTTTTGTGAGATGGGCGGCCATATAAATTTAATAGATAAATAAATAAATAAAAGAAAAAATGACTCTAAACTAACACATGGCATATCTGATGGATAACCGTCCTTTTCCTGTAAAGCCATCCATATGGTTTCACAATATTGGAACTGGAGTGGGGAACTAATGGCCCTCCAGTGTCTCCGAAGCAATGCCTAACAGTCCCATTCATCATTGTTAACAAAGCTGGAGCTTGTAGTTCAATAACTTGTAGAAGAAATTCTCCACCCCCGAACCAAATGATGATCTCCTTGGAGACAATGATGCCCTTCAAAGCAAAACCTTTCTGATGGTGAAGGACCAAACAGTTGTGTCCAAAAGGTGAAAACATCAGCTCAGAAAAGCAAGCAAACCTTGGCTTTGGTACATCAGGAGATCATTATCACCTACCACAGTCCCCTTTGAGATTGAGGTCTTATCTCTCCTCTGCCACATTTTGGCTCTCTCTCTCCCATCAGCAAAAGGTGCAAAACATTTCCACTTTGTGGGTGTTCATAATTAATTAATTAATTGATTGATTAATTCTTCTGCAGTTCAAACTGGGGAGGAGGAAAGTTGAAGCCCTATCAAGAGAAGATGATCTGTCCAGAAGCTGCTGGTCCAGTTCTAGGGATGGTTGCCACACCCACTAAAAATGTCTATGTTGCTTTGTAATAGGATTATCAAAAATTCTCTAAAGCTTTTTAATCACAGATATGCCCACGATATAAACCTATCTGGAATGGGCTGTTTGCTGATCTTCAGAGTTGATTGTTATTATCATTATCATTATCATTATTATTGCTACTACTATTACCTTGGTGAATCTAACTTGGATATAACTGTAAAAATTTCCAGTAATTTAAATGTTCATTTTTTTCCAGTATGAAACCCTAAATGATAGCTTTGTACTAATACATTTAATTGTATGTGGTTTGTATAATTAGCTGAATAATAAACATGATATTGATTTATTGTTATCAATACAATGAAGGAGAATGTTTGAGGATAATTCCCTAAGTCGTAGTTTCTCCCATTGTAGAAATAGCTATTTTATGTCTAAATGCCAGTTATTTTGGGCAGAGTAGGAATATGGGAAGTAGAATGATTTAAGTGTTTGTTGTGAAAATACCTTGTTGATCAGTGGTTCATGGTCCCTTTCTGCAAGATTTGGGGCTAAGTTAAAATAGAGTTACCACAGTTTTACCTGCCTTTAACTTATTAAGTAATCTTCTTTCTTTCCTGATTTCTCAATTCGTTTGAGGTCTCTCCCTTTTTTTTCTCCAAAAAGACTCTTATTGATGTATGTGGTGTGGATTATCCTACAGCATTTTAACATGCCCTTAACAACATATCATCAGATACATGAAAAAAAAGAGTTAATAATATAAATGCCCACTATCTTTCTTCTATTCCTTTCCCTCCCTGCTTTTTGTTGAAAAACCATTCTTAATTTGATCCATATACTAAGTGTGCTTTCCAGTTACAAAAATTTATGATATGTATCAGGGAGAAGTGAAATGGTGATACGAAATTGTGACTGATGTAAAACAGACACACAAAATGAGAGGCATTATGAAGCTTGCTTTGAAGTTGGGTAAAGCCAGAAAGTGATATTCACTTTAAATTAAACCTGCTGTTACAGATACCTACTGGGTTCAGGGAACATTTTTTGTTTAAACACACACACACACACACACACACACACACACCCCATCTCCTTCTTTGAATGTGGCTTTGTTACTTACTAAGAAGTTTTGGAAATGTCCTAAGAGGAGAAAAAAGCTAGCACTGTCAAGATTGCAGGACAAGACAAAACATGTATACTTATAAGATTTTCTTTCCCTTCATAAAGCATTTCCTGGACCATTTCAGGACTGGAAAAAAATGAAGGAAGAAAGGCTTTGAAAGGCTATGCGTGAACACCATGTCAGTGGTAAAGCTGAATCTAGTAAATCCTCACCAGTGCCTTCTGAATGCTTGCAATACATTCCTGTTTCTGGTCCCACCAGTCCAGATCCTCCTCTAAATTGGGCAGCCTTTGGATGCAATTGGCTCAGGCCTTGGCTGGAAAAGATCTTTTTATAACATCTGGTGAGGCTATTGTTGGGCTTGTATACCATGGTAAGCCATAAAGGGAGCCATTTTGCTTAGTGTAATATGCAGACTCACCATTGTGGTTTTTAGCAATTTGTGCGAATCAGACCACTGAGTGGCTAAACCATGATTAGGTATGTGAATACAGCCTGGGTAGAAAATAATAAATTGGACATGGCACAGGTAGCCCTCGCTTAACAATGGTAATTGGGATCTGCAACTCCATTGCCAAGTGGTGCTGTCATAAAGCACGATGTCACATGACCATGCTGACTTATGATGGCAGTTGTAGGAGTCCCAGTTGCCATCATTAAGCGAATTCCATGGAGTCACTGCATCCCACAGTCCCGTGTTCACCATTTGTGACTCCTGCCGGCTTCCCCACTGACTTGCTTGTCAGAAGTCTGCAGGGAAGGTCGCAAATGGTGATCACTTGACTGCAGGACACTGCAACTGTCATAATTGTGCACCAGTTGCCAAGCACCCAAATCATGATCATGTGACTGTGAGGACGCTGCAACAGCTACAACTACGAGGACCCGTCATTAGTCCCCCTCGTTCAGTGCTGTTGTAACTTTGAACAGTTGCTGAATGAGTGGTCATTAAAGAGGACTACCTGTATAGAAAACAGCTTCTAGCATTCATAGAATAAGAAAACTCATATGAATGAATGAAAACTGAGAACTTAGATTCCCCCTAGGTTAACAAACTGGTGGGCGAGCATCTTTGTCCTAGCTAAGCCAAGTTCTGTTCTCATTTCTTGAAAGCTTCCTTTCTTTAAAGGCAGGATCAGTCTTTTTAATACTGTGGAAACAACTCGATATATTCTACTTGGTATTTCTTACTACACACACAAACACACACACACACACAGAGTATGTATGTATGTGTGTATATATATCTATGTATCAGATTTATATGGCCTCCCAGCTCACAAAAAGTGACTCTGGGTGGCATACAAATCTTGAACATTAATTACCTGTCCATCTATAGATACTATCTTTTTTGAAAATCTATCTTTGTTTTAAATAAAAAAATCAAAAGGCAGGATCAGAAGGCAATATCTTTTGGAAAATGCTACTGAAAATGAAAGGAGGCCTAGTCTAGGTCCAATGTTATCCTAACCGTACAATGAAAAAGGGAGACTTGAATTTCAGTTGTCTAATAGTTAAGGCAGGTTAATGGAAGACTGAGAAGTTTTCATGTTCCTTGGTCATCTTTTCCTCATGTGATAGTTGCATTTCTAAGCAAATATTTGTAGCTCAGGATTGAACTGTGGAGTCCTTGGTGCTCTCTGGGCCTTGTTGTTTTCTTGCAGACGTTTCATTGCCAGACTAGGCAACATCTTCAGTGCCACTGAAGATGTTGCCTAGTCTGGCAATGAAACGTCTGCAAGAAAACAACAAGGCCCAGAGAGCACCAAGGATTCCACAGTTGCATTTCTTTTAGAGTAATTGTTTCTGAATTTGTGTGCATTTATGCAAATGTGATGCAAATCAATATCCTGGGGGGTATAACACTTTTTTTTCCAGCAGTGATGACCACTGCATGTATTTGCAACTGAGCAAGTACCCATTTTCCATCCCGTGAAAGTATCTTCTGCTCCATTGGTGACCTTCAACTGCAGCTCTGGTTCTTGCTCCATTACTCTTTTTCTTTACCTCCTCCTCCTCCTCCTCCTCCTCATTTTTCTGGTTTACCCAGCCCAGCTTGTAGGGATTCCTGGCATGTGCTGAAAGCTGTATGTCATTGCACAAGGACTAAGAAGAAGCAGTTAGTTGAAGGATTATTTTACAGCTTGGTTCAATGCCACCATTTGCCAAATTAACATGATGGATGCCATAAGCCACTCTGTGTTGCCATTTCATTGTAAGTTTCCTGCAAATAGCAGGCATGCATGGATTTAAAAGCCTGTGGCCCTTCCCACTGAAATTTGGCAAAATTGTGATTACTAAAGCATTCCATGCTCATTTAACTCTGCCAGTCTTCCTAAGTCAATCCATAATTACTGCGACAATCACACCACACTGGGTAAGTAGAAGCCAAGTGTGAAAAGGAGGTGGCAGGAACTGGGGAAGGAAGTCCCTCTAGGCCTTTATGTAAACTACTGGAGAATTGCTTCAGCTGCATGTCATGCCTGTGAAAGTTGGGGAGTTTTAGCCAAACTGCTGCAGATAAAATTTCAGCATTACATCTTCCAAAATTCCTATTGCTGGGATGGCACGTTCTGGATACTCTTTCCCTGAAACATCCCAAGGGCCATTAAATCAGCCACATAAACACGGCATCACCAATTAGGATGACATTTGCTGCTGTGGAAAAGCATGAAAGGCACCGGCTTCGCCTGCTGATGCATCATGCTCGTTTGCCCAGAAAGAGGGAAATATGTTAACACTTATACAACTGTTTAAAACACAGCTCAAGAGTAAAGTATTAAATCCGCCTGTCAGGATCATTTATCAAAGCTTGATTTAATATTTCTTTAAGAGGCTTGGCTGGGAAAGGAGAAAATCATTGGTTTCCATGGTCCACATGAAACTGTTCAAGAAGGAGCAGAATGGTGATAAAGGAGATGGCACAGTGGGGCATTCTGATTTCTCCCCATTAGGCTATAAAAATCAGTCTGGGAGGGGGAAAAAAAACTTCAGTCTCTTTACAACCCTTTTAGTTTTTCTAGAAGAAATTGGGCTGTGACCAGTCATGGGAACTGCATACAGCCTGAAGCCATTTCTAAGGGGAAAATATGGGGAAATCTGAAATTTTAGGGAGTTCCCTCATGGAACTTCCTTGCAAAATTGGAGAGAAAAAGTGTGAATTTCAGCACATGTCTATACTCAAGTTTGGGAACAAAATTAAGAGATGTGACATTAGTATATCCACATGGAAGTGAAACCAAAGAAATTTTCTTCCATCCTGAAGTACCAGCCAAGACAGTTGACCTCTGTACAAGTTGATTTATTCAAACAGAGTTTGCCCAATTTTCATTTTAAAGTTGGGGTCCCTATTCTAACACCAAAGTGTAAGTATTTACAGAACACTGTAAATAGAACAAATAAATTCTGTATCATATATTATTAGAAATTATAAATGTACTCACATTCATTTATTAACACAGTATTAATGATTAAACCATTAAAATTAATTTTTGTCCATTTACTGATTCTTTCTTTCTTTCTTTCTTTCTTTCATTTGTTTTCTGTTTTAAAAACATGATTAATTGAAAAATTAATTAATAGTTTTAAAAATAATGTGTTGTTATAAATGAATTATAAAATAGATTATAACATCACTGTTATCAATCAGCTAACTCTTACTATCACAGAAAGGGTGGTGATCAATTCCTTCCTTGGTGATACATGCAAATATAATTCAGGTGGGAAATCCTTAGCTTGGCTTTGTGGCCAAAGCTTACACTTTTAAAATGGATTTTTGGAGGACACAGCAATGGCTGCTAGAGACATGGTGATGATTTGATGACATGATTAGATGGCGGCGGAGATGGGATTTTCTGCCTTTTTTCATTTGGACAGAAAGGTGGCCTTTTTCTTTTTAAAATGAAAAGTAGGTGCATTAAAGGCTTAACCAAACCTAGTTAACTTTTCAATTTGCTTAAAAGGCCATGGAAAATGGCATCACTATTATTTCATAGTTTGCTAGTAACTTTTACAGTAATGACATGCACCAGGGAGGGGTTGGGGGCTCCCCAGCAGCCCATGCTCTGCTCCTTCTCCTATTCTAAACCTTTTCATATCTCCAGACTTTATACTTAGAAAGATTGCAATGTTTTCTTCTTCCTCAACTCATGATTTGGACACACTTAAAACCCCCAACTTGGTAAGTATTTAAAAAATAATGTTTGGTGTCTTAAAAATGAGGGAGATATTTGAAAAAAAGAAGGGGAAGACATGGTATTTCAGAGGCTTTGTTTTTTTTTTCTCTTGTGGTTATACCTACTTCTCTTTAAGATTCCGTCAATGTTGTATGGTGAGGTTAGCTGTTTAGCAGGTACCGTAATTGGTATTTGTTGCTTGACCAGAAGCCAATTACACAGGATGATTCTAGCCCCTTGTTAGGAAACATTTCTGCTCCCTCCCTCTTCCTTGGGCATTAATTTTAATGTCTAAATAGTGTGTGCCTTTTCCTGAGGCTGCATAAAGCTGTGTTTTAAGGAGAAGGTTAGCCTGGTTGGGAAGATTCAATGCTCACTGAAGCCTTTCGCATATATAGAATACTGAATATCCAAACTGTTACTTAGCATCAGAATCAGTTATGGTTGTCTGGCTGATGGACAATTTTGCCTGACCCAGTGTCTTTGTAACTGACCTACTCTGTCTAGACAGTTGCATGTTATTTATACATTCATTTTAAGAGCTTTATAGCGTTTGTTTTTAGCTAAAGCTGAGAATGCTAAGTGTGCTCCTGGTTTCATATTCCAATAACTACTGGGGGGGAAAAATCAAATAAATAAACAAACAAACAAACCCTGTTAACCATTTGTGGGTCTGCAATGTTGCTGTTTTGCGTGTGTGTTTAACATGCCCATCTGTTGCTCCAAGTTCTCTGCCGGTTCGGTTTCTCTTCCTTTCTTTTTGTTCCTCCCCCATGGATCATCCTACCAGGAAACCATTTTGTTAATTTCAAAGAGAGGCCACCCGTTCTGCTTGACCCTATTGGTTCGGGCCTTGCCAAAGCATTTTTAGCTTCCAAATTATCTCTGGTGCAGAAAAAGATTCTTCCTTCCCTCCCTGCCAAGTGATTTCCTCCAGTGCAGAAAAGAGGTCATGCTGAAACAGCCCTGAACAACTTGGCATGAGGCAAATCTGCACCAAACTAAGCTGTTATACAGACCTTGATAACAGGAGGGTTTACCCCGGAATCTTGATCAAGAACTTAGGAGAAAGGGTGCATCAAGAACATGAACTGCTTGTGTTTAGTGATATCTTCTCAAAGCCCTCTAGCTGTTCAGTTGATTTTTTTTTTTTTTGGCTCCACTTCCGAAGAGATGGGCACTGTTCTGTGTCAGTTGCCTTAAAGATTTCAGGGAACAAAAATACAGAATATACCTATAGTTTCCACTGGTATTCACATCTGGCCTTTATCAAAGTAGCTGCTGTTTGCAATTTTTTAAAAAAAAACTGAAAAGAAGAACGTCATATTTGGTATATTTTTAATGGGAAACATGTGTAGAAATTACAGCCACTGGTTGACGTGAGTAATGAGGATGTTGTGATACAGAGAGAATAAAGATCTTAGCCTCGCCCAGGTTATTCTTCAATGCAGGAACAGAAAATAGCTCTCCATTTTGAAATTCAAACATTATAAATTCAGAATTCAGAACACTGTAGAGATGTTGCGTGTCTAAAGGGCACCCTCTTAATTTTCCTGGACAGACACTTTAAGAACCATGAACAGCAGGCAACCCTCACAAATCAGGAACAGAAGGGTGGGAGCGGGGGAAGAGGGCACCCCTTCTTTAAATTTAAAAAAAAAATCACTCTTGAAGGACTGCTGGGATGGAAGGAGGAACAGGATACAGTGATTCACTGATGTCATTGGAATGGGGCCAAAATACCAGCTCCTCTTTGCTTTATTGGGATCATGATTGAGTAATTTGAAATAAAGTGAGTGTTTTTGCTCACTTTAGCAGAAGCCTGACTGCGTTGTCATTGCAGTTTTTATTTTAAAAAAATCAAAACTCTGCTGCTGAATTTTAACAGCTTTCTGTAGGGGAGTTTCAGAAATTGCCCCCCAAATGGGGCTGAGGGCATCAGACTGTATGTACCATAAGCCATAAATTACCTATCCATGCATCGAATCTGATTGGGTTCTAGAAAGAGCAGAATATTAGAACAGGTAGATCACGGCTGGGGAACCAAAGCACCTTCAGATGTTGAGCTCGAAATCTCAGTAGCTCACTTTAGCCAATGGTGAAGGATTCTAGTCCAAGAGCATCTGAGAAGCCATTGATCCCCATCAATTAGAAACGCTTTTTGGTCTGACTTAATCTACATCCCCTTACATTTCTTATCGACAATGCTTATCATAACGATAGTGCTGTGCTGATGATGCTGGTTCTACTGATGATTGGATAGAGTAAATTTCTAAATTGTACCTCAACCATAACAACAACAATTCAAAAATCAACAATTCCTTTGAATCCATTTCCCTGATATTGGATGTGAACGAGAAATCCAGCATGGACCTTAGAGAATTTGTCTCTTTCCATCCTTTGCCTCTCTGTTTTGCTAATATGGCAGAAGATTAATTTCTCTGCTTGAGCCCAGCCTAAACTTCCAGTGCTTATGTTTAGTGATGTGTGTAGTTCTCCAATACGTTTAGTGCTGAGGGTTTTTTTTTATCCACTGTCAGGAAGTATATTTAAAAGCAATTGCCTTTTGGAGATTGAAATTACAAAAGTCCAGATATCATGTAGAAAAACCCTTGACAACTCATGCAAGAACACAAATGTGGAAATCTTAAGGGGGTTGTAGAAAGATCCTTGGGACTCATATGAAGGTAAATAGGATTAGTTGCATGCATTAGTATCTGGAAAGCAAGTTAAAGTCCTTTGCTTTCAAGTTATTCTTAAGGTAGAATCGGAAATACACATTTGGGTAGCACTCAGATGTATCACAAATTATTGATTCCCACCCCTACCCCCCATGACCACTGGAAATAAATCTGCCTGACAAAGATGATATTGTTTATTGACAACTTTGTTAATAATGGATTTATTTCCTCTTACAGTAAAGGAAGTGTGGTTAGTCAAAATTTGCTGTCAAAAGATATTTGAAACCATTGTGGTACAGCAAAGAACAAAGGGATAGGCAGAAACACACACACACACACACACACATTTATACACATGGAGGATAAGATTTAGACATGCAGGAAGCATTGACACACTTGGAAAATATGAATTCAGCAAGTCAATCTCCCAGCTAGCTTGCAAAGGAAAAAAAAAAAGGGAGAGAGGAGGAAGATTTGATAAACATATTGAAAAGAGGGTATGGGTTTATTTTTTCCTTAATGCAAGACAAGGTATGGAAGTGAGATCAACTTTCTCCACCTGAAGGAAAGAGACTTGTTCATTGCCCACAGACTGCCATTCTAGGCCTATTTTGGGGCCAAATTATTCTTCAAGACATGTAGACCTGGGAATGATTAATTAAAAATGGAATGGGCTGGGAAGTTAACCCCACATCGATACTTCCATTTTTCAGTTTGAGGGCCTTCTGGCCAAGTACTGGGGAGTTAGAGCACAAAATGCCACCAGTTCAAATGACTGTAAGACATGGCTGTGGAATTGCATAGACTTGTTTTTTTCATTCCTGACTTCACCTGGTCTGTTTCAGCTTGCTTTGCTTCATGAGATAAAGGCGTTCTGTCCATTGCAGGGAAGAGAGAGTTTTCGGACAGCTATGAAGACAGTAAGATCTACAGAGTTGCTAGGGCCAAAGAATTACTCCAAAATAGAGAAATACCGTATAGCAGTGTTTCTCAACCTTGGCAACTTTAAGATGTGTGGACTTCAACTCCCAGAATTCCCCAGCCACCATGGCTGGTTGGGGAATTCTGGGAGTTGAATTCCATACATCTTAAAGTTGCCAAGGTTGAGAAACACTGCCATATAGTGAAACCTTGTTTTAACAGACTATTTGATGGGACGAAAGGATGTGTTATTCCCAAATGTCTGTTACATATGAAAGTAAACCATGGCTATTTATGTCATGGGCATAAATTACATCGTTTGCGTAACTGTCAGTATGCGGTAAGCTTTCTGGAGAAGGCTCTAATGCTGCAAAAGCTGGAAGGAAAAAGAGGAAGAGGATGCCCACCTGCAAGGGGGATGGACTCAGTTACAGTGGCAATGGGTCCACCCTTGGAAGACATGAAAGACCAGGTTAAGGACAGATCATCATGGAGAAAATAATTGCAAATGTAAAATTAAGGTTGAATTTATGTAACTTTGACTGCCTCATGCAGGTGACTTCAAATGCAGTGGAGTTGTCTGTTATTTCCGGGGAATCTCTTGATGGAAATTTGATCCACTGCACCTGAAATCCACTGAATGTTTGAACTGAGACATTGGAGGCATTGTTTTCTGTGACACATCTTTCCATGACTCTAAAGCCTCCCTGGATGCTCTCCCTCCCCAATCTGGACAGATTCCCTTCTGTATCTCCCCTTGGGATTAAATGGAAGGGAGGCTGCAGGTTAATAGAAACATGATTGAAGAGTGAAAGGTAGGACACTCACATGATCATGGCCATCTTGTCATTAAACAAATGCAAAAACACATACTGCAAACATGAGAATGGCACCAAAATGCTCCATACTTTCAAAAGAAATTTCAAAAGCAAATTCCTTTTCCTTAAATTGAATGACACATGGTAGGAAAGAAATGCAGAAGAATATTATTTTGGTGGGGTGGGGCATTAATCTGGTGCTCCACCAGGACAACAATTGCTGGGGATATCCTCAGTGCCATTTATTGAATCCTCGTTTCTCCCTTCCTTTTAAAACCCTCTTTGCAAATACAGTTGTCCTTTGCCTGAGGATTGTGACCCATTCTTCTCTCTGCAAATATAATCATTTTGGAAAAGAGCCCTTCCGATAGCTGAACCTGCTTCCTTGATGATTTTGTAAGTCATTCCTCTTGCGTTTTGACAGTAATATATTTGTAATTCTCTGGCGATAAGAGCCTTTCTGTCATAATCTTTAGCAGATTATTTAAATGCCAGCTGCTAATTTATTATAAGAAGCATGCTCTCCATTTTAATACACCTGGAACATAGTCCACAAGAACGTGTAGTATTTAGCATGTTATCTCTTTATGCTATTTATAGTATCCAGCAAGTCAAAGAAACTATGGATTTCTGAATATGAATCACAAAAAAGCTGGAGAACTATAAATACAAATCTTGGTATGGAGAGTTTTAAATGTCCCCTTACATCTGTTGATATTTTGCCACATATTTTTGGAATGACATTAGGGACAATCCCACAACCACTGAGACGGTCTCTCTTGTTGTTGTTTATTCGTTTAGTCGCTTCCGGCTCTTCGTGACTTCATGGACCAGCCCACGCCAGAGCTTCCTGTCGGTCGTCAACACCCCCAGCTCCCCCAGGGATGAGTCCGTCACCTCTAGAATACCATCCATCCACCTTGCCCTTGGTCGGCCCCTCTTCCTTTTGCCCTCCACTCTCCCTAGCATCAGCATCTTCTCCAGGGTGTCCTGTCTTCTCATTATGTGGCCAAAGTATTTCAGTTTGGCCTTTAATATCATTCCCTCAAGTGAAAACTCTGGCTTTACTTCCACGGTCTCTCTAGGCATCTTAAATACTCCTGGCTTTCTGTCATTGGAGGAAAACTCTGCACCATTTTTCAGGCTGGTCTAATTATAGGCCAACCCCTTACTTGCAATGGGAATTAATATTTTAATTTTCAAGGACAATGGGGCCTAAGAGCAGTGAATGCTGTTGGTTTCTGCTGAACTGGCTTCTGTAGAATTTTGGAATGATTGGAGTGCTCTGAGGCTGGAACATTCCAAGAGTGCAAGGAATAATTTGCCTTGATTGGCAGCATCAATTATTTTATCAATATCAACAAGAATTGCTGCCTATTGGCAACTGGGTTGTATTTCTCTAGTGTTCCTCCCGAAACTTTCTTAACATAGCATTTATTTATTAGTGAATATGGGCTGTCTATTTAGGTGACAACACCAAATCGACCTTGGATGATCACAAAAGTAAGTTGGGTGAGACAATAAGTTTTTGGAAGAGGGAACGTCAGGAAATTCTTGGAGTGTAGGTTAAGCTGGGAACTCAAAAAAACATCCGGGAGGAAGATGATGGCTATTTCCACACTGCTTCATGAATGTGTCCATGAAGTCATCAAGAGTTGAGAACAACTCAAATGAGACGTTAAAGTTGCAATATGCCTTTCATTTATCATGGGGATTTAATAATAATTTATTAAATCTATATGCTGCCCAATTCTTGGTGGCTTATCCCCGTGGACTCAGTTTTTATTCTTTGGAGTCATGTAATCTAAAGGGATATAAATACACTTAGAAGACCATTGCTTTTTTCCCCTGCAATGATTTTCGCTTTGAAGGTGACCGGAATGAAAGACAGAGGTCCTTTTGGTAGGATAGGTGGACTGTTTGTCTTCTGGCCATGTTTGGGGGCAGCTGCTGAAGGTAGCTTTTGATGTGTAATGCTAAACTCTGGGTTGAATTTCCTTAAATTAGCTCGTGACTAATGGGTCTATGTTGTATTCCAGCAGAGAAACCACCCAGGGATGACACCACTTTCAGGATAGCTAAACCATTACAAATGTGGCATGCAAGTGAAATTTTGAATTTATTTACAGCAGCCGTCTCCAATCGGTTGCATTGGATTCTAACTCCCAAACTGGTTGGATGATGATGCAAATTGAGGGAGCAAAGGGTTTCCCAACACTTCTGAAGGGCACCAGGTTGGGGAAGGCTGACTCAAAGAACCGGACAAAATTATTTCACTGAGCTTAAATGCAACATTATTGACTCCTATGCCAGGATTATCTGCTAGTTTCACTGGAGGGGGATGGTTTGTATTTTTATAAACGGAATATGCGCATGAATCCAATTCTGTCTTTGAATTGAGGAGCAGAGCATGTATCAGTCTGTGGAACAGATTCCTGTACCTTTGTTGTAAACAATGATTCTGCTCCCCTTTAGCCCATGTAGAAAAGGGCAGATAACATCTAATTATTTGTAATTATACACAACTAAAACAAGATTACAAATGAGTCCCGAATAGAGCTTCAAATCGTTTACAGAAATAAAAATGAATGAGTGTTTGCAGTTCCCCCTTTATATTATTTATTTTCCCCCCAATGGTTCAAGCTGATTTAATGTGAGGGACATGAATATGCATTGGGAGTATTAATTCTTTGGGGTTTTGAAAATTCTTACAACCACGTAATTAAATGAGTGCCTTTAGAAATACTGATAAAACCCATCGCCATTCAAATATCCATACAAGACAACAGGGCTGTAAGCTCCAGGCATCAGAGAATACTTTGGCCACCAACCAGTGCTTATCACAACATTTTCATCTTGGAAGATAAAATTTAATCATTTTTATTTAAATCAGAATTAATGCTGTTTCTTTTTTTAAAAAGAGTTGCAATGAACTGATCAGAATATCTTTATTTCTGGAGATACTTTGGCACTGTTGTCTTTATTAAAATTCCAGTCTTTGTTGTTATTTTGGGGGTCCCTTTTTAAATTATTTTTCCCATCCTTCTGTTTCTTCTTCTCCTTTACTACAGGGTGCAAATGAGAATACTGTAGGTCTTTGACCCAAATTCAGTTCAGCCTCCCAATTTTACCCAGATCAAAAGCATTTCTAATGGTTTCATATGCTGTTTCTTCCAAGGAATGAAACCTGCAAATTGTGCATTAAAGATCTTTCCCCACTCATGTTCTAAATACAGACAATTGATGTTGTCAAAAATGAGACAGACAACAACAACAACGCTGAAATGTGCATCCATTGTTGCACATTTCTCAAACCATATGCATTTTATGTCAATTTTGCCTACACTTCTCCCTAATACAATGCATTTTTTACATTTTCTTTAAGAATATATGCTTGTTGTTTGGACTTTTTCTTCCAATTGTTGGCAGCTCAGACAACTGCAAATATTGAATGATACCTAGACTTTGGTGTAGGCTCAAAATGGTGGGGGGAACCACAAGACATGAATTATTTTACAAGCTTCCTATTTTTTTTCCTCAAAATTCTTCAGCTTCAATTTCATCAGCATTGGCTGGGCAAGTCATATCCAACCAAATGATTGTTTCCCTTGGTCTATTTTCAGTTCAACTGGGTAGTAGAATCCTAGTCATGGTCTGATTTAGACTTTATTTTAAAAGCTATGTTGGAAAATATGTTGCTTTTACTTATACATTATTTAATGAGAGGAAGCTTTATTTAGCAGCAATCTGACCAAGCAAATCAGTTGATAGAGATGTTTGCAGCTCATTTCCAAAAGATCTTGAAATACATCTTGAATATGAATTGGATAATCTTCCCATGAACTTTTAAAATGTTACTTCAGAACTTTCCTGAATAATGAGAATAGTGACTTTTTTAAAAAAAATTAGGAAAGACCTTCAGAGTATGACTTCTGGATTTCTTTCCAAACCCTTCACCAGGAGTGGTCCTAAAAACCATGAGAAGCTTCTTCCATATAACAAAGGAACAGAGTATGTTTCTGTTGCTACTGCTTTCCCCCGTATGTTGGGTGTGTAGGTATAAGTGAAAGTGCGTATTAGGAAGGACAGGGCACACATTATGCTCTGGGTCATGTGACAGAAGGGACGGGAAGAGGGCTTACAGCAAAGGAGTTGTCATTATTACAAGTCTCTGCCCAACCGCATCTCTCACAGGAATTCATTAGAAATGTTTTTTCCCTGCAGACCCACTTTTAAACTTGATCTTTCTACTGCCAGCTTTTCCTGCCATATCAGATTCAGTCTTGCTGTGCTCTGTTTCAGAGAGTGAGAGTTCTGAGCCTATATACATATACATATACATATACATATACATATACATATACATATACATATACATATACATATACATATACATATACATATACATATACATATACATAAAAGGGACACGGTGGCGCTGCGGGTTAAACCACTGAGCTGTCGATCGGAAGGTCGGCGGTTCGAAACTGCGCGGCGGGGTGAGCTCCCGTTGTAAATCCCAGCTCCTGCTCACCTAGCAGTTCGAAAACATGCAAATGTGAGTAGATCAATAGGTACCGCTTCGGCGGGAAGGTAACGGCGTTCCGAGTCGTCATGCTGGCCACATGACCCAGAAGTGTCTATGACAATGCTGGCTCCAAGGCTTAGAAACGGAGATGAGCACCGCCCTCTAGAGTTGGACACGACTGGACTTTACGTCAAGGGAAACCTTTACCTTTACCTATACATATACATATACAGTTTCTTTCCAAGCATTTATTGTGTTGGAAAGAATAAAAGATGGGGGAAGGACTTTTGGCCAAATCCATTTAGCAGAGCAGTCATGACTGATTGATATGGCAGGCTTTCCCTTAAGGCTAGTGTAGCTGGACTGCAAGAAAATGGGGCAGCCATTAGATGACAGCAAAGAGTTAAATTAGTATGTTCTGTATTTGCTGTTGCCATCTAGAGGTTATCTAGAGTTCTGCAGCTCAGGTCTGGTAGCCCTATTTACCCACAGATCCTTTATATCCTTCCAGTAAAGGTAGCCAGTTTGGTGTAGTGGTTAAGGCACTTGGCTAGAAACTAGGTGGCCATGAGTTCTAGTCCCACCTTAGGCACAAAGCAAGCTGGGTGACCTTGGGCCAGTCCCTCTCTCTCTCAGCTGTAGGAAGCAGGTAATGGCAAACCACTTCTGAAAAACCTTGTGAAGCAAACTGCAGAGACTTGTCCAGGCAGTTGCCAGGAGTCAACACTGCCTTGAAGGCACACACCACACACACACACTGAGGGTAATGCCAACTAGAGCCTCCCAGATTCTTGAGACTTCAGCTCCCATCAGATCAAGGTATGGTGGACCTATAATTGCAAGCATCCTAAGGTTGTCTAGGCTGATACTGTAATTGGCACTCTTAATATGTAGATTGAAAGCAAGTAAGACTTAGAAATAGGAGTAATTATCATGTAGTGTGTTGCTGTCTGTCACTCTTCAATCAATTTCTGGAATTGATTTGATTTATTATTTGCCTCCTTCTTCACTGGTGTTTACCTGGATGAATCAACTCCTCCCCTCCATTTGCTAAATAATTCTGAGGTCCAAATCATGGTAAGAATGCTTCCTGATACTCCTATTTTATTTAGTTGATTGCATTTTTCAGCAACAGTTCTTGAATATAAATAAGCAGAGTCTGAGCTTGGCTAAAGCTAGGCAGGTATTAGCTATTACAGGATAAGTGGAACACTCCATTAATTCCTCTGCCAAAGACAAAATATTGCTTGTTTAAATTAGGAGATGATAATGTCATGGATTCTTTTTAAAATTCCATTTTTTTTGGCCCATTTAGAATATTTCCTCTTAGTCAACTGCTTTGATACTGTTTCTTTAAAGGAAATTCACAAAGTGCACCAATTAAATTCTAGCAATCTAGTTCTTGTATGACATTTGTGTTTGTATATCCATGAGAAAGGAGAGAGAGATAATGAGTATTATCTGGAAACCCTAATTTAACTTGGCAGTTGTTTTAAAGGGTATCTTTGAAACGCTAATACCAGTAAAATTCCATGCGAGTTTTGTGGTTACAATTGTACCTTTCACTTTTCATGTGGATCTGTCTATAACTGTCTATAACTGCCCAGAGTCCCT
This sequence comes from Candoia aspera, assembly GCF_035149785.1. NCBI lineage: Eukaryota > Metazoa > Chordata > Lepidosauria > Squamata > Candoiidae > Candoia > Candoia aspera. The sequence continues at coordinate 20,673,790 of NC_086163.1, read as the reverse complement.
CCTTTGGGGGGAGATGGGCGGTGATAAAATTTGATAAATAAATAAAATAAATAAATAAGTAAACCCATATAGCAGGGGAAAGCAACCTGGGCTTACCACTATTTCCACAATCCCTTGCTATTGGCTGTGATGGTTAGGACCAATGGAAACTGAAGCCCAGAGCATCTGTAAGGCATCAGATTACCCATCCCCTAGGGTTTCTGGCTGGGGAATTCTGGGAGTTGAAGTCCACGTATTTTAAAGTTGCAAAGGTTGAGAAACACTGCCCTAGGCAAATCTAATAGATGATATTTGGATCATTACTGGAAAAAAACCCGGAGGTTTGAAATATCAGTCCAGGTTTCATTGGAAGCAGGGGTGTCCACATGGCATGGTTAAAAAAAAGTCAAGATGACAGCGTGCTCAAAGCTCAGCTTGTTCTTGATGTGCATTGCACACGTGATGCACATAAAGAAGAGGTAGAGCTTTGATTGCACCACCAGTGCTGACATCTTCATGTTTTAACTACACCCTGCAGATGATGCTGATTGGAAGGAGAACCACAATTCACAATGAGCTTAGTATGCTTAAGGTAACTTCAATCTGTTGTACAGATTATGCCTAACCTCTTTTCAATGTGTTTATTCTAAGCATGATGAAATCTGGATCCAATCTAACCTTCCATTCCAACTATCACTATGCCATGCTAACAGTTGGTTAAGAGCTTGCTGATAGTTATAGTCAATCACTCACTTCACTCAACAACATGATCTCCTAGGCCATATAAGAACAATTAAAAGCAGCTCCACAATCATAACACAAGCACATGTTGGAGTTTTTGGAATTTAAGTTCTAAGAAGAGGTGTGACACATGCAGCAAATTTAGCATTTGACGTAACTTTTAACTTGTGTTTGTGTTTGTGTGTGTGTGCACGCGTGCATGTGTGCGCGCACCTTTGGGTCAGCATTGACTCCTGGCAACTGCCTGGACAAGTCACTGCAGTTTTCTTCGCAAGATTTCAGAGGTGGTTTGCCCTTGCCCCCTTCCTAGGGCTGAAAGAGCGGGACTGCCCCAAGGTCACCCAGCTGGCTTTGTGCCTAAGGCAGGACTAGAACTCACAGTCTCCCAGTTTCTAGCCTGGTGCCTTAACCACTACACCAAACTAGCTCTCTCCAAAATGTATTTATTAGCTGGGTCAAATGAACTATCAAATATTCTAGACTGGTCTTCTGTTGGAATGGTCTTCTCTTTGATTTCCCCACCCCACTATACATTGGGTCATTATTTCAATGCAATTTTTAATGTAGGTATAAGTATAGGTGTGCTGTAGACCTAGAAATTCAAAAGGAAGCATCATCTATTTGTCCAAAACGATCAATCCTGAGAGTTGACTATTTCCATTTTAGGCTTCTTGTGCAGAGCTGGTATCTTATACACTCTGAGACTCACAGTGCACATTGCATTCCAACAAGCTAATTACAGGATAAAGGCTGTCACTTAACTAGGCAGCAAGCATGTCTTCTCAGCATGGAGCTATCATATTATATACTTTTTTCTGTCTGCGGTGTAATTAACAGGATGCCAGACTCCATAAAAAATTAATACATTATCTTAATTGTCTTTTCAGCTCAGGTAGCACCTATTATCATTTTTAAAAAGTGTTCTAATTCACTAGATTTCCTTTCCTTCCTTTCTTTCTTTCTTTCTTTCTTTCTTTCTTTCTTTCTTTCTTTCTTTCTTTCTTTCTTTCTTTCTTTCTTTCTTTCTTTCTTTCTTTCTAAGATACTGTTAATCCTCCCCACTTTTACCCTTTGATCATTTCTTTTGATTCTGTTGGACACTCACTCCTCTGTGTCCCCCCTCCCCCCACTTTTGAACTCTTCTTATAAAATCATTCCTGAGATTTATTGACTTGGAATTGTGGTAGGCAGTAAAAGTTGTACTTGAGTCATCTTTTAAAAGAATGCAACCGGAAGGTTTGGTAACTAACAGTCTTTTCTGTTTATTATCCTGCTTCCCAGTATGGTGATATCATTGTATTCTTTACCTGAGCTATATATCTATTTATTTAGACACCCCCACAGAGATGTACATTATCAATTTTGAGTCCATGCAATAATCCCTATTTGCATTTTAATATACCTGAATGATTAAAACTCTTTTTAGTCCATTTGCCTTTTGGACCCATTGGTAAAATATTCCATGTGTTCTAGAATAGTACATTTTACTTGAGATGGACCTAGATAATCAGATTTTTAAAGACAGAATGTTTGTGGTCAGCTGGAATGCACTTTCTTGATTATCTTGTTTAGAAAAGCAGTGTTAGCCACCATCCAGGCCCATGCTAGATTTCTTCAGGAATATTTCTAAGGAGCTTTTTAAAAGAGGCTGGGATTGCTCCCTCTTTAGACGGAGTGTTTACAGCTTCCCAGGTCCAGATTGACATCCCCTCCCTGTTAGATTTAGTAAGCTAGTAGCTAGGCATAGAAATGGTGAAGGTCAAGAGGTGAGCATCCAAGTGGTTGACCAGAAACTTAGACTCCAAACTTAGACTCCAACAAATCTGAAACAGAATTCCAGATAGCTCCTCTGATGATGACTCAAAATTCACTTTATGATGGACACCACTAAGTTTTCTTTTGAATGGTCCCCAGGCAATGCTGATGATTCTACCACATGTTCCCCAAACCAAATCTTCAAATTCCACTCATCACTTTGAAAACTCAAATGGATGACCCTGAGAGTGTGCAGCGTCAGTGACGAAGAATGTTTGGGTCTTCTCCAGGTTTTGAGCAAACGTGAAACAGCAAATGTCTTAGAACGGCACAAAGACTTTAGCACAATAGAACATACTTGTATGAGGACCAACACAAATGGAATTCATTAAAATTAAGACTGTACATATGCATAAGATGCAGAGCTGATTTTTTAAAATATAAATCTACAGTTCAGAACCCTTTATTACGAACTGGCTTCACAGTAAGTTAAATGTAAAATGGATCAATTCAATTATTCTGTTTGATGGATATGCCTGTAGCAATACCTGAATTATCATCTTTGTCTGTGTATGTATGTCAAGTGAAACACTCAGATTACAGAAAGAAAAACAAGCTAACACTTAAAAACAGAGGAATGCCAGATTAGTCTCTTGCAGCAGGTAACTGTGAACATGGATTTTGGATGTCTACCTCAATGTTGACAGCAGAACCAACACAGATGGCTTACAGATTTTACACATGTTTTCCTCTCTGGAAGACATCCTCCACGCCCATCAGGAGTTCACAGTCTGATCACAAAACTTGCTGAGTGATTGCTTTGAGAGAATGAGATGTGCTGAAAACACTGTAATGACAGTCCTGTGGCAACATCTCAAGGCAAAAAGTTACATCTATTTGATGTTGAATATTTTATTTTACTTTATTGGTGGGGCTAAGATACACCTGAAAACTTTTGCATTTGCCTCTTTTTCTCCTTTTTAGCCCATAGACATTTCTGGATTGTACTGAGAATACATCGGATTCTACTAAAGTGTATTTGTACTTTAGATTCAGCATGAATTTCTTCTTTTTTCTGTTTACCAAGAACTCAATCTCATTGGGGAAGGAGAGAAGAAATAGTTGGCCTAGCTCTTCATCAGTCTACAACAGGGTTTCTCCACCAGGGTTCCACGAGAGGTCACTAGGGGTTCCCTGGGAGATCACAAATTATTTAAAAAATTATTTCAAATTTGGGTGACTTCACATTAAAGAGCTAAGTTCCATTCTTTATTTTTAGTTTAGAACACTGTTAATGCATCTAGACAGGCCTACATATGAAATGAATATAATAACTTTGTAACATCTGGCCTATATTTGAGCCTGAATGTGCAGGGGTTCCCTGAGGCCTGAAAAATATTTCAAGGGTTCCTCCAGGGTCAAAAAGTTGAGAAAGGCTGGTCTACAGCAACGGTCCATGAGGACTGTTGAATACATATTGGATTCTTCATACCCACTGTGGACTTCTATGATGGGTGCTGTGCACTTTATAACCCAACCAACTAAGCAGCCATGATCTATGGTAGGGGTTCTCAAAGGGTGGCCTGGGGACCCCTGGGGGTTCCTGAGACCCTTTCAGGGGGTCAGCAAAGTCAAATATTTTTAAATGTCTCAGTTTTAATTTCTAAATCAGTAAATATCGATAGATATAACCCATATAAACCAAAGCTCTTTGGGGTCCTCAATCATTTTTAAGAATGAGACCAAAATGTTTGAGAACCACTGATCTATGGTATGCAATGTACTGTGAATAACTGAGGAACCGAAGCATGTGTTGCTATTTCTCTTAAACCTGCTCGAGTTCCTGTACCAGCCAAACCTCCTTTATTCACTACTTCCTATTGCATTGTCCTATAGTTACATCTTGCCTATCCAAGTAGGAATTCTTTTTTGTATGCTTCCTATCCCCACATTTCTTGAGTTGATGCAAGTTTATATCACAGCATCTCATACTATGCCTGATGTTTCTGCCCTGCCTCTGGAGCCCTTCTCATTTTGACACTGTTATCCAAGAGCCAGCTCAAGCTTTTGAGTTGGTATAATATTTCTCTTCTGATTATGCTTGAACCTGTTGGAGTAAAATGCTCTGAAACATAATTTGTGACAGGTCATGGCTTTGAAGGTCTATCAGTCACCTTAAGCAATTCGGGATCATGTCAAGCAGCTGGAGAGGGAGATGGCATGAGGAATACTTTAAAAAGCCTGTACTTGCTTCCATCTTCCTTTCTGCTGCTGTGGTAACCTTTGTGGCAGATGGATTAAGGAGATCCAATAATAGTTTTCTAACGGATGATTTCTCCTCACTAGTTTTTGGGAAAAGCTATAGAGCACAATCATTAAATTCAGAAGATGTTTATCTTCACCTCTGGCATCTCTAATCAAAAGGAGAGGAGATTATGCTTGAAACCCTGAAGAGCAGTTAACTAGCGTAGTAGACAGCATTGGACTACATGAACCACTGGTAGAAGGCAATTACCTCCATATATCCAGTCTCGTGTGGACAGAAACATAGGATTTTGGTCACTATCCAGCCATTTTCATAAGTGCACCTGACTAATGTCCAGCCATTTTCTCCACTTGCACCTGATTGATGATTATGGGTATCAAGCCGGTGTCAACTCTTAGTAACCACATGGATAGGTCTCCTCCAGGATGATTTATCCTCAGCCTGGCCCTTTAGGTCTTCCAAAGGTGCACTTGCACCTAACCATAGCAAAATGTGCTCCATCACCCTCTTTTTTATTGCTATGTCCCCATGATATTGCTTTCATCTCATTCTCAGCCCATGAATGAGTGAACGTTAAGTTGTCCTTAGCTGTACCATTGATAAAATTGTGTTTTTTCCCTTACTCCAACATTCCCCAAGAGCAGCCACAAAGAATATAAAATATGTTTTGTGACCTGTTACTTCGTCACCCACTTGCCACCCATCACTCATAGGAGGAAAGAATAGCTGTTACTTGAAACAGAGCCAATTTGGTCTAGTGGTTAAGGCAACAGGCTAGAAACCAGGAGACTGAGAGTTCTAGTCCCGCCTTAGGCATGAAAGCTGGCTGGGTGACCTTGGGCCAGTCCCTGTCTCTCAGCCCAAGAGCCAATCAGGTGTGGTATGAGAGTTCTAGTCCTGCCTCAGGCCTGAAAGCTGGTTGGGTGACCTTGGGCCAGTCCCTCTCTCAGCCCAAGAGCCAATCAGGCATAGTAGGAGAGTTCTAGTCCCACCTTAGGCATGAAAGCCAGCTGGGTGACCTTGGGCCAGTCCCTCTCTCTCAGCCCCAGTCACCTCACAGGGTTGTTATTGTGGGGAAAAGGAGGAGGAAGGAGTATTAGGTATGTTCGCTGCCTTGGGTTATTTATTAAAAAAAATAAATAAAGGCAGGATAAAAATAAAAATAAAATAACATGATAGACTGTGGAAGCAAAATAGGGAACATCAATGGGGACCCCAAATTTCATGCCATTTTAGTTTTCTGCCAACTCAAGAGAGAGAACCCCAGAACAGCAGTGGGGAAAGGCCCATACATAGATCATGTCAAATAGGGAAATAGCTGAAGAAGCACATCATTTTCATTAACTGTAGAATTCAGCTTCTTTGATAAAAACTCTACTTTCCCTTTTGCAAAGTATTGTCAGCATAGTCAGGACTTTATGACCCATCACAGCAACAGAAGGTTCAGAAAGAATTACCTGCATTTCTGCAGAACTGAGCCCTTTTCAATGGGTGGTTTGGTCCAAGTTCCAGTTCTCAGCTTCTCTAATGAAGTTACAGTTTTGTGCTCCTCTACCTGGAAAAAATCCTCAAGCAATCAGTAGGTTTGTTAGATCATTTCAGGCTTGGGGCTTTATGAGTTTAAGAGTGTGAGCTTTGTTTTAGTTGGAGATATATATATATATATATATATATATATATATATATATATATATATATATATGTATAAATTCACATGTTTGAAGCATTCTTATTGATTCTCATTGAAGTCTAGATTCGGAGGCTTGGACCTCTGTCCTGATAAAAGACTAGAAGGCACCATCAAAGGCAGTGCTGATCGCAACAGCATGGAAGAAGAAATGTGACTGTGATGTGACTATATAAACAGCTATCTCCATCTGCCATCCATCCACCATTACATTTATCCTTTAGATGGACGAATAATCTGACGCATCACAACCCATTCTACCATGCCTTTGACTCATCCCTACAAGTATAAAGAAAGTGCTTTATACACAGACCATACGAATTTAAGTAACCCTGTACCATAAAATGTAGGGTGACTATTGCCATGCATTAAACGAAGTCATGAAGGAAAAGATGTCTCATTGCTACTATTTACAACAGAAATGTTCAAAGGAATGTTCCACTCAATCCAAATGACTGGGGAGTGACTAAGGAGCCCGATTTTCCAGCATAGTCCCTCTGTGCCTTCCTTTGAGTCTCCTTTGCATAGGGAAATCATCGTAGGGTAGATTGACTTGTTATGTGATATGGGAGAGAGATGGAATGACCTCTCTTTAGGAGAACTGAGAATTGCTTGGTTGCAAAGCTGGTAACGGGAAACAGATGTTACGTAGCTTGGGACAGGAAAGATTAGTATCCAATCTCAGTGCAGAAGGCTGAAGTTACTGACATGACTTGACCCTCTCCCTCCCACCAAAAAAAAATTAGAGTAGCTAAAAGGTCTCCTAACCACAGTTCATGGTTGATGATGATCTCCAAACAGGCTTAGGTGTGCTATCTAGCTGCTATGGAAACTTGAGTTGGAGTGCAGTTTATGGTGGGGGGGAGCAGTGGGAGGAAGAAAAGGAGAGTCTATTTAGTGATTTGAACTGTCTACTCAAGGACTTGGACTAATCTCTCTGGGTTTTAGCCTAGATCATGGCAGCCTAATTGCCTGGTTATAAGAGGCTGGGTAGAGAGAGGCTGCCTAATGCAGTTTCATTCTTCTGAACATAAATCCATTTTTATTAAACTAAATGTTTCCTCTCTGGACTGCAAAAAACACTTGACCTTCTGAGAGGGAAGAAGCAGGAGTTTACCTAGGGCTCTCTTATCTATAAAAAATCTTTATGAATAGAAAGTGATCTTAATCCTGAAACCTTTTCAACCTCAATATTACAGAGAAAATCAATTGGCCAGCGGGGGGTGGGGGAAGAATTAAGAAGTGCTGCTTGTAAGAAAGCCTGTCATTTTCTGTGATTTATCCTACATCTGAGATGGTGAAGACATAGGGATCCAAGAAAGTTGGGGGCATGAATTGAGACATCTACCTTTTAGACATGAATGCAAACTTGTCAGGTGTAGTCCTATGCCAAAGATTTCTTCTGCATTATGTTTACCATGCTCTTTCAACTTGATGGGGGGGGGAATGCTTTTGATTTTTTTCCCCAGAGGAAAATGAAAACAAAATGGTGATTTTTTTTTATTTTTTATTTTTGGTGTTGGGGAGTGGTGTTCCTTCATATTTTAGTTTCCAGGTGGCAGAGAAATATGTTAGAATGTGCAGTCTTTCATTACACTGTCATCACTCCAGTTATGGATAGTTTCCCTGGTTTCTTACAGTATAATTAAGGAAAGCATTACAAGAAAGCCCTTCCAGGGCTCATTTTTTGATCAAGAAATATGGCCAGCCTTGTAGAGTGATGGATAGATAGCTAACAATAACAAAACTATAAATAAATGATAGTGGTACCCTCTCAGTTTGCAGAAATAAAATAAACTCAAAAAATATTGCAGAGAAGAATGCAGAGATCTTTGAAATCATCATGAAGATAAGATATAAAAACAGAAGCTTTTTTTTCAGTAGGGAAAGAAATCTCAAAGGGCAGGTTTAAAAGTAATTCATATGATTTCTAGAATATGGGGAGGGGCTAAAAATGAAATTGTGGGCAGATGAATGAGTGAGCCTCCTGCTGATGCCACCAGAGGCATGCTGGGATCTGAAAGAGTTTGAAACTGGGAACTTGAAATTAATCCAGATATTTTATTTTATTTGAAGGGCTGCATGAGGAATAGCTTAGTCTGCCAAGCCCAGTTCAAATAAAACAGGACAGGAGTTTCTAAGCTCATAAAGATTCCTTTTCAATAATTTCCTGATGAGTCATAAGTTCAGTGACCATATTTTCTTGGAAAAAATAAAGGACAAACCTGAAATGGGGCAGCTCTGAAAGAGGTTCTAAGGATTAAAAAAGTAATAATTGTTTATGTTTATAACTTTGTTCTACCAAGGAAAATTCAAGAGCAAAACCAAGAAAACAAATAATTAAATTAAATAAATCTAAAGGACAGCTTCTTGAAATAAAGGACTGTCCTTTATACTAAAGGATGTATGGTCACTGTTGCCATAAGTAAGGACACTCTGTTGAGAGAATATCAACCCTGTCTTTATGGGGAGGGGGCTAGAGGGAGTTACTTTAGCCCCCAATAGCCCCAGGTTGTTTAGGGATAAACTAACCTCATCTATCAGCCATGAAATAAAAATAGGAATGAGAAAGTTAGTGGAGAGTTGATCCTTCCTTCCCACTACAGGTAGTCCTTGCTTAGTGACCACTATTGGGACTGCCAACTTGGTTGTTAAGTGAAGCATTTGCTAAGTGAAACTGTGACTGTGCTCATGATCTGACTTCAGCTTTCCTTTGCTTTACAGACCTGCAAAGGTCATAAATGTGAGGACTGGTCATAAAGTTACTTTTTCATCACTGTCATAAATGTGAATGGTCTCTAAATGAGGCAATTGCTAAATGAGGACTACCTGTACTGACATGGGATGTCTAGAGTTGGTGGTGCAGACCCGGTAGGCAGGTGGGTAAACTTTATTGCAATCTTTGACCAGCGTATGTGCAAGACCTGGGTCTGCTCTAGGCATACTATTTCTGTCTCCATTTTCCTTTTCATTGCCCCATGGCTATACAAGGAAGAAAGAAGACACAGGGGCAGAAAAGGCATGCAGGTGGGTGCCTCCATTCATACCATCATGGATCCTCCTTTTAAAAATGTACTAGAAAGAGAGAACTGCCAGCTGGCCCTGAGATGGCTGTAAGTTAGTAAAAGATGGTTACTGAACACTTGACCAGAGTACTTGTGATCACGGTCTGCCAGTATCATGCAGATACCATAAGCCCATAAATGTTAGGGGGACAAAAGTGTTGATGGAGGTTAACCCTCCAACGGGGCTTTTCACAAAGACACTGTGCACTGATGGTGCATGGAGGTAGGACAATTGTCTGAGAGAGTTGTTAGGCTTGTCAGCTGTATTGTGTGAACGTGGGCACCATCTCAGTATGATCTATGTGAGCCTTATGCTTCTTATGTGAGCCTTATGCTTCTCCACCTAATTTCATGTGAGCAACAAGTTCAGATCCTTGGCCAACACCATATCCCCCCCCCCCAAGGGACAAAGGTGATCTCAATGTATTTATTCTCTGATTTTTTAAAAGCTCTGATAGCAGGTGATGGGAAATGCATCTTTCAGCATGAGAAGCTCAGAGCCAGCCATACTATTTGTTGTTTCAGATGGCAGATGCAGGAAGCTGGCAGCAAGTTCTTGAAGAGAGAGCTGTGTGATGGGCAGCCTATCTTCAGGAGCAGTGGAAAAAGCTGTCTATCTCCATCACTGAAGAAAGATTCAGCTCTCCATCCAGTGGAAATTGGAGGGGCGGCTATCCTGTTTCTTGCTTGAGACAGTTCAGTATCTTGGGCTAGCTTTGGCCCATATGAAATAGTGCAACCATCCAAGCTGGCCAAAAGTAGCTGAGGCAGTTCAACAACCTGAATCAAAATGAGGTTAGTCCACACTTCTGTGGTTCTCACAAATACAGGTGTTGCATTCTCTTAACGGAGAACCCTAAGCTTTCTTGGATGAGGAAGGGTCGGAAACATTCACCACAAAAGGAAGCAGCATCTTCAAGGTCAACCCCCTGCTCCTTGCCACCACCAATGGATACTGACATTCAAGGATACTTCCTTCATTAAAGCCAGTTAGCATCTGCTAGAGCTGATGGGAATCTCTCCCCCACTGGCCTCACCTCAGATGCTCAAGTGGAAAGTGAGAAGGTTGCGGTGCAGAATTTTCAGAAGAGTGGATAAAGCAAGCTGCTTTGGATGAAGGAAGCTGCTCCTTGGGAATTCCCAAAGGGATATTCAAAATGTATGAGCTTTTTTGTGCACTTCTTATGTCAATGTTTTGCAGGGCTTGTTTGAACAAAGAACAAGAATCTTTGTGTTAGACTTCTAAAAGAAATAACCACCCCCTCCTTTATCTTTCTATTAAAACACACACACAAAACAAAACTATTATTTTTTCCTTGTGCCTTGAAACTTTTGTGTGTGCAAAAACATTTTGAAACGGGGGGAAGCCAGAGTTCCAAATCACCAGTGACTTAAGATCCCATGGATGTATTTTTCCTTTCTATTTGGAATATGAACAGGGAGGATCTTTATGTTTTAATGTGGTCAGAAGGGAACCTGCACCTTTTCACATTCTCCCAGGATGTGCTGGTTTTCTTTGTGCAGAGACAAAGAGGACACAGCTTGGCATAGGATTTACACAAGCCAATTTACATGCATAAATGCAAATTTGGAAATCATGACTATAATTTAAATAGGAAGACACCGATGTGGTAACTTAGGAGACTACTTGGTTAGTTGTCCAGGTGCTAAGTTCAGGGGGTCAATCTCATGACACTGTTTGGGGGGAACTTCATTGTTAAATGTAAGCAAGAAATTACAACTATTAAACAAAGGAATGGGAATTCTAAGAATGAAGATCCCAACACGTCTGGATGACACTTACTTTGAGGGAACTGAAGTGCCCCATTTCTCTGCAGCTCAGTTGCCAGTGATGATCACATCTGGCCCATCTAGATTACAATCTCTCTCTTTAAAAAATCCAAAAACTGCTGTCCTTTATTTTTAAAAGATGGTAACTTGGCAAATACTACAAAGGTCTCACCAGGTGGTCTTCCCTCACTGAGTTTGTGTGCACACATGTGCAAAGGTGGAAGTACACACCCATTGTACTCTTCCATGATCCCAGCTTTGTATGACATAAAAGAACAACCCATTCATTCTCCATATGGAACAATTTCTAATCACAGTTTGAGATATATCCATTTGAGCAATTCTGGTTTGATAGTAATGTCCATTTTTGAACAGGGGGAAAAAGGGCGTGGAAAGGCTTTGCTGCTTCTCATGTACAGCAATCCAAATTTTGAATTCTCCATCTCAATTTTCTTTGAAGGCTCATTGCCAAGTAAGGTGCAGCAGAAGGGCCACGGGTTAAAGAGCTGTTAATAGTGGCACCCTATTTTAGAGGAGTTTAATTAAACCTACTTTAATGTCTTTTAGACAACGCTGCTCCCTAAAACATTTAACATTCTGTAGCTGTATTGACTCGTTCGTTTATTCTCTTCTGTTTCTCTTCTCTGTTTTAGAACTCATTTGGTGCAATTTTAATGCTCAGTTTTATCTGACTGGATTTTTATTGGATGTTCGCATTTCTCACAGAAATGTTGTGACTAAAACTCTGGGCTGCCCAAATAATTAAAAAAACAAAAACAATAAAGCAACCTATAAATAATCTAAATAAATAACCTTTTTAATGCATCTCCTGATAATCTTTCTTCTCTCATACAGGAGCATATCCTATAATGTTCCAGATGGCCATCCATTTCTGATTCATATTGGTTATGGTTTGTGTGCAAATATATCTCTTTTGATCCATGAGGATATTCTCAATTCTGGAGCACCTCGCATAGAAGGTCTGTTTCTCCAAATGTTTCCAATTTTGATGATCAAAGAGCTGCAGCAAACAGGCTCGCTCGCTTACAGTGATGTGTCTAGATCAAAGGTTAACATTTTATGTATGGAATATTGGTTTCTAGCATTGGTTTAACACCCTGCATGCAGTGTGGTTAGGAGTAATGGTTAAAAGATATGCTATCGTCTTTGATAAAAAGGGAAACAATCCTTTCCCTTAACATCTGAAGCAGGATATGCTTCCAGCAGTGCATGATTTCACGAATCTTGGCCTACTCCTGGAGAGAAGTGGCTAATAAAAGAGAAGGTGATGTACTTAAAAAGATTAATTTAAGAAACAGATTTTTTAAAAGTTATTTTGGCAATTTCAGAAAGTGAGCAATGGCAACTGAAGGTAAGAAGGAACATGGGTTGTGATGTTAACCCTATGGATGTTCTGCATCTAAGCAGGCATCTTTGTGATCAATGCTTGCCTGAGAAATAGCTTTGAGCACAGTCTAAGGGCCTGTCACAAATGGTAACATCTGCAGTAGCCATTTGTGAGGAAGGCCAGTAGCCCATAAGTAGACTACCTATCTTGTATGCAAACTATCCCAGGTTCAGCTCTTTGTATCTTGCTGTAGGGCTAGAAAAGATTTCAGATGAAACCTAAGGAGTTAACGATGGTCAACAGAAATCTTTCTGAATGAATCTAGGAGCTTGATTTAACAACAAAGCAGCATTCTACACTCCATGTAATGATCCTTAGAATGGGAGAGTGTCCCACAAGGAACCCTGGGAAATCATTATTTTCTTATGATGTTAAAGATTCAGAGTTAGTCCTAGCTTTCCATCCAAACAACTGCTTTTGCTGGAAATTTCTACCCTGGAATGCACTTAATTCTAGAGACTGGAATTGCCTGAGAATGGGAGATGGGCAAGACACAGTGCTGGATGGTGTTGGAGTGGAGGTTAAAATATTTAAGCCATTAATAATATATTTATTCCTCCCCCACCCCCCAAATGGGAGGCGTGTGCATCTTTGTTGTTCGGAAGCTTGCTGCTAAAATTTCAGGGGTCTGGAAAGGTGACGCAAAGAGGGTTGGAGCACAGCCATGGGACACAACGTATCCATCTTTGCTTTGATCTGAAAAATTCAAGATCAAACGGACATTAATCTAGCATTCCATTTAGTACACTGTTCATTTAGTACACCAGTTTAGTACACCAATAAGTGAAAAGCAATAACCTCTACCAATGCTGTTTTCCAGCAACATGGAATGAGACGTATGGTGGTTCTGATACTCTGAAATTACATATAGCCATCAGGAATACTATACACTGGTGGGTTAATTGATGTAGTCCACTTTTGTGTCATCTTAGCTTCTAAATGTTACTTCCATTGGGCTACAGTAACTCAGTAGTTTACTTTCCATCCTTATTCACAGTAGACTCCAGGACTTGGCCAGATGCAACTCTTTTTTCACCAACATTAATCATCTGCACAAATTAGAAATTTGGAATGGAGTCATCTTTTAACACGATGCCCTTCCAGGCTGAAATAATTCCATTTCCTTTCTGTTTGACTATGCAATTCAAAGATTAGTAACACTGTAAAGCATCTAAAAGAATGTTGGAAGTTTCCTGCTGCTCTGAGTGCTACGTTATGTTATCTTTGGAATAATTTTCTGGTCCCACTGGTGTACGATGGCAAGTCATTAAGTCATGGAGCTTATTAGTATGCCTGTGGGAAACATTAATTCTTCCTGACATCATACTACATTTTTCAATAAATCAAGTGACTTTAAGGGGAAAAAAATTAAGGAATCTAATGAAAGTAAACCAGGCCCAAGTTATATCTCAATGCATCGTAGACATGACTTTCTGCCACCAGAAGAAAGCCATTGAGGTCTGAATGCTGGTAAACATCCACTGGAAATAAACTAGGCAATATGTTTAGCAGTTAAGGGGGGGTTGATAATTGACATGAGCCTGTCAACTGTTTGCAAAGTTTTTATTGGCATCTAGTATGCATGTACATGTCTGTGTGAGTGTATGTGCATGTGTAATTGCTCAGCAGGCAATTAGCTCAGCAGGCATAAATTACTGGGACTCTATTCATTACATTTTGGTAATTCACCAAAGTTTATAATATTAGTTAAAGGTCTGTGTGTGTGTATGTAAATTTTGTCAGAGTATGCTTGCATTTGGTATGGATTTAATGAGTAATGCATTCGATCAGACAGAAGAGTTTGCTTTTGTCAACACTGAAAACTGTGAAGTAACCACTTAACACAAAGCCCAAAAATAATTTCCAATTAAAAAAGTACCCTAGGACAATACTTCCATGCTGTTTGTTTGCAATCAGTTTTTTCTCTTTATTTTTAATGCTATTCTTTTCACATGCATATCTTTAAAAAAATCAGTTCAGAAAAAAATATTTGCACAACTGCAAAAGCTGTTCGAATTGCCCAAAGTGAATCTGGACTTCTGTGCTTGGCTGGAAAAAAACTATATAGTTTTTTCTACTCCATTTTAAACTTTTCGTTGCCTCTAGTCTCTACCTTTGAGATCTGGTCTCAGATAGTATAGGTATTCAGGTATAACATACACACACCATTTCTATCTGAACCTATCTCAACTGGAGTGTTATAATAATTTGGGATGTTGTTGATCACCATGGGAAGAACAGGAAATAGAGGATCTTGGAGAAACCTCAGATTTGTGATGCAGTGTGGAGGTACACCTTTTGTGAGAGAACATGATGTACATAAATATAGATTGGAGTAGAGAGTGGTAAGCTGGAGAACATTTCCCAACATTGTTCTACAACCTGGTGACTTCCATGTAAACTCAGACTACAATTTTCCTTGGTGCTGCCAACTCAAAATTCTGTGCATTGCAGTCAAAATGCATCTGAACTGTAGCATTTGGACTTCAACCTGAACTAGGAAAAAAAATTGAATGCTTATGGTCACCTCAAATGAGATTGAACCCAATGAGTCCTCTAAATGTTATATTCCCAAGCTGAGCGCTACAAATTTCAAGACACCTCTCTATTAGTAAGAGAACCTTTCTCTACACATTGATTTCCCAACACAGCATGACAAAAAGTGTAGCCCCCAAGCATTAATTATCATACTCTTTTATAACAAGAAGGAACAAAAACATTGTGCCCTTCCGCCTGCCCCTTGAGATATTATCTTCAACTGCTTGTCAACTGCTTAGAGTAAAGCATTTGCAAAACACACATGGTGAGATTTCAGTGGCTTCATCTTTGCCATCTTCTTTCTCTCCCTTTCTCTTTAATCTCAGAAGTCCAACAGTGATGATGAAGGTACCTGTGACATTTCCAATTTTGCATGCACCAGCCTGTTCCCATTTTCTTCCCTGGTGCCCCTTACATGGTACAGTAGGTCTCCACTGCTGGCAATAATTATAGCCTGAATAAAATGAAGAGGGTAATAGGAACAAAGCTTTGCTGTAATTGTCTTTTTATTATTTGCTAACAGTTATTCAGTCATAAAGTAAAAAAAAAAAAAGCAAAATATTCAGTAATTGGTTGACAATTGGAAGCTATAACTAAATTTCCTGAACTATGATATTTGTGGGAGGGAGTCAGATTTCTTTTTTGGACCCATTATTCATATTTCTGATTAAACAGCTGGAGCATTAAAGTAAAATATAAACACAGCTATGGCTCGTTTGCCCAAACATCCAGCTTTCTTTCTTTCTTTCTTTCTTTCTTTCTTTCTTTCTTTCTTTCTTTCTTTCTTTCTTTCTTCCCACCCATACAACAGGGACTGTAGTTTTATAAACTGTAAACTGTGACAAGGTATCAGAGATAGCTTTTGAACTGAATAAACAGTTCTAACTCTTCTTATTTTCCATCAAAATTCTAAGCATATTTGGATTCCTTCGTAAGTCACAGAACAGTAACAGATGCTTTCGTTTGCAGAATTTCTTAGCAGCTCTGGTGAAATGGATTTAACTGGGGAAAAAAATTCTGCCTGGCACCTTAAGAGCTATTACTAGAGAGTTCTAGAGGTTAGATGGACCTACGTTCTAACCTAGCTCTAGATATTTTACTTATTTTAAGAAACTAATTTGTTTAAGGAAGAAGTTTAGCAGTTTTTTGGGGGGGGATTTTTTTAAAGGAAGAATCAGTTTCTTAGCAAACAAAGCATCATATGCAGAGGGTCTCAGATTTACCCTTGGTGTTTACCCTTGAAATGATCTTGAATATCAAGGTTGGGTTTGATACCATGAAGAGCATCACTAGCTTACGAGTATATGAGAAAAACCCCGCTGGATCAAACCTAGGTCCATCTTCCAGCATTCTGTCTGACATGGTGGCCCGCGAGATGCATCTAGGAAGCTCACAAATAGGAGATCAAGACAGCCTACCTCTCCTACTGTTGCTCTCATGCCTAGTACACAGAGGTGGACTGACCCCATACCTGGATGCCAACAAAATAGGAGAGCCAAAATCCTTGATTCCATTGTGTGCGAGGTGCCAGCTTCAAGGGATCTTTCAATTAGTACAATGGTGTGTGAATATGATGCCATCTAGTTAATGTTGATTAGAAACTCTAGCAATGTAGCAATCTATCACTCTCTCTTCCGATGCGGTTTTCATACTTTGATTTCTTTTTAATTAAATTTTATTTCTTAGATCTTCATTATAATAAGTCAAAAGCTCTGGATTTCGATACATGAATGGGTACATGTCTATGAATCTGTTTTGGTCTTGTTGTCATAATTATCTAATGCAAATAGTTCAGAAATCAGATTAATTAACTTAACCAAACTGATTGTTGTAACTTCCCAGATCCATCCCTTGAACATTTACTTTGTTTGAAGGATTTGTTTGTGTGTTTCCTATGTGTGTGAGATGATGAGAGTTTTTCTATAATTAGCTCCTGGGGGATAGCTTATTCTTAGCAGTTAAAGCATAATTGCAGCCTATGAAATGTGAAAAGACTCAGGCTAGCTTTTGTGCTGCTTAATTGTATGCAACAAGTAAGACTGAACCACGATGACAAAGATAGAAGCTTTCAGACATAAGGAAAGGGATTTTGCACCTTGGTCATTTCATGGCAATGATTTTGTGGGACAGATCAGTATAAACAAAGCATAGTTAACAATCCAAAAGAGATGCAAACAGTAATGAAGCAGAAGAGTTAAAGACTCAGGATAGATGGTTGCATTATGATTTCAGTGTAGAAATTAAATGAGACCATCTGCGTCATGACCTGCTTCACAATATTCAGGAAACACCAGGTCCCAGCATCTGCATTCTATCTGTATATCAGCTCCAGAAGTGCACACTGGATAAGTCTGCATAAACCGTGAAAAGAATGGATTTCTTCTCACCTTTAACTGAAAATGGATGTGAAGATTGGAGCTGAGATGCAAACGATTGTGATCTGAGGACAAATCTAGACATGGTCAGCCATCCCAAAAGTTGTATAAGTCTCCAACTCAAAAAAGAATTTGGAGACTTCAAAAGCTCATGTTTCACTGGAATTGGGCATGTTTTTATGAGCTTGGATTGGGCGATATTTTTTTAAATCTGCAGTGATAAGTAAGTTCTGGTTTTTCAGCTCTGACACATTGGAGTACAGGAGAAAATTGCTTCCAAGCTTCTGAACATGTATCATAAATCTGTGGAGACCTTGGGAAGACATTGTTCCTTTTGAGACTGTGGTCTCTGAGTCAGGACCTCAAGATACAGAATGATCCATCATTGATTAACATTTAATGAATTTCAGTGACGCTCCCTCACCCACAAAATAGGGAGATAGGCTTCTTGTTCTATGTTATTTACCATTTACTTTCTTGTAGTTTCAAGTCTGGATCAAGACAACACTCTGACTGTACCTGGTGTGGGAAATCCAATTCAGAATTTCTCATTATCAGCAGTTTGAATTTAAACTCTTTATCTGAGTTTAAATCAGGTCTTTTGCCCCCTCCCGCCCTTTCATTGCATCCAGTAACCAGATGAACCTGCCTTTCTCTTTCAGCACTTAAAAAAAATAAAACCCATACAGACAGAAAAACTTGCTAATCTTTGTTTTCTTAGGCTTTTAGGTGGGACACTTACCTTAATCCTCTTATACTGTAACTGTGTGCCTTGAAGTCATAGTTCTTCGTACAGTTTAGGAGTTCAAGAGTCTGGTTTTCTGAATCTCGAGGTCAGCTTGACCTTCCTGGCTGATTTCTCGTCTTTCACAATTTCGTATTACTTAAGCACACACCCAGACTCTAGCTAGTACACTTTCATCTCCCCCCTGCCCAACCCCCAGCTCTGACTTGTAGTGCAGGATAAGATGTTGCTCTGGAAAAGTCCTCCCTCCCCCCTTTTTACCTGTACAATAATCCATGCTCTAAAATAAGAAAGAAAGCCAAAACTTCTTCTTAGGTTTCACACCATTCTGTGATATTCTGTTTTTAAATGGTCATCTCAAAGTCCGTGAGACTGTGCCAAAATATTTCTTTCTAATCTACACACCTGCTGATTTAGGACATTCTACCTTTCCATCTCTTTCATACACACACCCATGGAACCTTAGGAATTTCTACCCCCAGAACTATGATCAAGGGCCGTGTTGATTGCAGGCTTTCCAAGGTATCTGTTGGGGCTCAGATAGATGTGTGAACTTCAGCTCTCCAAATTCTCAACAGTGACCCTGTTCTGGAGATTGGAGTCCACATATTTAGAGTACAGTCAGGTTAGAGAAGGCTAGGCTAGACAACTAGAAAAATTGATCTGGCCACTGACTAAATCAAATGATCTTGATCTTGACATATACAGTGTTTGTGACCCAGCCCTACTATCAACTTTTGATGCTGATAATGAGAAATTCTGAACTGGATGTCCCACACGAGGTACAGTCAGAGTGTTATCTTGATCCAAACAAGCTTGAAACATTCCTTTGTTGTTTATTCGTTTAGTCGCTTCCGACTCTTCGTGACTTCATGGACCAGCCCACGCCAGAGCTTCCTGTCGGCCGTCGACACCCCCAGCTCCCCCAGGGACGAGTCCGTCACCTCTAGAATGTCATCCATCCATCTTGCCCTTGGTCGGCCCCTCTTCCTTTTGCCTTCCACTCTCCTTAGCATCAGCATCTTCTCCAGGGTGTCCTGTCTTCTCATTATGTGGCCAAAGTATTTCAGTTTTGCCTTTAATATCGTTCCCTCAAGTGAGCAGTCTGGCTTTATTTCCTGGAGGATGGACTGGTTTGATCTTCTTGCAGTCCAAGGCACTCTCAGAATTTTCCTCCAACACCACAGTTCAAAAGCATCGATCTTCCTTCGCTCAGCCTTCCTTATGGTCCAGCTCTCACAGCCATATGTTACTACAGGGAACACCATTGCTTTAACTATGCGGGCCTTTGTTGTCAGTGTGATGTCTCTGCTCTTAACTATTTTATCGAGATTTGTCATTGCTCTTCTCCCAAGGATTAAGCGTCTTCTGATTTCCTGACTGCAGTCAGCATCTGCAGTAATCTTTGCACCTAGGAATACAAAGTCTTTCACTGCTTCTACATTTTCTTTCTCTATTTGCCAGTTATCAATCAAGCTGGTTGCCATAATCTTGGTTTTTTTGAGGTTTAGCTGCAAACCAGCTTTTGCACTTTCTTCTTTCACCTTCATCATAAGGCTCCTCAGTTCCTCTTTGCTGAAACATTCCTTACAATGACTTTATCACTGAGTGATACCACCCTCAGAACGATTGCTCCCATCTGCTGCCTTTGATTCACATCATTTATTGTGCATGGCTTCATCCAAATATTTCACCGTTTTGGCTAACACCCAAGCTGTCCTTTCCTTTTTAAAGATTAAAATAATGCAACCAAATATAGGCGTCTAAGATGAATGGGTTCAGACAGTTGTCATAAGCAGACTTACCTAAAATTACTGCAAAAAGTTTTTGGGTTCCTTAACTTTTCAGTACTGTCTTTGATGTATAGCTCCTTAGAAGATACCTCTGTTATTAACCCTTCTAGATGGGTATATTGGTATAAACATTAAAGATGTGGTGTGAATGTGGGTGTGTGCCCATGTCTCTGGATTTAATTATTCTGTGATTGAATCCCATCATCACATGCAAAGTTGTATCAGGACTTGTCAGCATTTGTTTAGAAATAGAGTCCAACAGCTGAAATAAATCTATCTCTATCTTTATATCCATCATCTCTCTATATATCTGCATAAGAGATGTGGGGGAGAAGAATTAATTTCATACCTCTAATATTTCATTAAATTTATTCATTTATTTAATTAATTAATTTCTATGGCTCTTGCTGCTGTTTTTGTGAGATACAAAACCCTAGCCGATAAGAATGCCTTGAAATTAGGATTTTAAATCACCGAAAGGCAAGAAAAGGAAGAGGGGGAAGAAGAAAAAAAAAAAAGTATAATTAACACTCCAGCTGGATTTGGTCAAACCCCACTTTCCTGAATATTGGAGGCATTTGACCATTGTAGTTCCCCTCCATTTTGTTTTTTGCTTTTGTCTTCCACGATACTCCTTTCCACTTGCTCTATTCTAAATCTGAAATCACAAGTGTGCCAATATGTGATTTGTTTGATTAGCATTTTCTATGAACGAATCCATAGTCATTTGTAAGCCATGGTTTATGGTTTAGTATTAGGTGGCAAACCAGGCTATTATGTTTTATTCAGCAAACCATGTACAGACAAAGCACAGCTTAGTACAATGTTCACTTTAGGCTTTTGTCACTTCCATACATAATAAAGTTAGGAAATCATTTTAGTCAAACCGTTCATTCATTCAGCTTAGCCTTGCTTGCACTACAGGCCACAGTCATCTTTCCACAAGCATATTTTTTAGAGTCACATGGAGAAGAAACGGGAACTTTCCATGTACCCTCAGCTGCCGTCTTTCTCAGGGGCCCCCAAGGAAGGAGAGGAACAACCCTAAAAATCAGTTGTGCTAAGAGTGTCTTGAAGCGGCTCCTGACAGAGTTGAGTTTTTCAAAATGGGGAAAAATATAATGAGCTCTTTGATGGGGGGGCAGGGATGTGCTCAGCAGAAATGTATGATGAGCAAAGAGTACAACATATCAGGTTGAGCAACCATCAAAATCAGGTGCTGTAATGACTTTGATTCTTTTGGCACAGAGTCTTGGATCAGGGTGCCTTATTAAATTTTTGCTGTGACCTGCCACATGGAGAAAGGGGGAATCGAGTGTCCTCCGATCCTTATCAGGGTACCGTTCTCATCATTCTCTTGACATGACAGCCTTTGTGTTCAGAGTGGCGAGCGTCCCTTGGAGCATAGGGACAAGGTGTGGCTGATGAGTCCGTGATAAGTCAGGGCACAAAACAGGCCCTGTGTAACAGAATTGGGTTTCCAATGTAGCTGTTTAATTTAGTCTCTTGGAAATGTTTCTCTTTCTTTTCATTCAGTAGTGTTTATCAGAGTTCCAGATCTTGGCAAAGCAGCAGCCTTTCAAATTGAACAAACCATGTTTCAAATAGGCTCTTCTGCTTGTGACAAGATGTACCTCATTTTCTCTGCCAGCCCTCAGCAAGGTCACACCTTTTTAATTTATTTTCTGTAAGGAAAGGGGAGGAAAAAGTTGGGGGGGGGGAGATCTGAGAGCAGAGGAACCTACTTGCATGATAGAACAAGGACTAGATGTAGCTAGAGGTCATTCCTCGAGCTAAACATAAAGTAGAGGGGGATTTACAATCTTGTCATATCATTCAGCTTGACCCAGCTTAATTTTTATAAAAATTAGGTTCTTAAGGACTTCAGCTATCTTTAGGAGATGGCTTGAAGCGGCTGTCACAACAGTTTGGGCAGAAGACTGGGGTGCTTGATGAATAATTCAATCATTGCAAAATCTTATTTGGGTTTTAGCTATGAAACAAGAAGAACATTTTTCTAGGATCAATGATATAGCTAGGAAGCATTCTCAATTGGTTTCTGGTGGCTGAAAAGGTGTTTCCATAGCTGAGCAGCAGTGGCTTTTGCTGATCAGCAGTTATTGACCTACTGATAACACCCAAAAGTGCAATAACTTTCCCTAGGTCAGTGTTTCTCAACAGTGGCAACTTTAAGCTGTGTGGACTTCAACTCCCAGAATTCCCCAGCCAGCATGCTGGCTGGAGATTTCTGGGAGTTGAAATCCACACATCTTAAAGATGCCGAGGTTGAGAAACACTGCCCTAGACAGTTCCTAATTCCTCAATCCCAACCCAGAACACTCAGATAACCAAGAATACAGCTGTCAGGTTGCGGTTCCCGAAGGCCATGTTGTTTGGAAATCTGCAAGTTGTCATCCAACACATAAAGACAGCATCTGTTAAGGAAAAAGTGGTGACATTCCCACATAGTTACCATTTGCAATTCGCTTTGGTTAGTCTGCCATGTGAATCCAGGCAGGGCCACTTATTCAACAAACTATGATTGAAAAAGAAAGCTTGGTTTAAGACAATTTGTGAATCAGACACATGTTGGCTTAGATGCAGCTGTCATTTGATTCGTTATAAAAGAATTTCCTAGAAGTTGTTGGAAGGCTGCAGCTGCAGGAATTGGAACTTTGTAATGTATTTGAGGATGTCTGATAATAATGCCATGTCTTGTCCCTAAATGTCTTAAAGGAAGGAGAACGTATTTAGAAATAGGTAGTCCTCGCTTAACGACCACAATTGGGACTGGCATTTTGGTTGCTAAGTAAAGCGGTCATTAAGCAAATCTGGTTTCATTTTATGACCTTTTTTGTGGTGATCGTTAAGCGAATCACTGCAGTCGTTAAGCAAACCATGTGGTTGTTATGCAAATCACATAGTTTCCCATTGATTTTGCTTGTCAGAAGCTGGCCAGGAAGGTCAAAAATGGCAATCACATGACCATGGGACACTGCAGCAGTCATAAATGCAAACCAGTTGCCAAGCGCCCAAATTGTAATCATATGATCATGGGGACGCTGTGACAGTCATAAGTGTGAGAACTGGTCGTAAGTCATTTTTTCCAACACAGTTGTAAGTCCAAACCATCACTAAACAAATGGTTGTTAAGTGAGGACTCCCTATAGCGCTTTTCATTACACAAAAAACAGTTCTCTCCCCATCATTTTATCGGCTGAATCCATGCATCTTTGCTCAGACATTTAACTCCGAGAGCATCAGTAGACATCAGAGTGCTTTTACCAAAACAGTTAGCATCTTTTAGGTCCTTCTTTTTTTCAGGACAATAAAATTTGTTAGCATGCTTCTGGTAAAGTGGGATGCAACTTTTACTACTGTATATTAAATGTTTATGAGATGCCTTTTAACATGACTGGGGGGGGGGCGAATTTCCCCTTCCCCTAGGTTGTGAAAGTTGTTTTAATGAGGAAAGGTTTAAAGGCTGAAATAATTTTTTAATGATAGAGCTAGCTCAGTGAAATGGCTTTTAGTTGTCCTGTATGGTGTATAAAAATGTCAAAGATATTTTGGAGGGAGGGGGAAGTAAGAAAGGAGTGATGTAACCAGCGTCATCCTCATGGAAGCAGTAATAATTTCATAAACAAGAACATTGCGGCTCTGCAGTCCCACCAGCTTCTTTGGGATAAAGGTCTGAAATATGAGTATTTCTTTGGGAAGTTGCTGAATTTCAAAAAAAAAAATTGCAATAGGAGTCAGTCTTTCTCCCCTCTTAAAAAATAGCATCCCTGTTTTTTATCTTTCCTCCTCTGCCACCTGGTCAAAGACAAGCCAATACTACTGCAACACACTCTACATGGGGCTGCCCTTGAAGAGTATTTGGAAGCTTCAGCTGGTGCAGAATGCAGCTGCATGGGTTGTAAATAGCATCAGCTACTTGGCACAGGTAACACCACTGCCCTGGGGGCTGCATTGGTTGCCAGTGTGTTTACGGGTGCAATTCAAGGTGCTGGTTGTCACCTTTAAAGCCCTTCATGTCTTGGGACCAGGTTACCTGAGGGACCATCTTTTCCCAGTTGTCTCTAGCTATCCAGTCTGGTCCAGCAGGATGGACATGCTCCAGGTCCTATCAGCCAAGGAATGTCAGCTGGTGGGGACCAGGAGACACACCTTTTCTGCTGTAGAACATGCCCTCTGGAACATCCTCCCTTCTGAGATTAGGATGGCCCTGACCCTACTGGCTTTTTGGAAGGCCTTGAAGACTTGGCTTTGTGCCCAGGCCTGGGGTCCCAAGTGTGTGAAGGGCCCCGTTTCCTGGCTGTGCTGACACCAATGGGTTTTAATATCTTTTGGTTGCTATTTGTATTTAATTTCTTTTATACTGTTTTAATTGTTTGACTCTTTTTATGACTCTTACTGGTCTGAGATGGGAAGCTATGTAAATTGAATGAATGAATGAATGAATGAATGAATGAATGAATGAATGAATGAATGAATGAATAAATGAATGAATGAATGAATGTACTTTGAAGAGAACATTGAAAAGTGATTCCTTTAGTTTTCCATCCTAAGTCAAGGAAGCTACTTTAGGCACACCAAAGTAGGGTTTTACTTTACTAGCCAAGTGTGGATGTAGAGAAAAAGGATGTGGCCATTTTCAACCTCAGATCCAGCTCTGAGGCTTTTATATCTAGAATCCCAGTATATAGCCCAGTAGGGTATCAACATTTCTTCAATGAGAACAGTCATCTGCTTCCTTCCACCCAAAAGATTAGCACTGTTGGCAATTTTTGAACAGGGCTCTAGGCGTGGAGACCTGGATTCAGCCTGATTTCACCTGCAGTCCCCCCACCCCCAAGATTAGTAGTTACAGATTACTTTTAAGGGGTTTGAAAGGAGCACCACGTGCAGGATCTCCATTTAAACCCCCTCTTGTTCTCTCTCTGTGTCTTATTTCTTTCTTTCCTTCTCCATTTCATTTTTTGGGTCCCCTGAAGTAAACAGGGGTGAAGAGAGGAATCCAGCAAAGGGAAATAGCTCTTCAAATCTTTACTTAAAATGTTTTACTGCCTTCAATAGCTTGTAAGACTTGATATGCTGGATAATTTCAAATCCTGAAGCATTTTATAGGGCTCAGGACAATTGTGTGTGCATGTACACACTGTATATATCTGTATATAGAGTTATAGTTTACCCTTATGGGGTAAAGGTAAAGGTTTCCCTTGACATTAAGTCCAGTCGTGTCTGACTCTAGGGGGCGGTGCTCATCTCCGTTTCAAAGCCGAAGAGCTGGCGTTTGTCCGTAGACACTTCCATGGTCATGTGGCCGGCATGGGGTACCTATGGGGAAAAACATAGATTTCAAGGTTCACGCAGGGAACCAGTTGACAGCCTTTGTAATTAAGGTATCATAGCAGAATGGGCACCATTAATATCTTCTGCTGCCCTCTTCCTAATTTTAGTTGCAGACATTCTAATTACAGCTGGCTATAATCCAGTCTTCTGTGAAGGGTTCAATGAGAGAGAAATTCAAACTCCAAGAATGCTGCTAATTCCCCCCCACCCACACAAAAGACGACAAGAAAATGTCCAGCTTCCAATCTCTGCTTCAGCAAACTGGGTCTGTTGGATAACTGTGGCCATGCTCTGTATGGGACCCCATTGTTTCCTCAGGGAACTCAGTGTTTATGTTGTTCATTAATCCAAATGCAATTAATATTATTAGCACGTAGGACACATTCTCAAGAGGTTATTATGTTAATGAATAGGGTAGTGCGTGAATTCGTAAAAGCAATTAATCGCCTACCTTATGTGATTAAAAAAGGTGTTCTCCTCCCATGCCCATATAACCTTCAATGTATAATTTTATACACCTCATAAATCCTTCCCCTTCATTACTTGCTTTTAATGGATTATAAGTTTAAAAAACGCCACCCACTTCCCTGTGTATACATCTTAAGTCTTTGTAATTCAGTCAAAGTACGATATTTTCTGATTTCTCCATGTGCGTGTTGAATGCTGTGTGTCCGCACACCTATTAAAATAACCATAAATCAAATAATTGGCCAGGGAATTGTTTTCAGTAATACCCTTTTTATTTTGAAACAGTTTATTGTAAGTAATACCACATCTGCCTGAATCCATCCACTGCAGGATAAAGCCCTCTTCACTGAAGTTTATGGACCATAATCTACCTTGCCGGTCCAGTGTGGGTTGGCAGTAGATGTTTTTCAATTTCCCAGTCCAGGTCTGCAAGAGAGTGACTGGCCTAAAGTCACCCAGCTGTCTTTTATGCCTGACGGAGGACTCGAACCTGGATCTTCCAGCTCCTAGTCTACCACTGAAACCACAACACCACAATACTCTCTCTCCCTCTCCCCATCCTTCTTTCTCCAGGTACAGTCCTACTGCACAGGGAAATTATAAGCAGTGTGTTTGCTTGCATGGACATTTATTTATTTATTTTTCAAATTTCGATTACCGCCTATCTCCCCTCAAGGAGGGGGACTCTGGGCACTTTACAATAAATTGCTTAAATATCCGCTTTCCTGGTCCTTCCTGGCTTTTTGTCATTGCTTTGCTTAGACTGTTTTATTTTAAAAATAGCATATGGGATGCTGGTATGTTTAATCAAGGCTCCCTAATAGAACTTTTTATTTCCGAGATGCCTCTAGAGACCAGATACATTAGATCCCAGAAGCATTCTTTGGAAATAAACATGGGGGATGGCTCTAGCCCAGGGTGTTTTGTGGATGTTTGTTCACCTGCTCAAAAAAAGCAAAGATAAATTGGAAGATAAAAATGATCATCATAATAGAAGGGGAGGTGGGGAATATTTTCAGCTGTTTGCCTTCTGGTGACCAGCTATTCTGTCAGTGGCTGTGCATTTTTTTTTTTTTTTTTTGGCTGAAAGTAGCATCTCAGAACATTTCAAAGAATGTTCAGCCAGCCACTTATATCAGGAGATACAGGCAGAGGCTTTTGGTCATTGGAAGAAATGCAAAAATGTCCTTGTTTGCCTCGTTTAATGAATTAGGAACACACCTGCCATTAGAAATAGAATAATACAGATTAGGGTTGACAAGGATTAACGGGCCAAGAGGGAATGAATGCCTTCTCTGCATTTATCCAGTTCAACCTACTTTTCCTTCACACTAGAGAGAGTCCATCATTAGAAGCGTACTCACTAGCTGTCTCTCTTGGATGTGGGTCAGTTCGCCGACAGGTTTCCTTCCAGGATTTCTTAATTGCTGTCCTTAATTCATTCTTGCAAAAAAGTCTAAATATCATCTGGCAGTATGTGCTCCAGGAAGTTGGGTGGAAGGTGGCAGAGAGCGAGGACAACCCCAGATGGAAACATTTTGCCAGATTCCCATTGTGTATATGCAAACTTTTTAATGTGAAGATGGGTAAAGAACCAGCACAGGAAACCTTCTAAAAACGGAGTTGGCAAAATTTTAGGGGACACACTCACTCTGTGGCTACCACAAGGCTAGTTCACAGCTGCCGTAATGGTGTGGCAAGTCACAAAACATCTGTTTATCCGGAAGCAAACAGGTGGAGACTCTCTCTGCCACATATTTCTATCTATGCAAACTTTTAATATTATACCTGTCCTGTGTTAGCATTTCACACAGGGTCAGTTTGGTACAAAGATATTTAGGATTCTTAAAATAGCCATTTTTGGAAAAAGGGAAATAGTAATAGTCTTCTTTCTGGTACCTCTGGAAAGACAAATGGGGTGCAACATTCATTGTGGAGCCAGATTACAATGCACAGGGTTCATCAAAGCAGGTCAGCCAAGGGTGGATAACACTCTCCACTTTTTTCAGCTGTGTGTGCTGATTATGGAATGGTGACTAATCTACACTGCTCCATCTGGCAGCAAGAAAGAAGCAAAGAAAAGCACTCCAGAACATTATTAATCGGTCGTAATCTTTAAGTACCATGCTGTAATTAGTCTAGAATGGAATTAAAAATGGCATGCAATGGAGAGAAGAAGAGACATCTCTCTCCTCACTCTAGCTGGCTCGGTGATAATTAATTGAAAGGAACAAAATTAATTGCCCTGCTTCACATTAAGGGTCTATGTGCAAGGGAAGAGTAAGATGCCTGTTTAGCCACAAGAGTTGGCTCTTGCCCTGGAGGTCTCCCATGACTGGCTAAGCCCAGTTCTAAAAGTGGAGGGGGAACAGATGTATCTGGGTAGGTAAAAGGCAATGGGGGTCAACTGATGCCTTAACCACACTAACATTCATATGGAGGAAAACAGTAGCCACAAATGTGGAGCTAAGGGGCAACTTGTGACCACAGATTGCTCACTCATTAGCTATGAGAAAATAGGTTTGTGCGTACTGGACAAGCAATGGTGTTCATGCCACTGAGCACAACAATAATACAATTTGCATCATTGAAGCACTATAGGTTATTTCAAGGCCTTCCTCCAGCATCTCCAATTGCCAGAGAGACTACTGGGCATCAGTGGCACAACTCAGAAACTTCTTCCCATGCTGCTAGAAGGTCCCTTGAGTTTGTATGCCCAGAAGCATCTTTTGATTACAGCAAGGGCTGGAGATGGCCTTGAAGAGACCCAGGGTGAAATAAAATGGTGGCTCTATCTTGTTCTTTAGAGGCAGGGGGCTGCTGAGTCCTCGCAACCTCCTCAGAGTTTTACATCCCATGAGCATGTTCTTATAAGCTTCAAAATGGAAAGGACTCGCATTTGTAGCCTGACAACATAGCTTCAGAGAAACCTGTTCATCTCATAGCTAATGAGTGAGCAATCTGTGGTCACAAGTTGACTTCAGCTCCTTAGCTCCACATTTGTGGCTACTCTTTTCCTCCATATGAATGTTAGTGTGGTTAAGTGTCAGACTAGGACCAGGGAGACATCAAAATTAATTAAGTTAAAGTTGTCTTTTACTGCCATTTGTAACTCTTTAATCACATTTGTACATGTTTGCATGAATGCTGGGGGGGAGGGCAAGGCAGAACATTAAAATCACACATGCTACAATGACATCATGCCAATGATGCAATGTATGCAATTTAATCACCTATTTTGTCTCAGTGTGCAATAACATCATGTGGTGTCTGACATCATTACATCTTCTACAGGATACTAATGTATAAATGTTTCTGTTTTGTATTCTGTTTTGTTTTTGATTGTTTTTTTACCCTCATTGGATGTTGAACTAAAGATCCTTTCTCTTAGTTTTGTTACAAAACAGAGTAACTAGTTCAGCAAATGGTGAGAGTGATCCTGGAAGAAATGGGGTAGGGTCTTATCAGGCAGGAGGTCTGCATTTTTACCCCTTTGTAAAAATATCCTCTTGTTTCACCTCTAGAGCCACAACTTTAGGTGGGTCTCCTTTGCTGTTCACAGATCTTCCACAGAGACCTTCAACACGATGACACCAACTTTCATTTTTATAGGCCTATTAATTACTGATATTCATCGGTTTTCATTGGGTCATTATATCAACTCAGCTTGAAGTACTCCAAAATCTACATTCACATTTCTGATCCCTCAACAGGAGCAGATAATGAATATGACAAAATATCTAGCCAAATTTCCAGCAACGGATGTACTTGGACCTGGGTTTGAAAGATGTAAGAGGAATTACTGATGGGTTAAACCAATTCATTTTTGGTTAGCCTACTTATTCTTACAAGAACAATATCTATTTCTTTATTTAAATGACTTATATCTTCCTTTCCCAGGACAAAATACTGTTCATAATGTCTAACAGAATTCAAGAATTACAATGAAACAGAGCAGACCAAATATTAAAGCAGTTTAAGAAAGGACAGCAGGAGCAGATAGGTTTAAGTAAGATGAAATAGTATAATGAAGTAATTTAAAAGCCCACCTCATATTTAGATGGCATCAGATTGGCTCAGGTGATTACTAGACAATGATGGAGCCCTAATTCTGGCATGAGATGAGCCTCCTGCTGATCTGATGACTCTGTGACCAGTGGTTGCAGTTGTGCAGAACCTCAGCATATCCCCACTGTTTTCATGGACAACTGTATTTCTAGGCAATTGTTCTCTCTGCAACTGACAAGCCACAGAAAAGGACTCAGTTCTCACTGGTTTATTGCTAATTAACTTAAGAGCATTTTCTCCCTTTGCTTGGGCTACTGTACATGTGGGACAAACTGTAGAGACAAAAGATAGTTAATGTATCTGCAAACAACCAAACAGTTCCTGGGCTGCATTTATAGTAGAATCAGAAGTATTTGGAGATGGAAAGGCTGGTCTTCTGCCCCTAAGCTGTCCACAGAATAGTTTTGGAATTTCAGGTAGGATTTTTCCACCCTTACTTGGAGAGGTTGGTGGTTGAACCTGGAAAGTTCTGCCTGGAAGCTATTTGTTCTACCACAGAGCTACATCTCAGATACTTTGAGTCTTGTGACAAATCTCCTTTCATTTCCCACCTTTAGTCAAAGTTGGATGGTGACACTGACATATACGTCAACTCATTATCTTAAGACTTAGATTAATTCTTTAAGATTAATTCTTAAGGTGAATCTCCCTTTTCAGCCTTGGGGTTTGTCTTGATGCTTGTGTAAATGCAAGAAATGGATAGGCTGGACTTGGAAGGAATTGTTCTAAAGGAAGGATTTAAGGTACAACAAACTGAAAATGTCTTTAGACTCTTCCTACCAAAAAAGCCTCCCCAAATTTTGCCAACCTACATGAGAACCTACCATTGTTTTGACACAGGTACAACTCTATGCTCCTGTAGGATCATTTGCATTTAAAATTGGAATGGGAAGAATCAAGCTTCTAGAACTTTTAATTTCTATTTAATTATGAGAATTTAACTTCAGGGGTTTTATCTGATTTAAAAGAATAATTAAAATTAAGTATGACTGGAATGATTTTTCACAGTTTTTCTGCCTGTCCCTTAGGACTTAAAGTAATAGTAAATTATTTGTGTCTGGAGGTGATCTATATGTAAATTCCATTAAGAATGGAATTTTGTTTTAGAGAAATTCAGATTATGAAAATGACATCGGTGCGTTGAACGTCAGCAGCTAATAAATGCGTTAGTTGTTACCATTACTTCTCTTAATATTCTCAATTAAAATAATTTGAAATAGTACAAAAGATAAGCAAGATCAATTAATTTTATAAGATGATCAAAGGAATGTAGTTCTGCATTGTAAATGTTCTAAGTGTGATAATAGCTTTATCAGACAGGAAAATAATTTGATGTGGCTTGAACCTTATTCAGTTTTTTGCTCTAGGGATTTCTGTTTGTAGTTAATCAAATGGTCTTTTGTATTTGCTAAGGTAGAATTTTATGATCTTATGCATTAATTTTACAGTATATATTTCAGACTTTATTTTAAAGTAACTGGAAAGTCTCCATGGGTTGTGATTATAGGATGACATAAAATCAAAGCAACTGTGTGTTGGATTTATATCTCTTGTTTTGGAGAATGGCTGTTCATACTGGCTACGAACTCTAGTCTAATCAAAGCATGTCTTTAATTTAAGTCTGGTGCTCAGTGCTATACTTGCATAGTTGAAAATTAGGTCTGAATTTAGGATATGAACACCAAATAATGAAATTGGAAGACCTCCTGTTCCATGCCGGAATCCAGATGAAAGCTTCTCTGGTAGATGGAAAGCCAGCTTCTATGTAAATACATTCAGCAAAAGGGAGTTTTCCACTACTTTTGGTAACTGGTTCCACTGTCAAATTGTTCTTACTGTTACGGGGTTTCTGTTAACATTTAACCAAAATATGTTTTTAGTAATAGAAGAGCATTATACTCTGGGACAAAGCAGAACACTTCCCAGTCTTTTTAATAGGTGATATTGCTTTGGTTATTTGAAGGGTGTTGCCATATCCCCTTTTATCCTTCTTTTTTTCCAAAAACAAAATGTGTCCTGTCCCTTCAGTCTTCCTTTATAGTATTCATTGTGCAGGGCCTCAGTCATTCTTGCTGTCTTTCATTGCACCTGTTCCAGCTGTCTGAATCTTTCCTGAAAGACAGTGCCCAATTTAGGAAGGACCTAAACTAGACTAGGCAATGGGAAGCAATGGCATTAGGGAATCTCCAAGTTTGAAGAAAGCATGGGTCCAAGCTGCAATGACATCACATGCATCATGTCAGTGCCACAAAAATGGTGAGGGTATGACGTACAGTATGTGACATCACTTGCCTTCAGAGTTTGATCTTGCAAGTTCTCTCTTCTCCACAGGAACATTTCACCTTTTTGCTATTATATATTCCATTTCATTCCTTGACCCTATCCACCGTTTACTCCAGGATGGCCCAATTTGCACCAGATATCTGTCTGTCTGTCTATCTAAAACAATATGTAGAAACTTAAAGAGTATTAACCACAATCCAATAATAGGCACAGACTTTTACATTGGACATCAGGATATGCTTAAGACTTAGTGATGGCTAAGTCTTAAATGCTCCAGAAGAAACCAGATCTTCACCTGGCACTGAAGAGCAGACAATGCACCAGCTTTGCTCCAGGAGAGAACCTTCCAAAGACAGAGGTTCACATCAGAGAAAACCTTTCCTGCAACCCCACATAATGTACCATGCACCTTCATGGGACAGCAAGGAAACTCCATAAGATGATGATGATGATGGTGATGGTGATGATGATATGCAAGTTGAGTGACTCTATTCATTGTGATACAGAAAACAGAGCTTGTGGCTTAGCACGATGAGTAAACCCAGTCAGTTGTGGTTGATTCTGCAAACTATGTTTAAAGAAATCATGACTTGACACAGTGTGTGAATCCAGTCAATGTTTCTGAGGAGCTGACAACAGCAAAATCACATAATTTTCTTATCAGTCAGAGATCCATGCAGTTGCTTCATAGATTACTTTTTTTTTTTTTTACTAAATCTTGATTTTCCTATTAATGTTATTTTTTAAAAAAAATCTGTACCTCCAGCTGGGTAAAATGCCCACCAAAGAAGGAGTGCTCCACAAGAGGGCATTTCACCTGGAGACCAGGAATTCCCACAATCCCTGGGAAATGTTAACCAATCATGTTTGCTATTTGCTTGGGAGACATAAATCCATGGATAACTCTGCAATGTAAGCAGCCCCATTAAAACAGCATAGGTCAGGCGATGCAACTTCAGCTTCTACTTGTGCTGAGGCACTGCACTTCCTCTGCAGTGTAATTCCATTTGGGCTATTACATAATTAAATTGAGACTTGAGTTGCACATTTTAAAAGATTATGGACCATATGTAGCTTGAAAAAGGGCCAAGTCTTCAAATAGGCCTCTTAATGTTGCCTTTGTTAATTTTTTCTTTCCTCTCTCTCTCTCTCTCTGTCTCTCTCCCCTCCCTCCTTCCCTCCTTCCCTCCCTCCCTCCCTTCCTTGTAATATTATTGAAAAGGGCTGCCAACCATGAATGATTTGCTAAGATCTGAGTCTGCAACACTTCTCTCTATAGTTCAAAAATCTTCATCAAGAAAAGAAACTTTTGAAGAACCTGCAAAGTGGAAGATATATGTGGCATGAAATAGTGACACGGGGACCATTCCTCCCCCTCCCCCACGGGCACTTCCATCTTTGAGAATGTAAATGAAAACTGCAGAATGGGCTTTTATCGAATCACACTCTTAATTAGGTTTTAGCAGAATGCTTTATCGTCAATGTTTTGTTGAATAATTTAATTAGGAAACAGTGCACCTGACTGCTGGAACATGCCAAATTAGGCTGTGCTTGATAGCTAGACTATTTAAACAACTGACTGTTGCAATTTCTCCACATTTCCCACTTACATGAACTCAATTTGATGAACCAAATGGTTGGGCTTACTCAATTTATGGAGGAATGGGGTGGCCAAAGAGACGAGCTCTGTTGATTCAGACCTGACTAGCACCTTTCAATCATTTCTACTGTAAGAGCCTAGGCAGGTAAAAACTGTAACTGCAAGAATGGATATGTACATAGAGTATTTGCAGAAAATAACTTTGCAGATCGAAACTGTCTACACGAGGGGGTATATCATTGGAAGTGACCCCCAGACTTTTATCTAGCTGTGACTCAGAAGTAGGTCTTCTCTGTTGGTGAAGCCTGCTTTCTCACCTCATATATTGAGGAAGTACCTACCATGATGTATTTTGGTACATTGTGCTGAAGGCTTGCATTTTTGTTCCTGGATCTTCTCTAGCTTAGATGACCTTGGCTGATCTCAAGCAAAGCTAGTACTTCGATGGGAGACCACTAGAAGGTTCTGGGCCAGAAAAAGAAGACCATGCTCCCCCCGCAACAAAAAAAAAAAAGGGGGGGGAGAAGAAAATGGCAAACCTTTTCTGTATCATTGCCAAATCACTAAGAAGGGTTCAAGGTGCAAGGGTGTCTTTGCTTTACATTTTCCGTGTGAATATTTTTTCCTCCTTTCTCCCTTATCTGAGGGTGCTTACACGTGTCTTCTGTACTGAATGTTTGTATAGTAGGCCTGTGCAGATTTTGCCTTGCAGAGATAAATTGTTTGGCTTTGACAAACCGGCATTTGAAGCTACCTTGCTCTCTCTTTTGATAATAAAAGCTTCTGAACATGCTTAGCATGCCATTTGCCCAGAAGCTCCTCCTATTTTCTAGACCGGTGTTTCTCAACCTTGAGAACATTAAGATTGGTGGACTTCAACTCCCAGTATTCCCCAGCCAGTAAGGCTGACTGGGGAATATTGGGAGTTGAAGTCCACACATCTTAAAATTTCCAAGGTTGAGAGGCACTGGTCTAGAATGAAGATGACTGGCCACTGTGCTCTTGACAATAAGAAACTGGACACCACCTTACTTTGTTGATTTTCTTTCAGGACATCCACAACAAAGGGATCAAAAAATGTGACAGTAATATCCAAAAGTGT
Source organism: Candoia aspera (assembly GCF_035149785.1). NCBI lineage: Eukaryota > Metazoa > Chordata > Lepidosauria > Squamata > Candoiidae > Candoia > Candoia aspera. The sequence continues at coordinate 20,638,771 of NC_086163.1, read as the reverse complement.
AATTAACATTGATAGAATATCCACTTTTTCTTTCTCTTATCTATATTTAGTACTCCAAGGCATCTAAATAATAGAATATTAACAGTCTAAGTATATTATATAAATCTCATCTTACTGAAATAACATACTGTATCAAAACGGAGAAGATGAAGGAAAAAATGGTCTATATGGCTAGATTTAATATGTTAAAGGATTGAGCTAGTTCTATATTAACACTTTAGGGATATATTTTTAGTTTCTTCAAACATCACTCATTTAATTACTATTCTGTGTATTCACTTCTGAATTCATTAGTACTCTTATATTTTTGGTTGTACTTCACCATATCTTCTGGTTGTTATATTCCATATGTATGTATGTACTGTATGTATATCTTCAACTGCAACCACAACTATGCAATCAGAGCCCTACAACCCAGCTAAAAAAAGGGGGCTGGGCTTTAGTTACAGAGCCAAAGAGTTGTGGCTGCCATTTTGACTTTTTTGACCACCCTCCCTGGAGGCACCCCTGTTTGCTTGGAAAGTGACAGAAGTTCCAACGGACCAAACTGCCCATTCAACAGCTGCACAGCCCTTGTTTTAATTGCCCATCATTTTAATGGCTTGTATTTTAAAGATTCCCCCTCCCTTTGCTTTAACTGTCTGTCAGGTAGACCCTTGTGAACTGCTTTCTTATAAACATGCAGTATAGAAAGAAAGTAAAACAAGTCAACAATTCTGTTTTCGCCCAGCAAACACACAACCCTGAAAACAGTTTGCCTGGCTTTGCTTCTTGGAAGATTACTCTCATTTGAAATGTTGACTTTCTTCCTAAACAAACAAGCAATGTATGAGTCGAATGAAAATAGCTCGGTATAAAGGTGAGTTTCTGAAATGAACTGTATTGGGTGGGGGGGGGGAATCATCAGGTTAAGAGGACAGTTTGCTGAACCTTGGTAACATTTCCAAAGAGATCATAAAACCAAAAGAAGATAAAAAGTGATTGTCGTCCCCAAAAGCTGAGTTGAGAATAACATCGGTTAGTTTTTAAGATACCCTCCCCACAACTTTTCATTTTCTCCCCCATTTCTAAAAGGAGTCCTTTGGGTGACATGGGAGCTTTTCTGGTCATTACTGGCACTTAAATGCAGCAATCATCCTAAACTGTTCTCTCTTCCCATTTGCTATTCTGGGGTCAAAAGATGAGTTTATGAGGTTATATTGCTGCTTATCACTCAAGACAATACAATGGAGTGGCCACAATAGATGCGCTGTATTCACCCCTCCATCTATTAGCCTTGTCAACTTGGAAGGGATTCAGCCCTCCCCCCCCCTCTATTTTTTTTCCCACATTGTGGAAGACCATCAGCAATGAATCATTGAAGTGAAGAAGACAGTTGATTTGTGAATTCAGATTATATAAAGTGACGAGGCTTCAGTGAGCTGTGTAGATAAAGCAACTGTCATGATAAGGTGGCCTGTACAATTCCCCACCACCAAATTTATTGCACATTTGAGGAAAATTGTCCTATTTGAAAATGCCATAAATTTGAAATTGAATATTACGGAGACACCTTGAATGTTGAGTTATGGCTTGAATATTTTTAATGGGAGGTTAAAGGGACATCAGTTTGCAGCTTATGCACATCTTCTTGTGGATCATTTGCAACACACATACACACACACACAGTATATATATCTCACATACACACACGCATGGACATACGCACACCTATGCATACAGAGCATCTCCTTCTCTTTCCACAGTGTGTGCTAGCAATTCCTGGCGTCGTATTCTAAACCTGAAATGGCATATTATTTCTGCATTAAAACTTAATATATATCAACCTGAGATCACTGCATGATGTACAAAATAACAGAGGTGACAGTACTGAAAGGGCAACTGGCGGTTCAGCTTCCATGCATCTCCTCTAATACATCTCCTGTAATTATATGTATAACAAGCAAGTGCTAAAGTTTCAGAGTCTCTTGTTAGAAGAAGTAAATTCTTTGGGGTAGTAAAAAAAAATGTTTAATCCATTCAATCATGTCCAGTTCTCGGAGACTGTCTGGACAAGTCCCTGCAGTTTTCTTGGCAAGGTTTTTCAGAAGTGGTTTGCCATTGCCTCCTTCCTAGGGCTGAGAGAGAGGGACTGGCCCAAGGTACCCCAGCTGGCTTTGTGTCCATGGCAGGACTAGAACTCATGGTTTCCTGCTTTCTAGCCTGATGCCATAACCACTACACAAAATTGACTCTCAGTAAATACGTAGTCTGTCATGTTCACTGATTCAATGTAGTTTATACATCGTAACGCTTCACATGCCACGGCGCTGACGCACTTTTCTGTTTGGGAGGGAGCTGCCATGAGACCTTGTACCAAGCTCTGTATGTGAAATCAGTACAATGGAATGTGTTTGGGTTAAGTTCTCTGTTCAAGGCCTTTCCCCGCAGACCATCAGAGACCGTTAGGAGCACCTGGGATTGTGAACTCGAGAAGATTCTACGGGGGGAGGGATTTCATTTGCACCAAGGGTTTTTAGTTTGAATTTGGCATGTTTTCATCATTCACAGCTTTCTCTGTGATCCTGCATACTATTCTTTAATAAATCAGATATCTTTGTGATCCTGCTCATGAGTCTGGTAGTGTTTTAGAATAGGCAACCATTACATAGTCATCCTTTAATATGGGACCACTTAAAGTCATGGCTGCAAAGGAGCTTGCTATCACTAGGGAAATCCTACTTTTGTTAGGTTCTTAGGAAGCTTTACTTTGTAGTGCCTCAGTATTCTTACTTCTGCCACCCAGAATTCCAGGAATCGCAGAGTTTCAGTGGCCCCCATTGAGGCCATCAGATCCAACCTTCAGCAAAGAGCAGAAATCCAAATTAAAACACCCCTGTTGGCCAACCTCTGTTTGAATACTTGTAGCCCACCATCTCCCAAAGGAACTGGTTCCACTTTTGAAGTACTCCTACTAGTATGAACATCCAGAGATAGGTCCATTATTCTGTGTCCTGGAGAACTTCTGACTAGCAGTTCATATTGTCATAAAGCAACTGGTGTAGCAATATCTTCTCTGGCTACATTAGTGATCCCTGTCCACAGTAATGATGGGATTATCCTATAAATTTTTAGTGTGGGAATGTTTCTACACTTTGGGACAATTGAGAACACTTCTTAATTCTTGAATTGGTTCTCTGTGGGATCTCTTCAGGGATTTAAGAAATGCTATCATACCACCACTCACTCACTCATTCATATATGTGTATGTGTGTATGTGTGTATGTGTGTATGTATGTATGTATGTATATATGTGTGTGTGTGTGTATGTATGTATGTGTATATATATATATATATGCCAACATCTCTCTCTCTATATATATATGCCAACATCTCTCAAGATTTTTTCATAGGGCTTTGTTTCTGGTTCCTTGGCCCCCACTCTTCCCTTATACTATTTCTCCTTGTCTAAATTCTTCGTCCTAAAAAGTGGTGCCTGGGATAAATGATTGCATTGTGTGATGGCTTTTTGGAACTCCAAGTCCAGAAGCAATGTGAGACTGATCCTAAGAAGCTACACCAAGAACATCAATGGCTTTGAGTTCAGAGAAGAGCCATTCCCAACTAACTATGCAGAATCATAATTAAGAATGTAATAGGTTAAGGTGTTGTAAGTCCTCATGTAATCCTGTAACCAGGTGACCCCAGCACTATTGTGAAGCTAAAGTGAGAGGAACCTCTATGCAGACATACTTTAAGTTCCCAGAGGAACTTTATTTATTTAATACACTTCTTCCCCAAGTAATAAATAAATAAAAATCCACAGCAACAACTGAAAACTACTTAGAAATGGAAACCTCTCTAAGGATCCCAAAGTAGCATATCCTGCTTTCAACTGATGTACTGTATAAGGTAGGCTCAACTATAAATTGGCCAAGTCCTCATTATGAGAAATATGACTGAGCAGGTCTTGAAACTCTATTTTCCAGGATTGATTTCCACTCTTTGTCCATTATATAAGCACATGTACAGGTAGTCCTCACTTAACAACAACAATTGGGACTGGAATTTTGGTTGCTAAGTGAATCCAACCCAATTTTATGACCTTTTTTGCAGTAGTCGTTAAGCGAATCACCATGGGTATTAAGTGAGCCATGTGGTTGTTAAGCAAATCACGCAGTTCCCCATTAATTTTGCTTGCCAGAAGCTGGCCAGGAAAGTCAAAAATGATAATCATGTGGCCATAGGATGCTGCAATGGTCATAAATGTGAAATGGTTGCCAAGCACCCAAATCATGATCACGTGACCATGGGGATGCTGCAACAGTCATAAGTGTGAGGACCGGCCATAAGTCAGTTTTTCCAGCCCCATCATAAGTCCAAACCATCACTAAACAAATGGTTGTTAAGCGAGGTTAATGTGTAATGGACACATAATCAAATGTATGTAGTATAGAAACAGATACTGCACTGAAACTCAGCTGAGGATTATATTGCAACAGTAGTAATCTTTTCTTACAAGCTTTCTGCAGTCAAACCCAGCCAAGGAAACCTCGGTACTTCTGAGATGAAAAGGCACTCAGCATAATTCTAAACCATGTGACACTTTCTGGGGCTCTTAAAATATAGGTAAATAAGCTAGTACTTATGATCCTCTCTCTCTCTCTCTCTCCCCCTCTTTCTTTCTCTCTTTAGGAATGGGAAGCTTTTCACAGGGGTGGGGGGAGCCCAACTTGCATGTGAATTTTGGAAAGTTTATTACCTTGACTTGGATGACCTCATCTCCTAGAATGAAGTCATTCACTGAGCCAGAGAAGACAGACCTTCCTTCCAGGGAATTAATCAAGCCCATCAAAGGCCTCTGTCTTCAGCCTTATCTCTAACCAGTGGTTTGAGAGTCGTTATAAATGTGACTGCCACCCGATTTCTGTTCTTGGTTATGCTAAGGTATTTTCAGGAAATTGAGAGAAAGAAAGAGAGACAGAGACAGAGACAGAGAGAACTCATGCAATGCTGTCTCTAAAAGAAAAAAAAAATCAGCTATTGAATACATGCAGCTTGACATAAAATCTTGACTTGGGAGTTACACTGCTTCAAATCAAGGTGTTTGAAAGAGACTATGGCATGGAACAGGATAGAACAAGAAGAACTGGGAGGGGGGTACCCCAATCAACCCTGCCAGATAGAAACGCCTACGGCGTAATTGGTCGCCCTGCCTTTTCATCCCTGGCAGATCGCAGAACTCATAAACATTCTAATTAGGCGGCCAATTAAAATGAGAAAAGGAGGTCTTCCTGAATGAACCGGGACTCTCCCCTGGCTGTTCTGCTTTTCTACTTGTCAGCCCAGGAAAGGCTTTATTGCCGCTCCAAACTGAAGGAGGCAAAAGAATGAAGCCAATCCAGGGGGTGCTTGAAAAGGCTTGCATGAAGGGACTGGGGCTCACTTAGAGATTTTGATAGGCCACCACTAGGAAACAAGGAAAAGCTTTGTTATGCTAAGAGGTGGACATTCCAAACACGGCACACACATAGGCATCATAGAAGAAACCACGGACTTGTGTGTTTATTTTCTTTCCCCACTTAACCAGAACAAAAATGCAATTTCTCCCCAAATCTTGCGTGCATGCATGCATGCATTCATTTATAAGATTTGTATGGCCGCCCATCTAAAAACACAACTCTAGGTGGCTCGCAGGAACAATAAAATCCAGAACTATTAAAAAAAATCATAGAACATAAAACCAAAACTAAAACACAACTCAGTGCCTCAGTCAACCCCTTGGGATGTCCCTCAACCAACCGACATCCCCACTCTACCCCAGTGCCTGGGAAACAGGCCAGGTCTTCTGAAAGGCTAAAAGGGTGGGGGCCTGCCAAATCACTGGGGGGGGGGGGCATGTTCCATAAGGTAGGGGCAGCCTACACAGAAAAGGCATGTTTCTGGAGTCCCACTAGATGGCAAGGTTTCAGGGAAGGGACCTAGAGCATGCCTACCTATCACTTTCGGATATTGTGGGCATCATGGCCTATGGGAGAAGACAGCTTGTGAGAAAGTGCAGGCAATGGCCAAAAGCTTGCAACAAATTAGTGATTGGACTGACTTTGCTGGGTTTAGAATAACACTTTAGGATGCTGTCTTTTTGGACAACATTTTGGATGGTTTATCCTCCCAGAACATTGAAGACTCTTCTTGTCTCTCTGTCTCCTTTCCTCAACAGATTTCTGTCAAAATGTGAACCAGTTCATCAGTCTGACAGATTTAGGCCTAGGCAATTGTTGAGAATAAATAAGCTACTCTTTCCCTAAGAATGAACATGCTACTTATAGGAATAACATTACCTGGGTTTACAATTGCAGGTTTTCAGAGAATCTCCTCGTTGGTTATTCACCAAATGATCATTGTTGCTACTCCTTGCGTTTCATTCCTCTCTAAACTCCTGCCACCAAAGATGCAAATGTCTGTAACATATCTGAGGAAGTTGAGTGCAGTTCATGAAAACATATTTATTTTATTTTATTTTATTTATTTTATCAAACTTTATCACCACCCATCTCCCTCCCAAGGAGGGACTCTGGGCGGTTTACAATAAAATAGAAATAAAAACCAAAACAGTTATAAATACAATAAAAGAAAGAATGTGATGGAATCAAGATGGGCAAGAGTTCTTTATCAGACCGGGAGTATAATAGGTCCATCAGAAGTCACTCTAGGGCGCTAGCCATCCCCAAGTATGGCTATTCCCCCTTCCATTCCAAGCCTGCTGGCAGAACCAGGTCTTTAATCTTTTTCAAAAGTCCAGGAGCAAGGTGTCCTGTCTCACCTCTAGGGGAAGGATGTTCCAAAGGGCAGGACCTACTGCAGAGAAGGCACGCTTCCGGGACCCAGCTAGATGGAATTCTTTTACAGATGGGGTCCGCAACATGCCCTCCCTGCATGACCGGGTGGGGCGGGTCGATGTAATACAAAAAATATCCTTAAGGCTGCTACCTGCTGTGATGTGGGGCAGGGGAGGAGGAGAAGGAAAAAAGTTGGCCTGCTATAGAATGCACAAAGTGTGCATTTTAATCAAATTCTGGTGGAGGAGAAAATGCAAACTAAATTGGATTAGATTCTACTAAGTGCTATTCTGGATCCAGGTCATATCTCAGGTTGTTGGGACAAGGATGCAAAAAAAACTGTGACTGCCCCATGTTTGGAAATGCAACCTTCAGCAGTTACCTGGATCTACAGTAGAGTATGCTTAATTTTATTTGTGAAAGGTAGGAGTATTGTTACAATGTATTGTTACATTGTCAAAGAAAAAGCTGACCATGATGATGTGTGATTTAGTCTCCCCCTAACATTGACTGATCCTGAAATAAAAAATAGAAGAGTCAGCTCTGATTAGATGGATGGGAGACCCCAGGATCATAGGTTAGATCAGGGTTTTTCAGTGAGGGTTCCATGGCACCCTTGGTTCCATGAGAGGTCACTAGGGGTTCCCTGGGAGATCACAATTTATTTAAAAAAATATTTCAAATTTGGGCAACTTCACATTAAAGAGGTAAGCTTCATTCTTTATTTTTAGTTTAAGAATACTATTAATACATATATACAGGCCTACACATGAAACAAATATAATATTTTTGAAACTTCTGGCCTATATATGAGCTTGAATATGCAGGGGTTCCCTGAGACCTGAAACATATTTCAAGGGTTCCTCCAGGGTCAGAAAGTTGAGAAAGGCTGGGTTAGATTGATTGATTTATCTATCTACAGTGAAAACAATGGCAAAGCTTTCTCTCTGCCAAGTTACATGGGCATATCCATGGCATTCTCAGGAATCAATTTTGACTTGAGATTATCTTTATTTTAGACTGGATGACCACCACATATTTTTGCTGGGCCTACCTTTGAAGAGACTTCGGGAATAGCGACTGGTCTAGAATGCCAAAGTTAAAATGCTGATAAGCACTAATTTGCAGATTTATATTAGGGTTGTACTAGTCACTGATTTGTTTCCAAGCAGAATCCAAAGGGTTGGAATTCACCTTAAAAACTTTAATAGATTTACGGCCAACATTCCTGGGGGGGGGCACCTTCTCCCATCACTTAAGCCTGATAAAGAAGCCCTTCTGTATAGGAAAGCCACCATGGATGGAGACAAGAGGAAGGACCTTCTTGATGGCTGCATCTAAATTGTGGAACTCTGTTCACTGAGAAACTTGATTAGCTTTAACTGTAACACACTTTTTACTGATGATTCAGAGCTTACCCTATTATTATGAGAAGGCTGAGGATAGTGGTGTTGCTTGCTTCTATTGTGTTTCTCCACATCCCTCTTCATCCTCCCTGACTGTCCAAATTTCTGATGTAAAAAGCCCCTTTGAAGATATTTCATCTTGATGTTTCCCTTCAGAGTTTAATTCAAGTGGCAGACCATGGAGGCTGTAGGTGATGCAATGAAGGGCAACAGGACCCATTGAGGAGGGTCAAAATCTGCAAGATGGTGAGTGCAATGTTGCAATGCAAGTCCCACCCCTTGGTAAGGCTTCCATCATGACGTCACAGCTTCTATCTTGCAGACTGTGTCTTCCCCCCTGTAGGCGCCACTGATGAAAGGCAGTATCCTAATTACTAAAGTAAATGCCAGAATATCAAAACCCAACCATCAGAATTTCCTTCAAGATTTCTTCCCCGTTGGAAAAACAAAGGACACCAAACTTTACTATTGTAGTGAATAAAGATAGATGGTGGGGAGGGGGAGAAAAGGAAAATGAAATTTTTGGCATTACACTAATTATAAAACCAACTTCAGTCACTGAAAACTCAACAAAGGGTGTTGGTTTTTTGGTCATCTGCCGTGTAAAGAAAAGAATTGAAATCTGAACATTGGAACCCATAAGAATTAAGAAGCCCCATCTTTTCGGTACAACATCTGCTAAGGTTGCTAATTTACCCAGCATGTTTTAAAGCTGAACTTTCTAAGACATACTAAAATAAACCTTATGAAGTATAGCATTTATTACCTGCTTGGATGGCTTTAGGAGTTTTCTGAATTCCCTGATGTTTGTATTTTATTGTAGCTGATCACCTTTTGGGGTCTGTGTTCATTCCTGCTCTCTTGTGCTCTCAAAGTAAAAGATAACAGGAAATGTGTTCTTCTGGTTCTCTCTTTGTAGACACATGGCTCTCATTTAGCCCATTATGAAGAACAGTGTGCAGGAAAGTGCTTCCCATTAATACCAAAGAGCAAAACATTGTTACAGTACTCGATAGCTAATTGCATCCATGTTTAATGTTTGATGGTGGGGGAGAAGGGGGCTCATAACGAAAGCTAATTCTTCTGCTTTAACAGTGGAAGAGAGAGAGAAAAACTTTCTTTGTCTTTCCCCCATTCCCTTCCCCTGCCACATACTTTTGGTTTAATTATTATTATACTCCTTTCCTAACCCTAAAATTTTACTGCAGAGATAATAGGAAGAAAGGATTACATCACAGAAACCAGCTGCCACTTGAGTGCCAGCACTGGAGAAACCACTTAAAATAATTAGGAAATCTTTAAACAAGTGTTTGTGAAGTATAGGCTTACATATTGCTTTTTTATTATTATTATCATCTTTTTTTTAAATCAGTTTTGGGGATTAAATCAGAAAAGATTGGTTTTGAGTCACTGACAGATTTTTCTACTTTTCTTGCTCCCTGGCATGTACAGTAAAATTGCTATAAGGATATTTTAGGTCTGTGTGGGGGGGGTGTTGTTAGGTTTTGTTTTGCTTTTTCTTCGGCAGAAAGCCTTCACAACTTGGCAGGGAAGTGCAGGTGTGTGCAGGCAGGCATGCAGCACTATGGATTCACCTCACGTGCACTGAGTTTGGACAGTTGAGTGACACTGGATATTTTCTAGGAGGAAAACAGTGTCCAGATATGGGGAAGTGTGTGGGGAGGACAGTGGCTCATGGGCGAGGGAAACTGACTGGTTAGGAAACTGCCCAGGCAGACTATATATCTGGCTCAAAACACAGAATTTAGATGGATGATCTGTGTAGGAAACGGTAAAAAAAACCTCCTGCAGTCTTGATGCTCTGCAAGATAGATAGGAGATGGATGGGTGGATGGGTAAGGCAGATTTACACCCATCATCCTTTTGGAATAAGCAACATTATCCAAGTATGGGAAAGGAGTAAGTAGTCATTACAGGAAAGGCAGGAAAAGGAATTCTGACTAAACCTAGTTTACCTGAATACCACTCCCTATACTTCCTCATGATTGGGACGCGGTGGCGCTGAGGGTTAAACTGCTGAGCTGCTGAGCTGCCGATCGGAAGGTCGGCGGTTCGAATCCGGGTGACAGGGTGAGCTCCCGTTGCTAGTCCCAGCTCCTGCCAACCTAGCAGTTTGAAAACATGCAAATGTGAGTAGATTAATAGGTACCGCTTCAGCGGGCAGGTAACGGCGTTCTGAGTCGTCATGCCGGCCACATGACCACGGAAGTGTCTACGGACAAACGCCGGCTCTTCAGCTTTGAAACGGAGATGAGCACCGCCCCCTAGAGTCGGACACGACTGGACTTAATGTCAAGGGAAACCTTTACCTTTACCTTTACCTTTACCTATACTTCCTCATATCTTTCTGTCCTGGTTTCTACCACAGTCACACACCAAGTCATGCACTGTCTTGTTTTTTAAACTTCTCACCCCTCTCTTTCCCTTCAACTCCTTCCACCAACAACTTTCTTACTCTTGTCCTTCTCAGCCGATTCACTCTTCCTTCATATATTTGCTCTGCAATCAAATCCTCCTTCATTGTCTTTATATGACCAAACTACGTCCATGTACTGCTTCTGTATTGGAGATACATCTGCACACTGTATTTGGCTGGGCATCTCTGAACTTCCTGCTCAGCTTTTGAGATGGCTCCATCTCTCAAATTTTGCTTCTCTCAAAGGCTGTTTCCTGATCTTCTGAGCATTTGTGTGGGTGCACAGAAGACATAACTAGGTTAGTGATCTCAGTGGCAGCTTCAGAGGGGCACTTCATGAAAGCTTTGCATGCTGATTCCATGCAAAAGAGGCTTTTTGGTTCATGATCAGGTTGATTTAGAACTTATTTCATGTTTCTTTGGGGTATAGCATGGAACTGTCTCCTTTTCTCCTTTTATATATTCATCTATTACTCTACAGTCTGTCTCATTAGGTTCTCCACCCTTTCCCAACCCGTGATCTGCAAAAGTCCAATGAGATGAGATTCCCTCATAAGGTCTTCCCTTCAGAAGCATACATAGAAGCATCAAAGCCAGAAGGGCTGAAAATACTTGGAGAGATTATTGTACTATGAAAGATAGAAGACTCATAGAGTTTCGTTAGTAACCTCATCCCAGCCATAAATGCAAGAACACTGGTGTCCACCCATAAGGTCCTCTTCTGAAAGACATGTTGGAAGCATGTTTTCCCTGTGAAATTAAACAGGAATGGTAAGGGGGAGTGGAAATGAAGCACCTTCATCCTTGATCCCTCAGCACCCATGCTGTTGAATTGTTCTCCTGTTTAGAAAATGAAGCCCATGCTTCAAGCAGCAGACTGGACAGGCAGCCACATGGAAGGCTGAACCTCCATTTGCTCCCCTAAGAATCTACCATCTGGAGAAGATGCTTCATCATGCTAAAGCGCATGGCTCATTGGCATAGTGTGCTATTTGCAGGCTGCTCTATAGCCATCATTCAGAAGATTCTCAGAACAACAGCAATAGGGTGGCTAGCCAGCTGGAAAATGAGTGATAACAATCTTGTTAGTGCCAAAGGAGGATGGCATGGTCAGGAAGGTGAATGACAGGGCAGCCATGACAGGAGGCGCAGTGGTAACCCTCATCCCCTCCTTTCAGGCGTTTCTGTTGTCCTTGAAGTCCTTCTAATCTGTTCCTTCCTAACCCCACCAGTAACCAGAAAGGTGGTTTGGAATGGAAATATTATCACAGGAGATGGCAACTGCCTTTTACTTAATGGGTGTTCCGCATAGATTACAGACCATGCTTTCTTTTCAACTCCATGCTCCATGTTAGTTACATTTTAATCTTTCTCAGAGCAATTTTTATTTTTTTTAAAAAAATGGATAGATTGCCTATCAGCTGTAAAGCAAGGAGTCCTGTTTTATTGACACTTCAGTAAAATGCACCACAAGGACCACTGTTTCATGTGGTCATGGGGCAATACCTTTATGATCTTTCACATTCAGTTTATTTCTTAGATTTTCTTCTCTTCTCCCCAGCTTTCCTTTCCTGTTGTTCACAGACATATGATTTCATTGATGTGATTTACCTTGCAACTTTCATATTAATACTCTGATCAATCACAGCTGACAATATGCCGTCTTTGTACAAGGAGCTGTAGGACAAATGTTTCCGCGTGCGAGGAGAAAATTGTTAGCATTTGAATAGCAGACGGTACAGGGAAGGATTAATAGCCTACTTTGATGGATTAGAATGTAGGGAAATTGCTCAATATTAATATGAAAATGTTTGTGAATTGGCCGTGTGGTGCTGTCAATGGAGAATGAAGGCTGGTGATTACGTCTCCAAGGTCTTATCGGCATAGAGTTGACTCTCTCACCAAAGGCTTTTGCACAAAAGGCTAATGAGAGCTCTTGAAAATAGCTGAACGGCAGCTGTTATAATAACCAAGCTATTCAGCTACTGGTGTCACAATGTCAGGTTTTGTGCTCTTTATAGTAATATTGTACATCTTTATATATTAACATATCTGAATATGGATTTGTAATAAAAGAATGCAGGGATGAAATGGTTTGGGAAGTGGTCTCATTTAGATGATGCTTGGTCTCCCCTCCAAAGACAGCATTTGGATGATGAAGTCAGCGAAGATTGAATAAATATGTTCAAGAATTCCATGCCACCAGCACAGATGGCAAGCAGGAGCAGAAGAACTAATCTAGGGCATGAAGGGGAGCAAAGTGCCTTGTTAGAAAGCTTTGGCTCCTAAATGTGGGACTGTGCAAGAATTTGACCAAGAATTTATACAGCCTGACCTGCTAATCCAAAGAGAAATGGTTTCGTGAAATGGCCAGTCCCTTTCTACGTTTGCTGAATATCTTCTTGATTTTTCTGGCCTTTCTTTGGAGGTGTATTTAATGCTGGGCCTCTCAAGTAAAACGAATCAATAGAAGAATAATTCACCAACTTCAAAAAGGGTTTTTTTTTGCGGGGGGCATTGTTCTAAGGTGGTGGAATGTACATTTTCTTTTGCAGGTGATGAATCAAATTTTTTCTTGCCTTCCTTAGAGAGTGGTCACCCCAAAAGTAGAAAACCAGCATAATGTAATGGAGCATATTTTGTTCCCTTTCCTCTGATACTTGGAAAAAAAGCACCTGGCACACAACCTGAAGTTTGCAATCGGCTCTATCATTCTATTGTGTGGATTTGAAGGCCCAATTATATACCCAAAGAAGATGGCCTTATTCACATTACTGAGCACTGTAGAGTTTCTTTCAGAGTCACCCACCTCCAACTTGGCATTATCCAGTTGTGCTATAACTGATTACCAGCATTTGTTGCCAATATGACTGTTCGAAATCCAGAGTTCTCACTCAAGGTACAAATGACCAGGCTCAATTTATCATACCTTGGACACAGTTCAAAGACCTAGCTTGCTTCAAAATTCTGGGAAAGCTGAAAGGAAAGAAAAGAGGATAACCATCAGCAAGGTGGATGGATGGACTCAGTTGTGGTGGAGATGAAGTGCACTTTTGGAAAGCTATGATGGAGACAGATTGCCTGGAGACAATCTATCCATGCAGTTACTATGAATCAACACCGACTTGATGGCACATAATCAATCAATCGATGGCTGTTCTATCTCAGAAGATGGCAGCAGCTCACCAACCTCGCCTGCGCTTGCAAGCTAAGGAGGGTGAAGCTGGGTTAATACTTGGGTAGGAAACCACCAGAAAATTCCAGGGTTGTTACAGAAGCCATTTCTGTAACATTGTCAAGAAACTGTATGGCCTGGCCATATACTGTAATCATCAGGATTCTTGATCAATTATAGGACATCTTTTCCTTTATAGATGTTTTAAATAAACCTGCTACCCTTCAGTTGATTTCAATAGCACTTACTATAGTCTATGCTACAGTATAATACAGAAACTAGAAAAGTACCAGAGAAAGGGGGTGGGGGGAAGGGTAGAAAGACTCAGCTTTCAGGCCATAAAACAACATTGAGAGAAAATTCGATCTTGTAATATGTTTCCTGCTTAATGGGTAGATTAACATTGTGTAAATACACAGTTTTATTTGTTACTTGCATATATTGCAGATAATGATTTTATTTTCTAGCAGGCAGACAATTATTTACCGTGACACAGCAACCACCTCAAGAGCAAAGAGTGTCATTTTTAAGGTATTTCGTGCTGTTCGGTCAAGCAAAGAATCCTTATCAAATATTTTAATGAGAAAGAAAGGATGACAGTCCAGATTAAAAGTCAAGGTGACCTTTAACTAGGCATGACTGTATCCTTGTATTACTTCCATTTTTTTTAAGGCACTGTCATGTCTCTCTTGAAAAGTCTCTCTGTATATGAAAGAGTCTCTCTGTATATGTATTCAACAATTAGGTCTAACCTTGCATTTAAAATATTATACACACACACATGCATATGCATATATTCATATCTAGGCCAGTGTCACCAGCAAGTGTTAGGATTATCACAATTTTTAATCATGAATATTCTGGTAAAGAGCAGCAGAGTCTAAGAAAAAAATGATATTTCCTTATTTATGGTTGGGTCATACTGGCATTTTTGAGGGTAGCATCCAAGTTCCATATGAATCTGCCTGAATCCCTCCTACCATGTTTACCTGTTATCACTGCAGTGGTCCACTTTATTAATGTCCACTTAATTTTTTATCTGAAGTTTACTGCATGTACAAATGTACATGATGCAGGAACTCTCTCATATTAAAAGGTTCCTAATTTGTCAGTGACCTTCTTAATATGTAGTACGTGTAATTCCTAACTCTTCCCCAAGAGCTCCTTTCATTAGAGGAAGATGAAGCTGAGTTAAAAGAACCGTGAGACTGTAGATCAAGAAAACTCCATTCTTAGAAGAAATGTGGCTTCGCCTCAAATATCAAATTATCGGTTGAATTCTGCCCACCATTACAGAGTATGGGAGGCAGGAATATGGAATTATGATGACCAGGTGAAGGGAAGATCACCTGAGAAACAGAATTCCGTAAAAGTAATGAACTATTCATGAATAAGGGCCTCCTTATGGACAAGATTGACAAGGCCATCTTTAACAGCCTGCAGATAAACCTTGAGTAGGGCTGCAAGAACACAACTTCAGAAGGTTTCAATTTCAGAAGGCCCAATATTTGTTTATCAACCTTCTCTTGGTTGGGCTTGTCCAATTTACTGCCTATTTCTTTGACAGAGTATTTGTTTGGAATTTGTTAAGGTGCATCTGTGCATGCGGTGATCTCTCAGATGGACATACCAAATGGACATCCATCAGTACGTTATGATAGCAATACGTAGATAAGATGGATAAAATTAGGATATGCCATCTGTCTCTGGATATTCATTCCCCATATGCAATGAGTTGTGTGCATAGCTCAAGTGTTTTCAACTTTGGAAATTAACTAAGTCCTCACCAGAGTGGGAAAGAAGAGGAAAAGGCCCACATTCTGGAATTTTCTCCCATAGCATGTTTATCTGGCTGGCAACATCTGATCTGTATTTTCAAGATTATGGTGGTAATTTGTCTCTTCGTTCTGGTGTTACTTCTTATTTTTGCCTTGCTGCTTTAGCAGTTTCCCTTTTGCTGTTTTTATCTCTGTATCCCACCCACCCACCAACACATATTTATATTCTCTCTCTCTTCCTTTAGAAATGTGCTTGTTTTATTTGTAGGCCAAAGCCTTGTCAGAAAAGTCAGAAATAATTCTTTGAACAAATAAATATATCATCAATTAGCCTCTCCACTAAGTAACAATACTGTTTATCCCAGGCTTTTAATTGTTAATGTTTAATTGATTCCAATATTTAATTTTTTATTCTGATTTTAATCCTCCCTCCCTCCCTTTCTCTGCAAGCAAGCTGCCTTAACTGTTGGAGAAACAGACAGGCAGAGCAGAAATTCAATAAATAAAAATAAATGAGCCATCATCATCATTGCAACGCTCATTAAAATGGCCTTTCCAATAGTCTTTTTGCAAGCAGGCTTTACATAATAAGCTTTGTATTTAAATCTCATCTGTATTTAGATTTTATTTGGGTTGTCTTCCCACTACAATGTTTCTTTATTCCAAAGTCCCCCCCTATTTCCATAAGATAACATCTCTTTTAGAAAAACACCCATAGCATTCTGTCTGGCCTCCTGCCTATTACAGACAATAGCCTAACGTCAAAGAAAGATGCAAAGATAAAGTTTGCTGTTCCCTTCCTGTATCCAGATGGTTACCAGCTCTGTGCCCCTGTGAAATCTAACATCATCAGCTTCTGATGCTGCAGAATAAAGGCTAAAACAGAAATTACTTTGCAGATTTTTAATGTGTTCCTTGACATAACCCCCCAGAAGGGAATGTGTCCACTTAAGTCACTCTTAACACTCTTTTTCCTGTTCATGCTGTAGGGCAGTGTTCCTCAACCTTAGCAACTTTAAGATGTGTGGACTTCAATTCCCAGAATTCCCCAGTCCACATGTGAGAGTTGAAGTCCACACAACTTAAAGTTGCTAAGGTTGAGGAACACTGCTCTAGGGCTATTTTAGGCATGCAATGGCGTGTGTGTGTTTTTCCTGCAAGGGATAACCAAACTCAGTTTTCAGTAGTTGTCCTACTAAAATGTGGTGATGCCACATGGGAGAAGGTGGGGGGGCTTCAAAGAAGGGATTGAGGTCTCACACAAGTCCTCCAGCTATGGATTAAGCCTCTCAATACTGCAGCACTTAAGAGTTACAGTTCTCCTTCTCCAAATGAAATAGGTGCCCCACAAATATTTTTGTTCAGTTTGAGGAAACAGATTGAAATGGCCAGGATAAAGACATTATGGGATCAGAACGTGCAACTGTAGCTCCTGTTCCTGCCCCCAGTTCTTTATACATGTATGCTATCCACATAAAGCTGTACGTTGTTCTAAAGTCTGTTGGCAACCATTATATAGCCACCCCTGAGAGTCTGAGGCAGAGCTAGATAGCTTATTTTCCTCCAGATGTTCTGGGGTTCATCTCTTGAAAACCTTTCATCATGTTATGCTGGAGAAATAGGAAGCTGAAGTCCTGAAGGCTCCCTTGCAAGAGGAGATCAAACTACTATGTTGGTTGAAAGATATATTACTATGGTATCTATCAGGCAATAGGCTGGCCAATCCCCAGTCCAGGGCATGGGTTCACAAGTTGTTCAAGTTATTATACGTAGCTATGAAACTTCCTAAATTTTCATATGAAGGAATCTAACTGTGCCAGCCCACATTTCCTCCATCAGGAGTGTGGGACGTGTGGCCTTCCAGATGTTTGCAAAACTATACTTCTTTTTAACCCTCACTCTTGGACATGCTGGTTGGGATGGCAATATTTAGAAATCCCTAGTTGCCACTCCTGGCCTAAATCAAAATATGGAAGCATGTTTCATTGCACAGATGTCGCAAAATGTTTTTTTTAGGAAGACCATTGACGATGCCCAGATTTCCATGTGCTTTGCATGGAGCAGTGACTTTCTTCTGGCTGCCTCTGCAGTATGACAACGTCTGCTGATCTTCCTTTGAATGAGCTGCCAGAAATCAGACCTTCTGCCTGGGAGGTTCCATACCGTTCTTCTATAAAGACAAAGTAGCAGTCACCAGCCCACTTTAGATCCAAAGTCTCCCTTGCACAGTTTAATGCTCTCGTACCATGCAAACTGCTTGGACGCTTGGTCAGAAGTTGCTTTATATGCTAGGTTACGTTCTACTGATTTTACAGGAGGCTACAAGAGTTTGTAAGTGGCACATTAAAGCAACTTCCACCAAAAAAGAAAAACCCACTTCCAACACGCCCCCTTCACTGATGTAGAAGAGAGATACGAAGTCATATCAGTGGTTAATTTACAAAACAATATGTACAACTCAGATCACATTCACAACATGCTTGCTGACTTAGTGTGAGGTTTGAGTCTGAGTCACGCTCCGAAGACGAAACTTATCCTGAACAGTCTGAAGAAAATGAAACTTATCCAGTGGGAATTGGGGAAACAGATAGCTAAAATGACTCAGGAGAAAGAGCAAGCGCTGATTGGGCAAAATCCAGAGGAGGATTTGAAACCTCCAATCAGTGTGCGAGACCGGAGAGTTGAGAAGCGTGTGAATGAGAAGGCGGCCCGATTGGCTGCAGAAGAGAAAAGGCGCAGAAAGGAACGTGTTAAAAGGCAAGTGCGTGTTGAGCAAGCTGCTGGAGACAACTGATCCTTCGAGCTCGTTTCAGCAGATGAGTCCTTACTGGAGTCAGAAACCTTCCGGAGTCAGAAGTCTGTAGTCATTGTGGAATCAGAGCCAGCTTCTTCTAACGTTGTGGGACTGCCTCCTTCACAAGTTGCTCCATTCAAGTCCAGCCTTGCCGGTCCATCAGATCTCAGCCTAGCTTTCAGCTCCAAGCCTTGCCTTGTTGCTTCAGCCAAGTGTGATCCTGCCTTCAGCATCAAGCCTCGTTGTGCAGATCCAGTCAAGTCCAGCCAGAGTTCCAGCTCCAGGTCTTGTCTTGCAACTCCAGTCCAGCCTAGCCTTGCTTCCAGTTTCCAGCCTTGCCGTTCCAGTCCAGCCTAGCTCCACGTCCAGTTCCTTGCTTCGTTCTTCTGTTCCAGTCAAGTCCTGCCTTGTGTTTGGATCCAAGCCTTGCCTTGCTGCTCCAGTCCAGCCTAGTATCACTCCGAGCTCCACTTCTTGCCTTGCTGTTTTGATCGAGTCCTGTATTGCCTCCAGAACCAAGTCCTGCATTGCAGGTCCAATCAAGCCTTGCCCAGCCTCCATGCCAAGATCGAGCCCAGTATCTCCAGTCTCCTTCTTGCCACGTGTATTTGCCTGCCCAGGTCTTGCTGCTTCATTGAGGGGTCTAGCCGAGTTCTGCCTACCTGTGTTGCCTCAGTCTTCATCGGATCCTGATCCTGCAGTCTTGCCTAGTTTTCCTCCTCTGCCTGGGTAAACCTGATTGACTGTGTTGCTGCTTATTGAGGACTTCATTATTGTAAATAGTTGATTGAAATAAAAGAGTTTTAAGTAGTCCTGCCTGGCCATCTCATAGTCTGAACAGGACACTTAGAGATACTGTTCCCTATTTCAGCCTTCTGCAACCTGGTGCCTTCTAGATGTGTTGTCCCTAATTCCTCTCTTTCCCAACCAGCATAACCAAAGGGTACTGTATATTGGCTGGAAATTATGGGAGTTGTAGCCAAGCATGTCTGGACACCATCAGGTTGGGGAAGGCTGACCTTGTATAGCTACATCAGTGAAGACCATACAAAAGATATCTCCACCAAGAAAAGATAACTTCACCAAGAAGAACAAAAGTCTGCCCAGAATAAAGCTATCTTCCTGTCAGATGCTTTGGGATGTAGCTTAGTAGCAGAGAGTCAATTTGTGGGCGGAAAGGCAAATATTAAATTCTAGGCAATTTCAGACATGGTTGGTGAAGACCTTTTTCTGAAATCCTGGCAAGTCATGACTACCCACTGTTCTGTTAGCTCTTCCTGAATGGAGTAGCTATATTAAAACTGACTGATAATATCAGTGAAGGAGTCCACCAATATAAGACTCATTCCAACTGAAAGCCCATTCCCATGCATTTCACAACCTCTCGTCCTCTGCCTCTCCTGGGTTGGGAGGCACACAAAGGAGACAAAACTTGAGCTATTTTGGAACAGACAAGTTCTATCGGTCTTTCTCCCTGCTTCAAGTTGCTCAAGAAATTGGGATTGAATGACTTGGCCAATTTTCAGGCTGGGTGGAGGAAACTTAGTCCACGAAGGTCGGGAAGAATTGGGAACTGGATCGCTTTTTGCTCCCAGGGTGATATTCAATCATTCTTTTTTCATCTTTATACTGAGAAGTATAGGTTTATTTGCTCAATTTGGGATGACAGCAGTAAGTTCTGCGAACGCATAGCTGGGTTTTTAAATGAGGGCAGCTTTTGAAAGGGGTAGGAAGCGTCCTTTCTCTTAACCACAGGAGGGCATAGAAATCTAAGGACTCTTGGCAGCCATAGACTCAATTTCAGATTTGATTTCATTTTATTAAAATAATTCAAGGGTTTGACCCAAACTGTATATTAGGAAAGCTTGCCTTTTTTTCCCCTCCCTGCCCCACTTTGATGGTATAATATCCTGTTGCACTTTTTGAGAGCTTTTCTAAACTAGGGCGCTAAATAAAGTTGACATCACTTTCATGAAAGGAAACCAAATTGGTTTCTGGGCCATTTTTTTCCCCGACTGGTGAAAAATATCCCTTGTTAAAAGATGGGAAGGAAGCAAAACATCACTCCCATCTTCAAATTTCTCCCTCTCTAACCCCAAATGTTGTTGGATCCTCAGCATTCTCTCAATCTACCCACTGAAGTTCCTTTAATTTGTTGAAACCCTACAAGAAACTTCTAAATCCCTTCTTAAAATGAATTTGTCCTCTTGCCTCTCTCAGACTAAATAAAGCATGTTGAAATTGTCCTTTCTGTTTCACAATAAACTGTTTTAAAGACACTAGGGAGCTAGGCAAACCTTCCAAGACATGGTGGCATTTAGACCTCAGGTTGTGCAACTTTTTTTCTGAACTCCAGGGGCACATTTCACCTTTGACTGGGCATGCCAGATGCCACCCTCCAAAGTGCAGTGAGTGGGATCCAGACTAGAATTAAATTTGATGTTCTATTTCAATTGTACTTAAATGATCATTCTTCATCTATCTAATCATTTTCCTCTGCATTATTTAAAATAAAATTAGAGCGTGGAAACTTTTTTTTTTTGAGACCACTGAGGGCCACATTCAAAAATAGTTGGGATTCCATGGAGCCCTGGAGTCAAAGGTGGTACACCTCTGATTTTTACCCTCTTCTCTTTCTTTTGAAATACAATTCTTAAGGATCAAAGAAGATTGCTTTTACCTTGGCTTCTTACTCCCCTGCTGTCCCCAAGCTTTAATCCCTATAATATGAATGAGTGCCTTGGATAGTTAAGAAAATAAAGAATAAAACTGACAAGGTAAAGAGCAGGGCAGTCACTGTGAAGGATACTTGCAAACAGCTGCTACATCTTTTATGTCAATAATCCTCGTATTAAATAGTTGTTAAGTGCTCCATTACATGATAGATCCTAATAGTCTGGGGTAAACCTATCATGAAAATCTGTATTTACGGCTTGTCTTGTAAGAGTGAAAAAACAGGTGTTTTGGATCACATCAGAGAGCAAGAGATGAACATTTATAAGACTGAAGGACAATAATATATCTGGGATAGCATTTTAGAACTCTTCATATAGACCAAGTAGCTGTCGTGATAATCCTGTAAAGTAGAACCAGGGCTTCCACCAGATCTTGTTGTTTTCATCAGAATGACAAAAGCACTCTCACAGCATTGGTCCACAAGCTCCTCCCACTTTGGGCAAGTAATGTGATACTCATGGAAAGTTGGACATCACAAC
Organism: Candoia aspera; assembly: GCF_035149785.1. Taxonomy (NCBI): domain Eukaryota; kingdom Metazoa; phylum Chordata; class Lepidosauria; order Squamata; family Candoiidae; genus Candoia; species Candoia aspera. The sequence continues at coordinate 20,617,148 of NC_086163.1, read as the reverse complement.
ACCATTCCTTCTTGCCCCTCTGCACTGGGTAGACCTCTTATACCCCCTGCCATCTCTACGTTGCAGACTCGAGTCTCTGAGGCTGACAGCCTCCTTACCTTGTGGTCTGAATTCTGCCATCAGCCAATGAGAAGACCAGGTTTTAAATCAATGGAGAAGGTAAGATGACTTCAGTAAAGATGCTACTAATTTGGCCTCCAGTTTTATCTAATTTATCCATTCATATATTTCTGAAGAAGCACTTCTAAAGTCCAAGTCATCAGGAAACTATTTAAAACATCATCCCCTGGGATTTTCTTCTGCAGAAATACTATTTATTTTAATGGATTTGTGCATAAATATTCCCTAGTCAGTTGGCCTCCCCTTCTCTTTCCGGATTCACTCACAAACATCCTAGAGAAAAAAAACACCAAGCTGTAAAACATTCAGCTACCAAATAACAGAAGTTCACACTGTTGATGTTATTATTATTGTTACTATTATGATCGCCTCCCTCATCATAGTTTCTTCTTCCATGACTTAAGAGTTATAGCAGATCAAACCAAACTAAGAGCTGAATTCCTCCTTGTGTGCAAATTAGGCCTCCAACTACTCTTCATTTTCCTCGCTGTTTGGGGTCCTGACTATTTAGCATTTACATTTCAACTTGGTTTGGCAAATGAGTATCCTTCAGAGTTTCTGAAGGGTGCAACATTTGTAAATTATGGCTCCAGGGCTTCTCTTTTAAAACAAGGAGGGGCTATCTAAAATTAGGAACACTACCCCAGAGATTTTATGTATGTATTTATTTTTTTAATCCCAGATGTCAACGTGGAGTGTTTTGTTGCATGGAGAAGAAATGTAAAAAATACAGAGTTAACAAAACAGTTACAGATCGCTTGTTCCACTCTGTCTTTTCCCAGGTTATTGTCCATGATCTGTTTTGCTGGGGCACATTTGCATTCTGGCACAAAAGTGCTCTGTGGGAGACTCAGGCAGGCCTTGTTCCCCACTTTGGTCTTTCAGAAGGCCTTGCAATAGAAAGAGTCCAGCGTTTTCGTTACACTTCTCCTCGGGAACCAACACAAATCTGTGGCTCGAACACAATGTGCAGCCTGGAGAGAAACTTTCATTTGGAACAAAACTGGTGGGAGCTCTTTTTTGGGGGAGGGGCACTTTCTTTCTCAAACATCAAGACATGGTCCAAAGAAATGTTGTATGGAACTGTAGGAGCTCTTGAAGAGGGGGAGGAAGCCAAAATGTCATCTCTCTGCTGCACATTTCTATTGTGTGAGACCAAAGGAATACATTAAGGTATATCAGGTATGAAACTGTGGAACCACATACATTTTATATGTGTTCAGTCCCACAGGAGAATTGCATGAATGATTCTCCTAGGAAAGAAATGAAACATCTCCCCCCATTCCACTCCACCCCCCAAATACAACAGTGATAGATAAACATCATCATAATTGTTCTCTGTTAGATTTGTCTATGTTTATTTGAATTCACCAGGGGATAAATAACATCATTTAACACCAAGAATGCACACAGGTACATACTGTACAACAAGTGAATTTGTAAGACTTTTTCACCTGAAAAAGGAAGGTGCAAATACAATTTTTGATATTCATCACAGAAGTTCCTTGAAGTATAATTTGTTTGGCTGAAAAATTGGACTTCTTCTGGAATAGCAGGAACAACCCAGGAAGTTGTCCTTCAAATTGCTGTAAATCAAACCCAGGACCTCTGGCCATACATGGGAATATAGGAAGCTGCTTCATAATGAGTCACAGCTCCATGAGATCCATGGAGTTCAATATTTATCTACACTGATTGGGGTCAGTTCTCCAGGGTTTCAAGAAGGAGTTTTTCCAGTGCTATTTGTAGTTTCAGGGGATTGAACCTGAGACATTAAGCATGTATAAAAACAAGGAATTACCTTATATCAAGACTGAGTATGGATCCATCAAAGACCTATTCCAAGGAACATAAGGCGGTACTTTATACCAAGTCAGATCATGGGTCTACTCCAATACTGTCAACAGCAACTGACAGTAGCATTCCAGGATTCCAGACAGAAATGTTTCCAGTTCTTCTTAAGCTTCCCTGAGTCAAATTTGGGCCTTCATCATGGACATATAGTATGTTCTCTAGTTTTAGAGAATGCTGGAGGTCACTACCAAGGCTTCAAGGGGCAGTAGGCACTCCCAATTGCACCCCTCTCCTTAACCCCCTCATTGCTAGTGTCAAATCCTTCTGTTTTCTGAAATGTCTAGCCACTCCCTTCTGTTCAGTGAACAATTTATAATTTGGTAATCTCCAGCCTGAAAAAAGTCATTGTGAGTTGCAAATGCCTGGTTCCAAGCTCCCAGAAAGTTTCAGGAGAAAATCTGGCATTGCAGAATTCCATTCATGCTTTATTTCTTTATTTCTCCAAATCAAATTATGGCTTACTTGTATATCCCACCCCCTCCCCTCCAAGACTCATGTGGGATCATCTGTAAATAGGGAGAAGTTTGGCATCCGTTCTAAGTGAGGGGAGCTGTTTAAAACTGCATCTCCTTGAGAGGTTCCTGCTGTCTGTAAAATAGTTGTAATGGCATTAGCCCCAAGCCCCAAGTTAAATAGCAAGCCCCATCTTCTTAAATTGGGGAAAGAGGAAAGCTAATCTCTAATGCCATGAACTGATCTCTTGAGCTGATCTCTGAGGATTTGGTTGTTTTTGTTGGGGGTGGGATGTGGCAGGAATAACTCCTAGGGATAGCCATTGCTACAGATAGCAGCCATGATAGAGCACAGATGTTTCATCAACATACCTCAAATAACTGCTGATTTTCTCCCCCAGTGCTTTCAGGGAGGGAAAAGAAAGGAAAAAAAAGCTTTTATCCTAATGAAGTGTAGCAGCTAAACTAGTTGAGGCCCACAATTAGGGCTCCTCAATGTTGACTTTGCGTCAATTAGAAGTTCTCAGACAAGGCTACCACATAGGATTGTTGTGAAGATGTGATCTCAGTCAGGGGCTGGGAATCTTACAGCTCCTTTGCCCCCCAGACTGTAGGATTACAAGAATTTAGCAAGATCTTCAGAACCTAAAAATCTCATTTAAGATCTTAAGAATAAGATCCCATCTTATGAAGTCCCATCTCAAAATTCTGGCATTCTTTCAATTTTAATTAATATATGCCTTTGGAAGTCTGCTGAGGATCCAGATATCTGGGAGATTCCTGGCTTAAGCACCCCCAATATCAAGGTTACACTCAGCAATATGAAAATCATTTTATGATTATGATTCAATCTCAACCATAGGAGCCAAAGGCAGCTCAGAAGTTCCATAACCACAGAAGTACCACTGAGAAAACTGTCTCATTCCTACCAACTTAGGTTAACTTACTTGTGATTAAGGCCCAACTGAACAGAGAGGGACTGATTTCAGTGTGAAACTTCCACAGGATAAGACAGCTGTCTGAAATGTTAGGTAGCTAAAATTGCAGAATAAATCATGTGATATAAGTGAAATTAGGCCCAACCTTGTAATCAATACACTTTCTAGTATATTTTTAGCTCTGCACTTGGACTGCCTCAGTACAATTTCAATTATTTGTTTGCTTTCATTTGTAGCCTGCTTCCTATTAAAAGTAATCCCCAAACAGGTTACAATGAAAGAAGTAATAAAACCATACAAAATTACAAAATGTCAAGCCATACAAAACTAACAAAAGTTAGAAATGGGAAACAAGATCATGAGAGCAACAACTGTGATGGCTGAAATCAGCAAGGCTGAAAGTAAAGAGACTAACCAGACAGATCCATTATCAAAACTCCATGCCCTCAACATCTAAGGCAGCCAAATGTCTGTTTCCACCTAATGGCTGGAGAAAAGAACCCAGAGTTTAAACCTTGGAGCTGATGTATAAATGTGGCCAGATTCCTAAATTCTGCAGTAGCTGTTCCTCTTGGTTATACATTTCCACATCTGCAATAAAAGCAGCTTATCTCCTTAAGTCTCATCCTTCCGAGTAATTGTTTACATTCTAAACTTCTGGGTAAGTGTTTACATTCCAAGGAAGAATTGCTGTATTTAGGGTAAAGCTCTGGCAATGACAGAAATATACTAAATGACACAGTAGGAAGAATACAGATAAAAGCCCAGGTGAACAGATAAAGCTTTAGTTAAAAAAAAAAAGTAACTAAACAGGAGGACATTTCAGAATTGAAAGACCTTTTACCAGAAAAACCATTCTCAGATGACTACAAAATAGCAGGTACAATACAGTATCTTTAACAGAACATCCCCCTCCAATTTAACTGTTAGACAAGCTTCGTCACAAATCAGGTCTCAAGATTTATATCATAGGAAGGACTTTAATTTGACTTGGTAGCATATAGAGAGCTACTTTCTTTGACTCGTGAAGAGACAGAAGGTGGGGAGGTCAGGAATGTAAAATTTCTCCCCCAGTTTTGATGGATATGGCCAGGACATCTAAGATCCATCCAATGGAGTCATGTCTGGTCTTATTGTATGTTTATATGGTGAGTAATTTTGCAGACTTAAGAGATGCCTTTTTTGAAAATCTAACCACCAGTATTCAGCTACAGCAGTAACATTTTATTGACTGGTACATCTGATCTCGTTAGAAATTCACGTTAGAGCTAGTTTTGGAAATCATTATAGGCCTGTTGTTAATTTTGTATGTATCTAATAAAACACAACAGAATACCACACATTCAAAAGAAGCAACTGTTAGAAGATGACCATGTGAGGTGGTTGGTACTGAAATCTACTGGTTGGAGTACAGAACTGTTATGAAGACAGTAAAGTTGGACTGGTGGAATTTGCTGTCCAGAGGAGAGCTAAAACAAGCAGTAGGCTTTCTCTTCTGGCCTCTAGTAGCAGAATTGGCCAAAAAAATTATTTTAATTTTAGTGTTCCCTTAAAAAGAAGAAACTGAGCAAGCTAGGAAATGGCATTCTGCTGAGTGAAAGTTAACATTTGCCGAAGTATTTTTTCTTCTTCTAGAGTCCTTTCTGTAAATGTTGGTATTGAAGCAGGACTACAAAGGATGCTACCGCTAAAGAAAAGAGGAACGAGCAGGGAACTTTATTTGGAAGTGAGCAAATTTTAATGCCTGATTCCTCCTTGCTGAATTATCATTTGGTAACTCTTCCTTTTGGCCCTGCTAATATCCAAAGCTATTCATGAGGAGACTTTTAGAAAGGGGAATTGCAATCGGGCAGCAAAGGGATTAATTCATAGATATCTATTTAGTTAAGATGGATTTAATTTAGTTTCACTTTATTTTGCTTACAGGAACTTGTGTCGCCTTCCTTTTTTGTGCGATGCCACACTCGGCAAAGACCACAAGAAAAATGACAGTAAATTAAACTTTATTCCCCATGAGAACACAGTTGTTTTAGCCTACAAGGAGAACATGAATAGATTTTCTCCCAAACACTTTTTTTATTATTATTTAAAGAACATGCTTTTAGGCAAATAGAATTCAGATGTCTCTGGAGGACTGCTGTGTTTTTCTGATGAGGGGCAATGACAATGAAAAGAGGACCAGAAAAAGAAGAAGAAGAAGAAAAACCATAGAAAATTGATGTTTCCTTTCAGCCTTGTAAAGGGTGCTACATTCGCATGGAAGATATCAAATAATAATTTGTCATCTAAGTAATCACTACAGAGGGTGATGCTTAGATAGGAGTTTCATGGTATAGAGAATGACCTCAGAGAGAGAGAGAGAGATTTGTAATGTCTACTGTGAATTAGACATGCAAAGACCAGCCAGTAAAAAACAGGACAATCTGGACTGGGAACTCATTCTGGACTGGGGTATCTCTCAGCAGTCTTCCCCTCTTCAAATACATGCCTTCAAAAGAACATCAGCCCTTTAAAGCTGTAACCCATAAATTTACAGCTTTAAAGCCAAGGCGAAGAAAATTAGCAAGAAAAAAAAGGGTCTGGCCTGACTACAGGTAAAATTCAACCTTGCTGTTTCCATCTATGCCGCACGCACTGCCACCTTTCACCCCTCTAAAGGCCAACCAAAGTTCACCAACCTTGCTAAAGCATGCCTAAACTTAACAAGTGTTAACTCTGCTCTTACAGATAGTACTCACTTAACAACCATTCGTTTAGTGATGGTTCGGACTTATGACGGTGCTGAAAAAACTGACTTACGACCTGGCCACCACACTTACAACTGTTGCAGCGCCCCCGCAGTCACGTGATCATAATTTGGGGCGCTTGGCAAATGGTTTGCATTTATGACTGTCACAGCATCCCATGGTCACATGATCTCTCTTTTTGACCTTCCCAGCTGGCTTCTGGGAAGCAAAATCAATGGGGAACCATATGATTCGCTTAACGACCATATGGTTTGCTTAATGCCTGCAGTGATTCACTTAATGGCTGCTGCAAAAAAGGTCGTAAAATCAGGTCAGATTTGCTTAATTATCGCTTCACTTAACAACTACAACAGGGACTGGAACTTTGGTTGCTAATTGAGGACCACCTGTATTTGTCTCCGAAAGCTTGATATGCTGACACCTGCTACAAAGTTGTTCCTTTAATAGACTGCTAAAAGAATGTATCTTAAACTGGATTATTGATCATCCCCCTCCATTCCTGAATATTTGGAGGAAAGTGACCAAAACTGAACCACTCACACTTAAGAGAGAAGTATCAGATGGCTTGTAGAATCTTAGATTAGCAATCTTTAGCAGGGAACCTTAAGGGAGAAGGATAATGGAACATTGACTAGTTGGATTTACACAACCAGCTTCTCCATGTTGGCTAAATACCCAGCTGTTAAGTTCACCCAACATTCTAAGCTTGGAAACTTTTAACCAAGCCATTCAGTTTGTGAATCAGTATATTGTGTGAATCTTGTTGTTGTTGTTTATTCATTTAGTCGCTTCCGACTCTTTGTGACTTCATGGACCAACCCACGCCAGAGCTTCCTGGCAGAAAACAGAAATAGGTGTTTTTCTGAAACTCCCTGGCTTTTTCCATTATCCAGCGGATATTGGCAACTTGGTCCCTAGTTCCTCTGCCTTTTCTAAACCCAGCTTGTACATCTGGCAATTCTCACTCCATGAATTGCTGAAGTCTACCTTGCAGGATCTTGAGCATTACCTTACCGGCATGTGAAATGAGTGCCACTGTTCAATAGTTTGAACATTCTTTAGTGTTTCCCTTTTTTTGGTATGGGGATATAAGTTGATTTTTTTCCAATCTGATGGCCATTCTTGTGTTTTCCAAATTTGCTGGCATATAGCATGCATTACCTTGACAGCATCATCTCGCAAGATTTTGAACAGTTCAGCTGGGATGCCGTCGTCTCCTGTTGCCTTGTTATCAGCAATGCTTCTTAAGGCCCATTCAACCTCACTCTCCAGGATGTCTGGCTCTAGCTCACTGACCACACCGCCAAAGCTATCCCTGATATTGTTATCCTTCCTATACAGGTCTTCCGTATATTCTTGCCACCTTTTCTTGATCTCTTCTTCTTCTGTTAGGTCCTTGCCATCTTTGTTTTTGATCATACCCATTTTTGCCTGGAATTTACCTCTGATGTTTCTAATTTTCTGGAAGAGTCTCTTGTCCTTCCTATTCTATTGTCTTCTTCCACTTCCACGCATTGCTTGTTTAAAAATAATTCCTTATCTCTTCTGGCTAACCTCTGGAATTTTGCATTTAATTGGGCATATCTCCCCCTATCACTGTTGCTTTTTGCTTTCCTTCTTTCTTGGGCTACTTCTAGTGTCTCAGCAGACAGCCATTTTGCCTTCTTGGTTTTCTCTTTCTTTGGGATGTATTTTGTTGCCGCCTCCTGAACAATGTTGCGAACTTCTGTCCAGAGTTCTTCCGGGACCCTATCTACTAAGTCCAGTCCCTTAAATCTATTTTTTACCTCCACTGCATATTCCTTAGGAATATTAGTGAGCTCATATCTAGCTGATCTGTGGGTCTTCCCTAATCTCTTTAGTCTGATCCTAAATTGTGCAAGAAGAAGTTCGTGATCGGAACTACAGCCAGCTCCAGGTCTTGTTTTTACCGACTGTATAGATGTCCGCCACCTTTGGCTGCAAAGGATGTAGTCAATCTGATTTTGGTGTTGTCCATCTGGTGAAGTCCATGTATAAAGCCCTCTCTTAGGCTGTTGGAAGAGAGTGTTTGTTATGCAGAGTGAGTTGTCTTGGCAAAATTCTATCAGCCTGTGTCCTGCTTCATTTTGTTCTCCCAGGTCATACTTACCTGTAATTCGAGGTGTCATTTGACTGCCCACCTTAGCATTCCAGTCTCCTGTGATGAAAATAACATCTCTTTTAGGCGTGTTGTCCAGTAGGTGCTGCAGATCCTCATAGAACTGCTCTACTTCAGCTTCTTCAGCATCTGTGGTTGGGGCATATATTTGGATCACTGTGATGTTAGATGGCTTGCCCTGAATTCGAATTGAGATCATTCTATCATTCTTTTGGATTGTATCCAAGCACTGCTTTAGCCACTTTATTATTAATTATGAAGGCTACTCCATTTCTTCTGTGGTCCTCTTATCCACAGTAGTAGATCTGGTGGTCATTTGATGTGAAGTGGCCCATTCCAGTCCATTTCAGTTCACTGACGCCCAAAATGTCTATCTTCAGATTCACAAAATGTGTGAATCTAGAAATGGGTTAATTCAGAGACCAAGTTAAACCTGTTGTGCAGCCTAGCCTGTGTCAGCTCAGGGTTTTAGGGGAAAAAAAAAAGCTAGGCCAGCAAGGTCACTAGGAGTCATGGCTTTCCCAAATACATTCTGGGAATTAGGGTGGGGTGCTAAAAAATCTTTGTTGGATATTACCTCACCAAACTACCACACTCAAATATTTCTTGAACAAAAGAAAGGCTATTTAAATCAAATCAGGTTTGTAAAGGAAATATGTTCACTTGCTTCAGTATTGTTTGCTGCTTCTTTGTGGCCCTTTCCTTTTTTCATTCCCAGGATAGCCTGGGTGGAAACTTCACCACAGCAAGAGATTTTCCTAAAGACCACTTGCATCATCCAGAAAGAGTCTCCCACTCAGGCCAGACTTTGATGCTTGATGGGGCAGCAGTTGGAAGAAGAGTTTCCCCTCATTGGTCCTTTTGATCAGCTCATGACTGGAAACTCAGGTGTGGATAGTAAGAACAGGAAATGCAGGACAATTAGTAACAGTGGGTGGAAATCCATGCAGCTTGGAAAAGAATAAAGGGCAATAAGAAAGTTGGGAGAGATCCAAACGAAGATGACAATTAGCATTAGCTCAGTGGAATTAAGACTGGAACAAACAGCTGCAACTGACTGAAATTAAAGTTTTTTAAAAAGCCAGGGAGACATCTACCACCAAAACAGCCTTGGTGTGTTATGTTCATTTCATTTTTTATTGATTTGAGGTGGCTTGCAAGAACAGCTGAAACGAATTTTTAGAACAAACTCTGTAGTTAATTATCTACAAGTATTAAGTCTGTAGAATAGATCCTGCTTCAAGAGAGCTACAGTTTAGTGGTTAGAAGTAGGATTTGTTCAAAGGAGGTGTTTTTCGTGAACAAATTCACTATAATTGAACAGTGAAAAAGTGTTCTGCTTTCAGACAATTCTTTGGCAATTAATTTAAGAGGCTGCCTACTAAACAGTGTTACCCTCCCTTAGAGTTGTCCTTCTTTTCTTAAACAATACATGGCTATTTCCGAGGAACGTATAGCATGGCAGCATTCAGTATGCTATGTGATTCCCAAAGGGCTGGAAGTGTCAATGAATTGTTTTGGGAAACACTTCTTTCATTCTCTATTGGCACTGTTTGCCTTTTAGTGGTAAGATCCTAAAGCTAAGTCTGGCTACATAATTTCCCTACTATATTATTGGTAAACGAAGTAATAGGAAGCGTAATTTTTTAAAGAAGTGGTTTAACAATAACAAATGGTGCTCATATGAAAATAAATGAGTAGTGAAAGCTTTCTTCTTGCCTTCTTGTTTAGACTAAACAATAACCCAATATCAAAGTAGCTTTTACAGTAGCTTTAAGAAAAGTCACTTTAGCAAGGCTACTTAATTAAACATTGCCTTAAATGTTGCCCCAAATCCCAAGAGATTATTTCTAGTTAAGGCTCTCAACCTTCAAAGACTTTTTCCTCTATCCACTGCATTTCTAGTAATACTCTTATTTCCTATTTCTGACAAAACTCTGGTAAAATTTAAGATACTAACAAATTTGGCTGTCAGTCCATACAATTTCTTTTCAGTTGGATTGTGAAAAGTTTGCTGAGATTTAATCTCTTGCTGAACTACCTATTAAATGCATGATCTCTATCAAGTTGCTTGGTGAGTATTGCATAATTTATTAATTTTAAAAAATCTCTATAATCTTATTTGCCAAAGAGTCTGGATTACACAGATAGGAAAGGCAATCATTGTGGTTTTCCATCAAGTAAAATCGGGCTACAATTCCCCATAGAAAAATTTGGTAGTATGATAAATGGAATTTTGCAGAAGTGAATCTTTAATACTGTATTTCAAGATACGTAGTAAATTGCTTGGCTACTTTTTGGAGTTGCCACGAAGTGGTGATTTAAAAAAAAAATCATCCTTCCCTCTTTTTTGACAGACGAATAACATTTGGTGGACATTTCTGCAGTTTGTCTTCATCAATCAAGCAGTGTTTGTTTACTAAGCAATGTGTTGTCAGACTTAATTTTCTGCTTATTCTGTTGCCTCCACAACAAAGCCCGCTATTTGGGCAGCAAAACGAAGCAAACATTCTGCTTGTCTTTTGCAGTTCAGGGGCCTCTAATTGGGAAGAACAGAGAGGAGGGGGGAAGCCACCCCTGATATGTTTATTTTGTTTTTCTCATTTAATTATTTGGACTTTTCTTCAGCCTGCCCCATTCCTGGAGGCTCTGAGCAGATTTAAACACACCTTGCAGAAAGCAAGATTAAAGAACAAGACATCAAAAAGTTGCATCCTTCTACATTTTGCAGAATTGCAACTCCCAGCAGGCTGAGCCTCCATGGTCAGTGGTGGCCAATGCTGGGTGCTGTGGTTCAGTGACACCTGCAGAGCCAAGGAGGGAGGAGATTCAGGTTCAAATCCTAGCTAAGCTCAGAGACATTGAGCTGTCACTCAGTTTTGCCTGCTTCACAGGGCTGTTAGGAAGATAACATGGAAGAGGAAGGAGATGGGAGGGAGGGAGGAAGATGGGAGGAAACAGAGAAGGAAAAAAACCCAAAGAAAAAAGAAAATAGGAAAAAAGAAAGGAAAACAAACAAAGCAAAACTACTATTGCTACAACTGTTAAACCTTAACGGACATGTTGGTGCTCCATGTTTTACAGATGGGGCATGGAATTTGCTGGAGATTTGCTGCTGCCCCTTTTTTGTCTTATTATTTTTATAGTTTGGTTCTGCATTCCTTCCACTCGACCTAAAGTGGATAGAAGGCCTGTTAGTTTATTACTTACATATGTCTGCACCCTTTTACCCCAGCAGGGAAAGACAAAATATGGAGCTGGGCTGTAGGTTTGAGATGGTCAACTAATCCTTCTCCACCTTGAACTAATTGAATGACTGGTATGTTATTGTGCTGGGCGGTGTTTTGCAATGCATTGCCAGTGGGGTTTCAATTTGTACAAGCATAAACAGATACTAAAGCCAAAGAAATGGGCGCAGTGATTTGTTAGCAGAGTTCAGATCAAATTATCACAAATGTCCCCTGCTGACAGTCTTAGCAATTAACTCCTTCTCTGCCCCACTACCTTCCTGGCCTCTTAAAATGTTTTCGGTTTCACTTTAGTCTCAATAGGTAGCAGACTGACTCCTGAAAGCATTATTTTTTAAAAAAATTCTTCTGTTTTTTTTTTAATGGCTTTCTTTAAGAGACCTAAGGGAGCCTTAAATCAGGATTTTTTAAAAAGCTATATCGTGTTTTGCAAAATCATTGCTGCTTCTACATACTCACAGCAAATGCCCCATCAAAGCACAAAAATGTTTTCCCCAAATTTTGTGTCGCTTCTCCAAGCAGCTGAAGAAAAGTAAAACGAGGATGGAATATTGTAGAATTTTAGTGCACTCAGCTTTTCTTTCAAAGCTGACAAAAATGAACAAAAAAACTGATGTGGCCCAGCAATATGAGCTAGTAATGGTTAAAGGTGTGATCCTGCATGGAAGTTGTTTAAATCCTATGGAACTGAATGGCTGTGTTTCCATATCTTGATAAACCACACTTTGCTTTAATTGTGGTTTCTTTTAACAAACTGCAGTGACCTATATCATATATATTGTTGAAGCAAGGCTAGACAAGTTTGGAATTTGGAAAGCAGATGGTGAAGGCACTCATAAAATAGGTGCCCTAAAACATTGGCCTACTCATACAATGTATGTCATTTTGACCATGACTTAATCACACAATATATGCAAGCCAGTTTGGTGTAGTGGTTAAGGCACCAGGCTAGAAACCAGGAGACCATGAGTTCCAGCCCCATTTTAGGCACAAAGCCAGCTGTGTGACCTCAGGCCAGTCACTCTCCCTCAGCCCTAGGAAGCAGGCAATGGCAAACCACTTCTGAAATCTTGCCAAGAAAACTGCAGGGACTTGTCCAGGCAGATGCCAGGAGTCAATGCTGACTTGAAAGCAGCTCATCACCATCACCATCACCATCACCATCACCATCACACAATATAGACCAAAAGGTGAATTAGTTCTCTGACATCCTTTTTTTTTTCTTTGGTAGGGTACAGAAATAATTAAATAGGATTCTAAAGGCTGGTGCTTTGCTTTGTAACATTTTTTGTTTTTAAAGAAAAATCCAATGTTACAGTGTCCAGGTGGGCCCAGGAAGAAAGCTTGGGGCTGTCCCTTTCCACAAAGACATAAAACATTTTTATTTATATTCCTAAAGTTTTACTTTATATTCCTAATGTTTTACTTTATATTCCAAATAGCTGGGCTCACACACTATGTGCTGTTGTTCTGCATACCCCATTAAGATGGGGGGGGGGGGAACCAGGAATCTGCTAGTATCTTTTCTAACACATTTTATGAGAAAGCATAAGCTTTTGTGAGTGAATAAAATTGCCAAGCCACCTTTGTTATTTTCAATTTTATTTATTATTTATTTATTTAGGGAATGTATAGGACGCCCCTCTCATATACATGACTCTGGCCGGCTCACAATTAAAACAGAATAAAAGCAATGAAAAGCAACCAGAGTTAAACAACAACAACAAAAAAAGGATGTAAAAATAGCAGCTGAGAATACTCACAAACACTCAAACAAGCCACGACATGGCCTCACCCATGCTATCAGGGCCGTAGGCTCGATAACAAAGGTAAAGGTTTCCCTTGACATTAAGTCCAGTCGTGTCCGACTCTAGGGGGCGGTGCTCATCTCCGTTTCAAAGCCGGCGTTTGTCCATAGACACTTCCGTGGTCATGTGGCCGGCATGACTAAATGGAACGCCGTTACCTGCCCGCCGAAGCGGTGCCTATTAATCTACTCACATTTGCATGTTTTCGAACTGCTAGATTGGCAAGAGCTGGGACTAGCAACAGGAGCTCACCCCGCCACGCAGATTCGAACCGCCGACCTTCGAATCGGCAAGCTCAGCTCAGCGGTTTAACCTGCAGCACCACCGCGTCCCTCTCGATGACAAAGCCAGGATTTAAATCCCTTGCAAAAGGCCAGCAGGGTCGGGCAAGTGTAATTTCTGTGGGGATGATGTTCCAGAGGGCAGGTGCTATGGCAGAAAAGGCCCCTCTCCTGGGTCCCAGTAGATGACACTGTCTTGCAGATGGGACCTTGTGCATGCCTCTCCTGCTGGATCTAATGGGATGGGTAGACCCCACTGGGGAGAGAGAGTCCCATTAGTAACACTGCTCCAAGCCATGGAAGGCTTTCAAGCTAACCACCAGCACCTTGAATTGCACCTGGAAGCCTACTGGTAGCCAATCCTGCTCATGGAGCAGAGGTGTCACTTGTGCTGAACCACCGACACCCATAACTGCCTGTACAACTGCATTTTGCACCAGCTGATGCCTCCAAATATTCTTCAAGGGCAGCCTCATGTAGAGTGCATTGCAGTAATTCATTCAGAAGGTGACTAAGTCAAGAGTGACTGCAAGCAAGGCATAATTTGGGTGTGCGTGTGTGTTCTTGTTGCTTTTTTTTAAAAAAAAGTTTTGTGTGTATGTGTATATATGTATTGTATCTGTTGAGGTTTTCCTACTAACAGATTAAGCTACTTTTATACCTAATCATTTGGCCAGGTGAAGGGGTTGCATTTGATTGTCTCCTCTCACTGCTTCATGCAAAATAGCCTGGGGGGAGGACCTGCCCGGACTTGTTTTCTCACTTCCTCTTTTTTTCTCTCTGCTGGAAATGTAGCTCAGCAAGGCTTGCTCCAAAGGGAGCTACGTACTTTAAATGTTTTGCTTTTGTTTTTGCTTTCTGTAAATAAATTATTTTTATAGAAATGCTTGGTGTGTGACTTTTTTGACCTCTCCTGGGCTAAAGGCTTTCCCAGCATCTGCAACAGGTTATGTGCCCAGTAAACAACGCAGTAAAACCCAGAGAGAAAAGAGAGGTCAGCTCCACACCTCGTGCACAATTTAAAGGCAGGTAGCAAAGACCTGTGAAGATTTTCTTTGGAGCCACCTGGAGATTTTCCAGCAACTGCCGGTCTGCAGGACTTAGAAGCTAGCTGAGGTGACTTGCAAAAGAAGGAAGAAGCCATGGCTACCTCCCAGCCCTCAGCGATGCCTCTGGAGCGCCTATCAGAGACCAACTATTTGAATTGGGCCCTGAAGATGGAGATGTATCTTCGCAGAGAGAATCTTTGGCTGCAAATTGGTGAGCAAAGCCCCCAAAATCCCAGTGCTGAATGGTTGAGACAGGATGAGCGGGCTAGAGCCACCATTATCTTGGGAGTTGAGGACAATCAGCTAGTCCACGTGCGAGGTATGCAGTCTGCAAAGCAACTTTGGGATGCTTTGAGAGACTTATATGTAAAGGCAACAGCAGGGAGTAAAGTTACTCTGACGAAAAAGCTGTACAGAGCCTACCTTGCAGAAGGAGATAGCCTTCCTGAGCACCTGCATTATATTCAGCAGCTGTTTGTTGAGTTGCAGGAGAGAGGAATGGAATTTACACCTCTCACAAAATCCTATATCCTCCTGTCCTCACTAAATGCAACGTGGGACACGCTGATTTGTACCTTGGAGGCTATGCCTGAAACAGACCTCACCCCATCGTATGTTACACAGCGCTTACTCACTGAATGGGAGAAGAGAGAGGAAAGATCCCCCCCCCCCATCTCTTCTGGAAAGCTGCAAGACCAGAAAATGAGGGAAAAGAAGGGAAAGGAATCTGAGGCCACAGCACTAGCCAGCCAGCGATGCTTCACTTGTGGTTCAGCTGGACATTTGCAAAGAGACTGTGCCATGAGACCCAAGAGTAGAAAGACAGAGCAGAAGAACACAAGGGCAACACAGAAGAAGGCTCTTCAGACAACCCAAATTGCACAGGTTGCTGAGAAGGGTAATTCTGATGTATGGGTGTTAGATTCTGGGGCCAGTTGTCATTTATGTAATTGTAAAAGCTCTTTTGTGTCACTGTCTAAAACTGAAAGACAAAGTGTATCTTTGGCTGATGGGTCTGTGACCAAAATTATGGGACAAGGTGACTTGTATTTATCCTGCTTAGGAGAAACTGTAAAAGGTGTGTTGTATGTGCCAAATTTACAATCAAACCTTTTATCTGTGGCACAATTGGCTGCAACAGGGTATATCATAAGATTTAAGAAAAATGGTTGTGAGATACGTAAAAATGGGAAATTGTGTGCTACTGGTATGTTAAAAGACTCCTTGTACCTTGTGCAAAATGCAAGGAAGCCAAGCTGCAAGGCTGCAGTTGGCAACACACCATATCATGACCAATGTGTACACCTGATGCACAGGAGATTTGGTCATGCTAATTTCAAATATATAGCACAAATGCCACAGCTGTGTGCTGACCTAAAGATAAAACCTTGTGATAAATACTTAGACTGTGTAGTTTGCAAAGAATGCAAAACACTGAAAGCTCCTGTGAGTAAGCACAGTGACAGAGTTACAACTAGACCTTTGGAAATTGTACACTCTGACATTATTGGTCCTTTTGCTCCAAGTCTTGGACAAGCAAGGTATGCAATGACCATCATTGATGATTTCTCAAGATACACATTTATCTACATCTTAAAACATAAAGATGAGGCATTTGAGAAATTTAAAAGTTTTGTGACATGGGCAAATGGAAAATTCCCTAGGCCTGTATCTGCACTCCAATGTGATAGAGGAGGAGAATACCTTTCTCACAAATTTAGAAGGTTCCTAGTGGAAAAAGGGATAGAACAAATTCTTTCTAACCCGTACACCCCTCAGCAAAATGGTGTTGCTGAAAGAAAGGGCAGAACCTTGCAAAATGCGATGGAATGCATGTTAAAAGATTCACGCTTATGTTTTAAGTTCTGGGGAGAAGCTTTATCGACTGCTTGTTATGTTCAGAACAGGTTGTATAACTCTATGATTCAGGACACTCCATTCCATTTGTTTTATGGTGTGAAACCAAAGGTAAGCCATCTTAGAGTGTTTGGTAGCACTGCATGGGTTCACATTCCAAAACAGCAGAGAAGGAAAGGAGGCCCCACAACAAAGAAAGCCATCTTTGTTGGCTATGAACAAAGCCAGAGGAGCTACAGGTTCATAATGGGAGAGAAATTAATAATTAGCAAAAGCGCTTCTTTTGCTGAACAAAACTGGGGGAGATTAAATTCTAGCTCTCCAGTTGAACTGACCACCACAAGAGAACAGCAAGGACTTGCTGATGGTGATCTTTTGCCTGATGAGGACATTAAGCCAGAAAAGCAAACTGAAGATCTGTCTGATGAGACAGATGCTTCTCAGGAAAGTGATAGGAGTCAAAATTTAAGCCCTGTATTACCTCGCAGATCTCAGAGGAGTAATAAAGGCGTTCCTCCATCACGTTTTCAGGCTGAAACAGTAAAGGCTTTTCACATATTCACAGAACCTGAGTCTTTAGAACAAGTGAATGCTTTACCACCTGAGATTGCACAAAATTGGCATTCTGCCATGCAACAGGAATTAGCATCCTTGAAAGAAAATAAAACATGGAAACTGGTAAATCTACCTCCCAATGAACGCTGTCTGGGTTATAGGTGGGTTTTCAAACTGAAAAGGGATGCTGATGGCAAAATCCAAAAATATAAAGCAAGGTTGGTTGCAAAAGGGTTCACTCAAAGGAAAGATTTAGACTTTGACAAGACTTTTGCACCAGTTACTAAAGGTGAATCAATTAGATTACTGTTAAAAGTTGCTGCACTCAAGGGAATGTCAGTTAACCACTATGACATTCAAACTGCATTTCTCTATGGTGATTTAGACCACAGATTATACATGCAGCAACCCCCTGGCTATGAAAAAGGGGAGAATCTAGTCTGTGAACTGCAGAAGTCAATCTATGGGTTAAAACAAGCTGCTAGATCCTGGAACCAAAAAGTAGATGAAAAACTGCAGAATTTTGGTTTTGAAAAAGGAAAAGCAGATCCCTGTGTATATATGAAGAAGGACAAACAAGGCTGTATGTATCTGTGCATTTATGTTGATGATTTGCTGCTGTTCACATCAACAGAAAAACAAAGGCTTGATTTTGAAGCCTGCATGAAAAGCCATTTCATATTAAAAAGCCTTGGAGTTGTGACCAATTACCTAGGTTTGGAAAAACACAGGAAGGATGGTAGCTTTCTGTTAAACCAAAGGGGAGATAATGGTAAAGTAATGTGAATGGAAAGACACATAAAGTTGTCAGAGAAGATTGGTTATGCATCTTAATCTATAGTATAAAAAGGGGAGTGTTGAGGTTTTCCTACTAACAGATTTCCTACTTTTATACCTAATCATTTGGCCAGGTGAAGAGGTTGCATTTGATTGTCTCCTCTCACTGCTTCATGCAAAATAGCCTGGGGGGAGGACCTGCCCGGACTTGTTTTCTCACTTCCTCTTTTTTTCTCTCTGCTGGAAATGTAGCTCAGCAAGGCTTGCTCCAAAGGGAGCTACGTACTTTAAATGTTATGCTTTTGTTTTTGATTTCTGTAAATAAATTATTTTTATAGAAATGCTTGGTGTGTGACTTTTTTGACCTCTCCTGGGCTAAAGGCTTTCCCAGCATCTGCAACAGTATCTAGCATTAGCTCCAGCAGTTGTTTCTATCCCACTCTTGACTTTCATTCTCCTACAGTTCCATTTGTCTGTTTTCCCCTATTCTGCTGGGATTGATTTATCATCATTTGCTAACGTCTCAGTCTCAGAAATGGACCTTTGATCACCTTGTATTTTACAACTTACATCTGTTCTATGTTTAACCTTTACTAATGCTGTTTTTCAAAAAGATTCCCTGGGATAACCAAAAAAAAAAAACTTGTCAGCCCAAGAATTCTTATTAAATCCAACTGGCATTTAGGATGGGTGGTAATGGAGGGGGAAATGCTAAAGAAAGGGGAGAATGGTATGTGTTTTAACTTAATGTCTTAATTTGCTACAGTTTTGTTATTGGGCCATAAACTCATTTTCACTGATGCTGTAACTCTGTCATTTTTCTACCTCTGGCTTAGTGTAAAAATCTGTGTTGTTTTCTCAGGTATCTCAATGTACTACTCCTTTTTCTGGCAACATGGAAAAGGTCAAGCAAATATTATTCCTGACCTTGTAAATCAGGTCCGCAAAAGTTACTAGCCCTCAACATTTCACAGACTCAGGGAAGTCCGCAGGGTGTGGTCAAAAAAAGTCAAGATAGCTGCAGACATGCCTGGTCAGAATATCCTGCCGCTTCTAGAAACATAGGAAATTGGTTTATCAGCCTCTGCAGCAGCAATCCAGAGCTTCAGAGAGGGAGATTTTCTCCAGGCCAATCTGAAGAACTTGGAATCTTTATCGTTACAAGAAGGTTCTCTGTATTGCAGTTGGGCAAAGCTCTCCCACAGCGCTTCATTTTCAGGTTGACATTCAGCCTTTCCCAAATCAATTCTGCAAAAAATATTTCTATTCATTGTTGCGCTCAGTTCTTCTCTGAGACAGATTTCCTCAGACACATTTTTTGTCCAAGCAATGTCCCTAGCCTTAACAACTTTTCGTACACCTTTTTTGTCGCGATTAAAAGCTTTTGGTTGGTTTTCTTTCACAAAAGCTTGCCTCCCTAAAGTCTGTAAAAGGTGGGGGGGGGAAGGGGAAGAATGTGATTTATTTATTTATTTGCAGCGGGGCCTTGGGTTTACCCTGTTAGATTGCCATTCAGGAGAAAACCCAGCCTCTGTTTGCATTTTGTGAGTAACCGCTTTCATGCTGGCGGCAGAGAACCTTTCATTTCACTCTGCCCTCACCTGCAGCACTCACGCCAAAAGACAGAAAGGGGATTCTGCCTTTAAAAAAAGAACTACCGCCCTCCCTTGCTCAAAATCCTCATTTTTTCGTTGTTGTTATTATGTTTAAAAAATATGCAGAAGCCCATTAAAGGTAAAGATAAAGGCCACGCACAGGCCTTCAAGCCTTTCCAAAGGGTCACAGGTGTAAGCAGGTCAAAGCAGTATCTTGTTCTTCTCACTGTTTCAACAGATAGGCGGACTTTTGATTGCATTATCTTTTTCTCTCCCTTTTTATGTCTTTGAACTTTCCCCCACGGCAGACCACTTCTGCTTTCGGAAACCAACAAAGGCTCCGTCACCAGATAAGCATTTCTGACTACCAAAAGGGGAGATTCTTGCCTTTCATCTTTGCCTTGGGGTGTGTGTACAAACTGTTTGCTTTCTCTGGCCCAGGAGTCAGGAAGGCCTTTTTAAGAAATAAAGAAAAGAAAGAGGGAAGGGGAAGAAGGGAGGGAGGGAGGAAGGGGGAAGGAAGGAAGGGGGGAAGAATGGAAGGAAGGAAGGAAGGGGAAAGGAAGGGGGAAAGAATGGAAGGAAGGGGGATAGAAGGAAGGAAGGGGGAAGGAAGGAAGGGAAGGAAGGAAGGAAGGAAGGAAGGAAGGAAGGGGAAAGGAAGGGGGAAAGAATGGAAGGAAGGGGGATAGAAGGAAGGAAGGGGGAAGGAAGGAAGGAAGGAAGGAAGGGGGAAGGAAGGAAGGAAGGAAGGAAGGAAGGAAGGAAAGAAGGAAGGGGGAAGGAAGGAAGGAAGGAAGGAAGGGGGGAAGGGAAGGAAGGGGGGAAGGGAAGGGAAAGGAAGGGAAGGGAAGTGAAGGTCCTCCCATTGACTTAAAATCTATCCCATAATTGACAATCTACAGAGTACATTGATCTTTGAAGATTCTTCTCCTCCCATTCCCTACCACCACATCTTTCAGGTACCACCAATATCTTTCCTGGTGTCATAAAGTTTATGGAGAATTAAGCATAAGTTTATATGTCTGGCATCATACGTAACAACGTGAATGTCCTTGTCTCTGTTGAGTTTTGTACCTCCAATCTGGATTGGGAATAATGTAATCTATACTCCTGGCCCAGGTTGCTTCCACATACCTGTAATCTTCACTAAGAGGAGAAACAAAAATAAAACTCTTCTCATCGAGGTGAATGTGCTTTTTGCCTTCATTCAAATTGGGGATTTGGAAGGGAGAAGTCAAGATAAATACCTATCAAGAAACAAAAGATTAAGTCTGTGTGTGTGTGCAGTCATGTGCATATGCATATGCAGATTTACTTGTGGACCTGGTCATCAGTGTTTCCTTCAAAGAACGGAAGAGAAAAACAGTTATAAGGCAATATATGTTACCAATCAAAGTGAGTATTTGTAGCTCAGGATTGAACTGTGGAGTCCCTGGTGCTCTCAAAGCCTTGTTGTTTTCCTGCAGACATTTCGTTGCCAGGCTAGGCAACATCTTCAGTGCAAAGGAGAAGTACTGAAGATGTTGCCTAGTCTGGCAATGAAATGTCTGCAGGAAAACAACAAGGCTCGAAGAGCACCAGGGACTCCGCAATATATGTTGTTTGAATCTTAAAAAAATGAAGATTGGGGTCATGCCATTCATAATTTTGCTCCAATGTTTCACATGGGTAATTTTGGGGACAACCCTGGGGCAGATTTTTATGAGTCTGAGCTAGGGATCCCTGTTCAGACTAAAAAAAAAAATTCCTATAGAACCTGGTATGCAGCACATAATGATTTTCAGAAGAATCGGGTGTGCAAAGCTTACATGAGTTTCCTTCCCTTCCCAGCCCATGAGTAAGTTTTATGCATGCACCTGTAAAGACCCTCAATGTTGCATTCTCTGTGGCAGAGAACTTGGAATTCCCTTTGGTTTCTTCCACATCCCTCTGTCAGAATGAGACTTATGCATCTACCTTGAAGATCAATTAATCAACAAGATTTTCTCTCTGCTGCCTAGCTACAGCTTGGTGGATGCTTTTACCTTCTGAAGGAAAGGAAAAAATATAGTGGCATTACTCTGAAGTAGACTAGCACAATCGTGATATATATATATATATATATATTTACAATCCTGGCAGGAAGACTCATTTTCCTGTTTTTCTCCAGGATGGTCAAAATTTATGTAATTTGCTGTTCTGCTAACTGGGATTTAATATAACAAAAGTTGATGGGTTGGTTGGTTTGTTTTTTAAATGGTTTAATTTGATCACTTTTTTTTTTTTTTGCTTTTATGGCAGCATGCCCAGTTGTAATTGTGCAATGCATTTTCCTCTTTAAAATTGATTATTCTTGTCACCCAGTCAGACACAATATTTATTGACTTTGCTGAGTGCAGTATTCCATAAATACATTTCAATACTGTGGTCATTTTCCTTCGGTTTATACATACACATTATTATCATTATTACAAATTGGCATTATAGAAATGAGGATGTCCTGTTGCCTTGTTGCATTTCATCGAAGCAGTTTTCCAGAATATAATACAGAAAAATTGCTTTGTGATGCTGTAATGAGCCTGCCAACTTTTGAGTTTGGAATATATTAGCTTCCAGACTGGCTGGGCTAGAGCACACCGTTTGACAAAACAGAACAGAGGTAGAGTCAATATGGAATCTCACTGGCTGGGCAAACCTAGACTGCTTTAAATTTATTTATTTGTTTGTTTATTTATTTATATTTCAAATTTCTGTCACTGCCCATCTCCCCCAAAGGGGGACTCTGGGCAGTATAGTAAAGGTAAAGGTTTCCCTTGACGTAAAGTCCAGTCATGTCCGACTCTAGGGGGCGGTGCTCATCTCCGTTTCTAAGCCTTGGAGCCGGCGTTGTCATAGACACTTCCGGGTCATGTGGCCAGCATGACGACTCGGAATGCCGTTACCTTCCCGCCGAAGCGGTACCTATTGATCTACTCACATTTGCATGTTTTCGAACTGCTAGGTGAGCAGGAGCTGGGACAAGCAACGGGAGCTCACCCCGCCGCGCGGTTTCGAACCGCCGACCTTCCGATCGGCAGCTCAGCGGTTTAACCCGCAGCGCCACCACGTCCCTTGCAGTATACAACAAAGTAAACAAAACCATAGAACATAAATTACGATACAGACTATCGTTATAAATTGATAAATATAAGATCTTTGTGGTGAAAAGCTCTCATTCAATGGGGAGGGCACTATGGCACCAACCACCCCCAGGAAGAGCTGTTGCCTGTCCCATCCCAAGCCAGGCAGCAGAACCAGGTTTTCAAATTCTTCCGGAAGGCCAGGAGCGAAGGTGCCTGCCTCACCTCTGGGGGCAGAATATTCCAAAGGGCGGGTGCCATGGCAGAGAAGGCTTGCCTCCTGGACCCCACTAGATGGAATTCCGTCGCTGACAGAGTCCGTAGCATGCCCTCTCTGCCTGACCGGGTAGGATGGGAAATTGAAATTGAAGAAGAGATTAGAGTTCTGGTTGATTTGTGAGTGAATCCAGGTAGAATCTGGATTTGTTTGGTTGCTCTCAGACCAGCAATGTTCTTGCTAAAGATACTACATCACACTTAACCACTTTCCCCAGCTTGTTACCCTCCCAACAGAGTAAGATAGCAAATTCAAGTTATCCTCCAGACTGAATAAGATAATAAATCCCAGAATGGAGAAAGCCAGGAATTCTGAGAATTGCAGACCCATCATATCTGAAGGACACCTTTTTGGAGAAGATCAATAGGAAAGAGAGAACAGCTTGTGACATCCCTCATGTACTGTATATTGCCCATTGGTCTAGGTTTATCATGGTATGATGAGTGGATGCACCAGGGATGAAGCTGAGATCCAGAAGACTCAGAACACACAAAAGAATGTGTTTCCTCACCTGATGCATAATTAGATGATGGATATGCTCAGAAAACAGCTCATGTACTAATATTTCATGTTAGAGGTGGTTAATAATCTCACTGAATGTGTTAAATCTCCTTCTAAAGATTTGAAAGTTGAGTTCCTTCAAAACCTCCTCTGGCCCCTTTTTTTCTCCTTTCTCTGGCAGCTGCTAAATGCCCATTGACCTCTTTTGTTCATAAAGAACTTCTCCTCTGGGATCCAATAAAACTAGATCTTTCTTTTTTCACCACAGTGGAGGAAATTCTTTCCACCCGCTTAGTTGGGAAGAAGTTGCAATTCATTCAGCAGGACTTCCTTCTGAAGAAACAGCACCACAGATTCCTTCATCAGGTGTTTCAAAGACCATAGGAGAACAAAAATGTGTAGGTCAATACAGATCTATTAATCCTGCCTCTAAATTCCTTTCATGTGTATCTTGGCACTCCTCAGATTCCTGAGATCTTTGCATTAGATCAAAGATCTTACTGCATCTTCAGAATGGTAATTGAAGATCTTGAAGATCATCTAATCCATTCCTTTACTTCACATTCAAGGATTTGTGACAGTGTAGTATAGTGGTAAAGAAGTTGGACTTACACTCTTGAGGCTAGATTTTAGTCCATCCTCAACCACAGCAGCTTTCTGGGTGACTGTTTCAATCACTCACTCAGACCAACCTATCTCACAGAGTTTTTGGTGTGGGGAAAAAATAGAAGAAGGGGGCCACCTTGGGCTCCTGGATGAAAAGAAGGGATAGAAATCACAGAAATAATTAAATGTAGCAGCTGCTGAGAAGTTTCCAAGGAGGAAAACTCTACAGGTGGTGCAATAGTAAAAGTGTTGGAATAGGACTTAAAAGACCCCCATACAAGTTGACCCTCGTGAGTGACTTTGGACCAGTTATTCTGGCTCAAGCCAAGAGGCAGAGTGGTGTAATGGTTAAGTGTTGGACTAGGGAATGATGAAATCCAGGTGATTTTGGATCACTGAGCCTTGTATGCCATCTTGAGCTTCTGGAGGAAAAGTAAAGCATATGAAGTTTAAATAAGGTTCTCTTAAAGTGGATATTTCTACTGTTCAAATGCTCTCCCTATCTGGAAACTTTTCCTAATGTTTAAATCCTCCTGAATGTTTATCCCACTGTTTCTAATCCTGCCTCCTGAAGCTACATGTTTTGGTCTGCTCTGCTAGTGAACATTTGCGTGGAGAAGCTCACAAAGTCTTTCCCCTTCCCATAATCCCAAGCCAACATTCCCAGTTCTGAGACCTGTAATTCAGAACTGCTGGAAAGGGCAAGACAGAAGGAAAATGCTACAGACTAGATCAACAGAAGGTACTAAATATTGCTATGTTAGCCATACACTGTTTTGCTTTCTGTTTTTGCCCTTTAGACGCTGGCATTTTTATTCTGCTGCAGAGTATTTTCTCTAGCAATTATCTTGAAGTGCAGGAGCCACAGCAAGATATAAATATAATTAAAATTCTGAATTCTCTTATTTTGCAGCCTTGAGAAGTAAATAACAACAACAATAATAAATGGGTCAAACTGTAATTAAAGGCAGCAGCTGGCAAGTGTTAAGTCTCTTTTTACTGTTGTCTTTTTTTTTTTTTCCTTTTTGCCAGAGGATAAAGAATTCTAATTTTCAACCAGTCTAAATTGTTTCGGGCAGCATTATCAGTTGGAAGGACCCTTCTGATTTGACAGGGCCCCAAAGAATGATGATTAATTACCACTCAGCTTCATTGGACTTTTCTAATTTCCTTTTCCCACTAGCTGTAGGCAACAAGCGATAAGTACCACTCTTATTATTTTGTGCAAAGGAAAATGTCCATTACCGCACTGTCTTACAAGTAATCAGAATAAAAGAGAAGGCTGATTGGCAAACCTGCACTGACCATTCTGTCTTTATTTAGCTACAGTACATCCCACTTGCATTCCTCGAGTCTCTTTTTCCCTTTGCCATCACCAGTATGTTTTCAACCACTGTGTGCCAAAATGGATGGATGGATGGATGGATGGAAGGAAGGAAGGAAGGAAGGAAGGAAGGAAGGAAGGAAGGACCACTCAGGAAGTTCTGTGAAAACTGTTGATGTTTCAGAATCTGTAGAAAGTTGCAGAGGGTGGATTAATCTTTGGTTTAGAACAGTGTTTCTTAACCTTGGGAACTTTAAGATGTATGGACTTCAACTCCCAGCATCACTGGCTGGGGAATTCTGGGAGTTGAAGTCCACATATCTTAAAGTTCCCAAGGTTGAGAAACATTGGTTTAGAATGATAATGTATTGAAAAAGATCAGACAGTGAACATTAAACCATCCCTGCAAGTCAATTCTAATCATATTTACCCAAAATCCAACTCCCACTGAGTTCCAGAGGACTTATACAAGTACACTTTGTTGGGCCAGCAAAAAATCCTGGTGACTAAATTCTGAACTTTCTCAAACTCAAAAGCCAGGTCTGCATATAATGCATTATGGAAACTAAGAGTGTGGCTGGATGAATTGAGACACTTGCACATTCTCCATAGCCAAAGCTCAAAATCTGCAACATTTTGCAGATGTTGCAAGCCACCTTTCATTTTGCAGATGCTTACAAGCCACCTTTCTCCCTAGCAGACCAAAAATGCAATATGTACATGGCTTTGTATTTTGTTAAAGTATTTATAGGAGGTGTGATGGATATGTTGCACCAAGCTGCATTTAATTTCAACAAGAGGGACAACGAAGACAACTTTCACACAACTTTGATCAAATGTGGCAGAAGTTGTTTGGTTTATGACATAATTTTCCCTTTTTTATTCTGACTCTCAAACTTGTTAATAACTAATATTATTATTACGTTATTAATGAAGAAAAGGATTGGGCTCTCTCTGTGTTTAGTCTTCTATCGAGAATTGATTCGATTGATTCTATCTGTCTAATATTAGAAATGCGGAATTTAATTGAGAACTCATATATGCTGAACAGTGGCCATTTAAAAGGATTTTGTCTGTTTCTCTCCCCCCTCCAACACACACATGAATGCTGCTCCCAATAAAATGTATGGTCCTCTTGAGTGTTATTATTAGAAGTGGGGAGGGAGATAAGCTGAAGTTCTGGATTACACAACTTTGAACTGGTGGAAAACCTTTGAAGTCAGCTTGCCTGTTAATTCTTCCATTTGTTTGATTTTTGGTACAAAGAAAATGAAAAGAATATGATGAGATGATGGTGTTTTAAGTCAATATTTATTAAAAAATCAATCTCGATGAAAATCTGGCCATCCCTCTAATTAGACGAGGCAACTCGAGGTTGATTTTTAATTGCAAAAGTAATTACACTGAGCAGATAGCCAACTGACATTTGATTATCTAGGTGATTGATTAAAAAGCCTAGCTCGTGGAGCAGATTGTCAGCCGGGAGAATCGAGACAAAAGAGCAAATTAAAAAAGTTGTCCTGTTGGTAATCACAAAATTCAAGGATGAAATTACAAAGCCAAACACCTCCAGAGCTCCACATCCTCATCAGTCAAGCACAGCAGGCTTCAGCTGGAAGGGAACGGCCAGCTAGAAGGCCACCAGAAGAACACAGGGATGGTGAGGTGACTTTGCAGCTGGGGAAAAGAAGGGACTGAGAAGCTGAATGGATGTTGAAATAAGATGCATTGGAGTTTTAATTTTTTTAAAAAAACGTTATTGCCAACATACTTGGAATGGGAGGGCAAATAATTACACCTGGGGATGGCTAGCGCCATGAGGTGATCTGGAGGGACCTACCACACTGAAGGTCTGATTAAGATCTCTTCGCCATGCAGATTTTATTATATTTATATTTTTATTGTATTTTAATTGTAATGGTTTCATATTTTAATCTTGTTTTATTGTAAGCCACCCAGAGTCCCCCTGTTGGGGAGAGATGGGCGGTGAATAAATTTATAAATAAATAAAAATACTCTCATTTGAGTCTGTTAACCAACATCAATACTGTATTACTTAGTGGGCAATGGGGTGGAGGCAGATTTAAGGGAAGAAAAGAGGAGGAACCAGGAAGGCTGAAGCAAACATTTATCACTCTTGTGGTTAGGGATGCCATCTTACCACAGAACAAAAGAGAGGAATGAACAGCATCAGTAGAAATAAGGAACAATATGGAAATAAGCGTGACCCAAACACATTTCTATACTCCAAACTGCACGTAAGCTAATGTTAAAGACAATGGGTATTTGGAAAGTGGGAAGCACCCTGACACTCAATATGGATTGAACTTGCCTTGATTATCATCCTGGAAGATCATACTAACAATAGCTGGAAAACCACAATCCCTAGCTAATTGGCCCAACAGGGATGTGATGGACAGTTGATGCAAAGCCATCTCTTAAGCCTACAGGCAAAGGCAAGGAATACGAACACACACATTTAAAAGGGTGGAGCTTTGATTGTACTATTGGGGTTGCCAGACTTTTCTGACCATACCCAGTGGACACCCCTGTACAGACATGGGTAACTTACAGTGGTGAGGCAGAGGGACAAAATGGCAACTTCTTCTAAGGAAGTGTTTGCAAAAGTCTGGCCTCTTGGCATTGCTTTCCTGATATCCCTGTGAACACACCAAGGGAGCCACCAATATGAACCATGCAGGATGGTTGCCTGGATTGTGGCCTACATCATCTTCCATCTTAGCTTCTGCTCTCTGCCCCTTGAAGGAGTTAAAACACTAGTTGCAGGTGTGAGCAAGAATAATCTCTTCTTACACCTGGCAATAAGTGCTCTAACAGTGGCCACTGGAAAAGTATTACTACCTTGCATATCCAGTGGTGGTGGAGTTTATTTAAGTAGTTATGAACATCTGTGTGCTGCCTATTCTCTGGATTCTGAGTTCTTGAGAACAAGTGGGATATACAGTACATGAGGTTTTAAGGAGCTTGAGTGGTTACCAGCACTCTGGTTAATCTGAGGCTTTCAGAACTGTGAGATGCCAAAGCCATTGGGTAGATTTCTTTCTAATGAGCCAAATCTTCTGAGAGGCAAACTCTATGGTTAATAGGGGTGTGTGAAAAATTGATTTGGCAATTTACCTGGAAGACAATTAAATCAAATCTCCAGTTTGAATGGATTCTTCAAATTGAATTGATGGTTTGGATTGAACCATACCATCAAACCAAATTGACATTTGGGATCAACACATTGAATTGGCTCAATTTTCTGAATCTGTTCAAATTGCCAAATCAAATCTCCAGTTTGAATGGACTCTTCAAATTGAATTGATGGTTTGGATTGAACCGTACCATCAAACCAAATTGACATTTGGAATCAACAATTGAATTGGCTCAATTTTCTGAATCTGTTCAAATTGCCAGATCAGGTTGACTCATAATCCAAGACAACTGACCATCAGAATAACATGGCAGTCAAATTGCCCTGCCCCCCGCTTAGCTACCATCATCTCGTTTATAGAATTCCTTAAAGACATATTTGTGCTTGGCAAATACCAATGGGGACACTTCAACCTTGCATGCTCCAATTTGTCTCAAGACTTAAATGACCCACACTGATTATAAACCAGGAAAAGACTGGGGAAGATGGACACTGATACTGGGATGTGCTTGAGTCTCTTTGTATGTGGAACTCAGCCCTCTTTGAATAGTCATGCTTGCAAAATTATGCCATTTGCCAACTGTCCAGCAGTTGATCACATCCAGATAATATTTAGCTTGGAAAAGATTTACACAGTCCACAAATCAGCCTTTCTCTACCTTAGCAACTTTAAGATGTGTGGACTTCAGCTCCCAGAATTCCCCAGCCAGCCATGCTGGGAGTTGAAGTCCACACATCTTGAAGTTGTCAACCTTGAGAAACATGCCATAAACATTGAAGATGAAGTTGCTTCAGGCTCTAGCCAAAACATCAGTGACCTATTGTATTATTTTTTAAAAAGTGGGGGAAAAGGGATATTTGTAAGTCACCCCTATTTGTATTTCAAAGAACCAGGCTCTTAGCTCAGTAGGCAAACACAGTGAAACAAGATTATTGTATTTTCCAGAAACTGACCGAGTTTGCCAGAGCAGTATGGTGAATCTAATGGAGAAGATCATTCTGTACCATTAGCATCTTGGTGGATCCAAGGAGTCTACTTTCTCTGGCTCAACCACTTCTGTGACCCTGTATAGTTTGTTATTTTTATTTATTTATTTATTTTTATTTCAAATTTCTGTCACCGCCCATCTCCCCCAAGGATAAATTTATTTATTTATTTATCAAATTTTTATGGCCGCCCTTCTCAGAAGAAGTGACTCTGAGCAGCGTACAGCAAACAAGTACAAAACAATAAACATGTCAAACACCGTCATATTTTAAAAGTTTACAAAAAGAGTGACAGAGAGAGAGAGTTTCAATCAGCAATGGAGCCACCTCAAGTTCTCACTGATCCCTTGATACACCCAGGCCTGATGACAAAGCCAGGTCTTGAGGGACTTCAGGAAAATAAAGAGGGATGGAGCTGACCTCACTGAGGAGGGGGGGAGAATGTTCCATAAGGCAGGCACCATGGCAGAGAAGGCCCACCTCCTCGGGCCTGCCAAGTGTAGTTCCCTGAGAGAACCATGTCTCTCTTGCCAGATCTGACGGGATGAGCAGATGTAAACAGGGCTGTAACAGTTAATTTCTGCAGCCAAGATTAATTTAATAGCTGTTCACAACAGACCATCACTAGCCCCCACTACAAAGCACCATACCTGTGCATTGCTCACGTTTAACCAGCTGCCTCCTGAAAATAAAAGAGCGAGAAGGAGAGCAGATTCAATAAAGTAATCTTTCTCTCTTTTCCTTTTATATGATTGGAAACTAAATTGAAAATGATTTCCCGTTATTGCCTGTGTTTTAAATATGAGATAAAGGTCAGTGCTACTTGAGGTATCCTACTAGATGGAGATTAACATGAGCATGTTCCATTATAAAATCATAGAGCAAGTCTTGCAAATCTGTTGAGTCATCTATAAATATATAATTAGAGCCTCAGATTTAGAAATCAATAAACAGGTGACTTTTTCGCCACCCAGACTCAGAAGCCGAAAGAAAAGAAAGAGCTTGCTTCAAGCAAACCCGTTCAGCGCGGGGGGAAAGGAGGGAGACATAAAGGTTGTACTTATCTGAATCTGTTTGTATCTTTCAGACTGTCCTGCAGCACAGAGTGCTTGTAGGCAATTTATCATTTGCAAATGATAAAAACTAAGCTGTTCTACCCACTCTCCCACCCACTCAATGCAGTGCCCTTTGTTTTATTACTTTTTTTAAAGTGTATTTTTGAGACCAGGTCCTAAAGGAAATAGATCTTCCAAGAAATTGACATTTGTTGGCTATTCCCCTCCACCCCCTCCATCAGTAAGTCAGGGGCTATACCTATTTTGTAATGCAACATACTTACTCATATACGCCGCATGTTCACGCATTTGTCACCAGTTGTCACAGCACATGATTTCCCAGGTCAGAAAACTGACTCTGGAGCTTGACCCTGAAGATTTGACTTGCCTCCTTGCTTATTCTGTTTCAAGTTGCGTGGTCAGAAGCCATCCTATCAGAGATGCCTCTTCACTTCAGTTTTGTTCAGGTTGATCATAATGATTCTGGAAGGACCACGGTTTGATGTTCAAAAGAGATACTGGAAATGAAGCTGGCTTAAAGGGAAGGTACTGACAGCAGGCAGAGAAATACTATGTTTTAATAATACATGATCAGAGCTCTTCTGGAAAAGCAGCCTGGAGTAAATTAAATTTGCAGATGTTTTGTGTGTCAGAAATAAAGGAAGAGATTGATAGACAACTAAGGACTTTCTAGAGAGCTTTCAACATGATGATTCATTCTTCAGACTTTGTTAGAAGTTCTTTGCTATACTCTAACGTAGAAAACCAGAACCCCAGGGTTTCCTACAGTCCATGCGAAGTCTTAGCACCCCTTCAAAATGGCCACCAAATTGTAATTAAGCGACAAATATGAAATTGCTAGATATATAGGGAGCATAATCAGGGAGCAGCGACTGGCCAACCTTGTCTAGGTTCAGAAACAAAGCTCAGGAAATCCAGAGATGTAGGCCATCCTGAGAAATCAAAGACATTCCAGAAGATGGCAAGGGAAAACCAGTTCCATACTGTCGTCAAGAAATTGTATTCACCATTTATTCACCGGAAGTTGAGCCCAGCTCAAGGGCATCTTTACCTTTCCTCAGTTTCATGGTACTGAATTAATTTAATTACATTTTATTTATTTATTTATTTATTTATTTATCATATTTTTATCACTGCCCATCTCCCTCATATGGGGGACTCTGGGTAGTTCACAATAAAACAGTTTAAAATTCAATAAAGTCATAAATAGTATCCTTAATCCATAAATATAAATATAAATAAATAAATATAAAATGTAATGAGATCCAAGCAATGGCAGATCTAATACCACCCAAAGGGGAACAAGACTGGCCTCGGCAGGACTAGGGAGCCAACCAACCCCAAGAGTGGCTCTTCCTCTCCCCACTCCAGGCATGGTGACAAAGCCAGGTCTTCAATCATTTCCTGAAGTCCAAAAGAGAGGAGGCCAGCCTCACTTCTGGGGGAAGGGTGTTCCGAAGGGCGGGAGCTGCTGCAGAGAAGGCCTGCCTCCTGGACCCCTCCAGATGGAGTTCTTGTGCAGATGGGGACCACAGCATGCCCTCTCTGCATGAGCGGATGAGATGGGTTGATGTAACATGGATGAGATGGTCCCTTAGGTAACCTGGACCCATGCCATGTAGGGCTTTAAAGGTGATAACCAACACCTTGAATTGGACCTGGAAGCAAACTGGCACCCAGTGCAGCTCACGCAGCAATGGGGTAATATGTGCTGATCTTGGAGCACCCAAAATTGCCCACGTAGCTGCATTTTGGACCAGCTGTAGCTTCCGGATACTCTTCAAGGGTAGCCCCATGTAGAGCGCATTACAGTAGTCTATATGGGAGATGACCAGAGCATGAGTGACCGTTCGAAGGGCCTCTCGCTCCAGGAAGGGGCATAACTGGTGCACAACACAAAGTTGCTCAAAGGCCCTTCTGGCCACAACTGCCACCTGCTCTTCAAGCAGGAGTTGTGAATCCAAGAGGACCCCCAAGTTATGCACTGGGTCTGTCTGGGTCTTCCTAGGAGTAGAGGGGGCATTAACCCACAGCCACTCCATCTTACCAGGGTTCAGCTGAAGCCTGTTGTTCCCCATCCAGGCCCCCACAGCCCCCGGCACCTGGAGAGGGCAGTCACAGCATCACTTACTTCCCCCGGGATGGAGATGTACAATTGAGTATCATCAGCATATTGATGATACCCTATCCCATGGAGACAGATGATCTCACCCAGCAGTTTCATGTAGATATTAAAAAGGAGAGGAGAGAGTACTGATCCCTGTGGCACCCCACAAAGGAGGGGCTGTGAGCCAGATCTCTCCTCCCCTATTAACACCGACAGGGACCGGCCATGGAGGAAGGAGGTGAACCAGCGTAAGACTACACTGCCCACCCCCAACTCCCTGAGCCGACCCAAAAAGATACCATGGTCGATGGTACCGAAAGCCACTGAGAGGTCAAGGAGAGCAAGGACGGATGCACTGCCTCCATCCTGCTCCCGCCAGAGATCATCCATAAGTGCGACCAATGCCGTTTCTGTCCCATATCCACATTTAAATTAGATTAATCCATGTTAGTATTGGTTCTGGCCCCTCCCCCTTTCTCTTGGTTCCTCCTCCTTTTCGAAATGCATCACACTCCCATTACACCACCCAGAGGCCCTAAGGAGTCCTCATGACAAAAAGTTACATATCTTTGCAATACTATCAAAATAGGGAAGGTTCAAACATGATAATCACTGATACTATGAAGTTGCCCATAAAACATACATCAATATTCTCCCCGGTTATGTTGTTTTGGCTTAACTATTTGCTCTTGTGTATGTTTTGTTGATGCACTGTTAATTTAATTCATTGCTGCTAAGTTATCAGAGGGTAACTGAGGTTCTCTAGCCTTGGAATTCAGCCTGAGTGGATGGTTGCACTATCATGCTAAGAAATCTCTTCATTAGGCCAAAGTAACTAAAGGATCCTGTTAGAAAGCAAGGTTTGCATCAAAAGTCAGCACATCAAGCTTGGAAAAATAATCTGTTTAAGCCAAATTTTCATAAAATCCTCTTCCTCCTCCTTTGCAAGCTTCAAAATACAATAGATAGTGGTATACCTCTGCTAACCTCTGTTTGCTTTGCTAAAACAGTAAAACTAAAAGGTTTGAGCTCCCCACGTTTATATGGTTTCAGAAAAATCACAAGGCAAAGATTAGGGTCTGAGATGCTGGGAAGTTGTTTAAGCTGCCTTGTTGAGGTTTATCAGCACTGAATGCAAAACAGCAATTACATGAGGCCAAGTGTAAGGGGAAATTGCAACCCAGATTCAGAGAATCCCTCACTTGGGTTCAGGGAGATATTAAAATGAGTTGATTCCTACTGAGGCTGAGGATGTTATGGTGATTTGCAATGGAAATTAGGCTAGGAGTAGTGGGAGTCTTTCCTGTGGCGGAGGAAAATCCTGTGGCCGTCAGGAGCATCTGAGCTTAGTTATGACATGTCCACTTCATGCTACAGTTCCTTCCATCTACAAACCAGGAATGGATGTTTTCACACAGGCTCAAGAGATTCCTAAAGCCACCTTCATCCCAAAGGAAGAGCAGCTATTTCAGCCAGGGAAACCATTTTTTTAACTTGTAGGGTACCAAAACCAGATCCTTTAAGCCTCCCACTTACAATATATCTATTGCTTTGGTTCAAATGGGAAGGGACTAAAAGCTCACAGTGCCCCATATTATTTATTTATTTATCAAATTTTTCACCGCCCATCTCCTCCCACTGGAGGGACTCTGGGTGGTTTACAACAAAATAATAAAAAAAAACAATAAATATATAATAAAATTCCAATATAAAAGTGCACTACAAAACAATTTCACATAGCTGCTGAATATAAATAAAGTCCAGATGTCTGTGATCTCATTCAGTCCTTGCTTAGGAGGGGCACTTCAAGGCATTAGCCAACCCCAAGTATGACTATTCTCCTCCCTGCCCCAAGACTGGTGGCAGAGCCAGGCCTTTTCTTGAGGAGTTGTTAAAGCACAATAGCAGCAGGGGAGCACAAATGCAAGGGCCGTGGGCCATATATAGTCCATGAATTATAGACTGTTGAGATTTGCTGTAAAATATGTGTGGAACATATAAGAAGAGAATAAGATGCCTCCAGGGACCTGGGACCTTGTTTGAATGCACAGGAATGTACTTCCAGTGTCTTCAAGAGTTTAGATCAGGCTTGACCACCAGTAGCATACTGTAGACCCCATTATTGCCTAACTGTTGGACACAGGTAACTTATTTCATGTGTATACTTCTGTATACATGAGTGTCATTGACATGTGTATGGATATCACTGCCATAGCTAGTCAGAACTGTCTGGTTTCTTTCTCATACATTCAAAGAACAAGGGATTTAAATATATGGTCACTTCGAATCATAGACTGTGTGGTGTATTGCAATAAATATGAATAGGGTTTACAAATACGAAGAGGTACAATATGGCTCGGCTTTGGCTTCCCATGTTGTGCAATTGTGGTTTCTTCACCAAACCAAGGCTTAGCATGACGTATGACTCACATCTCAACTGGCCAGACTAGACGAAGGCGAGATAGAAGTGAAAAGTGCCCTCAGTTTGTATTTCAATGCAAACTTACCCAAGGGCTTGGTCTGCACATATTTCTAGCTTAAGTGAAAGATCTAGTGACAATAGTCACACAACACGCTGAGATTGGTATGCTTCCATCTTGGTTAGGGTTTTTGTGGGTGGGGGGTGAGGTGGGTTTTTTGAAGGCTTACTGTGCTGTATAAACCATCCAGTTTGGTCAGATTATATTTTCAGCATATTGTATGAATCAACATGATGATAACAAAGTTAATGACGCTGTACAAATAGAGCTAATTTGTATTTCCTGAACACACATGCAAAATGGAATGCACCAATAAGCCAAACTCCACATTTCCCCAAAGTCTATCAATGTTTAAATGCTCTTTCATCTACATGCTCATAAACATACACATTTGAATTTTATTTTAAAAATTAAGGCACCCTAAATGCCTGGAGGGTAGAGCCAAGTTTTAAGAGTTGAGTATAAATGATTAAGACTCCACTTTCAGAGTAATGAGAGATAGTACACCCACACATACCAAGGGGCTGGTTAATGGTGCAAATTCAAAGGTAACCTTCCATAACTGGTGCCCTCCAGACTACTGGATTACAAAACCTGACAGCCACAGACAGGATAACTAATTGTCACTCGATATGGGACAAGATGGAAAGCACTTCAACTATTCAAAGGGTAGTAAAGGTAAAGGTTTCCCTTGACGTAAAGTCCAGTCGTGTCCGACTCTAGGGGGCGGTGCTCATCTCCGTTTCTAAGCCTTAGAGCCGGCATTGTCCGTAGACACTTCCGGGTCATGTGGCCAGCATGACGACACGGAACGCCGTTACCTTCCCGCCGAAGCGGTACCTATTGATCTACTCACATTTGCATGTTTTCGAACTGCTAGGTGAGCAATTCAAAGGGTACCTAGTAGGAAAAAGCTGCTCTGAGAGTTTAATTCACAGTCATTCAGTTATGCTGGTCTATGACTGTAATAAAGATTTGATTTGATATGATTTGATTTGATGTCATTTAGACATCCATCGTAGTCATGATCTGACTTCTTTTAAAAGCTAGTACTATAAAATATTGAAACCTGGATTCTTTCTATCAAATGTACTTGTAATTTTCTCCTACATTTGTAGCATCTCTGATTTGGACACTTTGCTGAGGGATATATTAGGAAGTAACAAAGATGTAAAAGTGTGTGTGCATGTGTGTGTGTGTAAAAATTAGAAGGCGTCCCAACTCCATGAGACTGTAGGCAGCATACACATCACAAGAGGTAAAAACAATAAAAACAAAGAAAGAACCATGTACATCCAGAGAAACAATTTCTCAAAGAGATGACGGCCAGATGGATGGATGGATGGATGGATGGATGGATAAATGATAGAGTGTTTCTTTCCCTTCTTCTGTCCCACTTTGTTGATCTTAATAGAGAACTTAGCTTCAAGGGGAAAAAAAACACTCCTGTAATTCAGAAAGATCTGGATGCTGGGGCTCATTTTCTGACTGCCACTGAAAAAGCATCTAAATCATTTAAAGCATCTTTTAATCATTTACAGTCCTCCCTCCCACCTATTCTCATTCTTCTTTGTCCTCTTCAAAAAGCAGAGCAGTTAGTTGGTCAAGTTGATCTCCTGTCTGAAATTCAATCAAGGGCATTAAGGTGTAAACAAATTAGAAAAACAAAGAATTTAGAGAAATAGATTGATTAAACAACAGCAAACAAGTACTTGGTAATCTTCTTAGAGGAAATTAATGGAGAAGACCACGTTTCAGCTTGGGGGAGAAAAACAGGAGAGGATAACAAACTTTAGTGATCACACAAGAAACCCTAAAGGTTTGGGGTAAAGGTGTAGATTAAGAAAGCTCAGATTAGGCAACCTTATTTTAGTGGGACATAAAATCAATCTGAAGATAAAGTTATGCAAGTTGTTTTCAGAAAGGGGAACTGTAAAGCAATTACGGACCTGGGTCTTCATATAACAAGCATCATGCAAACAAGAGGCTCACTTCTAAGAAGAAGCAAGAAAGTAATTCTGCTATCAAAGCCATCATAATCACCACCACCATCACTTGAGAGATTTTTCTCCCAATTTCCAAAATTAAGTACTTAAAATGACTATAATTCACTAACTATTATCCTTAAGGCTACTGAGACCAATGGGTTTAGGGACATACTGTATAACTATCCACTGGATGGTGGCCATATTTTTCCTAATTAACCTCTTGAAGTTACTGGATGG
Organism: Candoia aspera; assembly: GCF_035149785.1. Classification (NCBI taxonomy): domain Eukaryota; kingdom Metazoa; phylum Chordata; class Lepidosauria; order Squamata; family Candoiidae; genus Candoia; species Candoia aspera. Next base: position 20,579,886 of record NC_086163.1, on the reverse strand, counting down.
CACACTCACCTACCAATAGAAGACAAAGGGGGTGATGCTGAAGGAGTTTACTGATCATTAATTTTAATAAACTTTCTTGTCACTATCAGCTCTATTCCTTAATAAATTGATGTCAACTTAGCTATTGTTGAAGTCAGAGGTTGAAACATTCCGTCGGGAACATAGTGTGGTGTTTCCCTGGATTCATAGATGCAGTCTTCCAGTGGATAAGCCTTTGTGCATTTTAAATACAAGTATTTGCTTTTTGTTCTTGATGAGAATCACCTATGCAGAAATCTTATTTTTGATAATACTAGAGAATCAAAAGAATGGAGGGGGAGTGATATCATCCACATGCAGTGCATGAATTAGCACTATAAATTTCTAGCTTCTGCTTACATAGGTTTTTCAGTGATGTTTTTGTCTTGTTTTGTTTTTTTACTGGGGCTAAGGGGTCATTATTTTTAATTCCCTGACAACTGGAAAACTTTTCCAATTTGTTCAAATGTGCCAGTGCAGAGTTATGTATTATGTACTCTTATTAAACCTTGCAAATTATATTGTTTGATATCTGATGTCACATTCCAAAGCATAAAGGAGGACAGCTGAGAAAAAAAGAGAAAAGAAATTGAAGTGTGGTACTCAAGCTCTCAGGTCATGATGTACTTCATTTGCCATGGTCAGGACATTTCAACAATGGCTTTCCCTTTTGAATAGCTGAAAATTATTTTGTTTTGGGAGGAGGAGGAGGAGGAGGAGGAGGAAGAGAGAGGGAGAGTGGGGGGGGGGGAGAAAAAAGCCACCTAATCTCCCAATTCCTTCCTACTCTTTCATGGTATCATTTGCAATTTAAAGCTAACCTGGGGAGTATACTAACAATAGACTTGCCCATAAAACAGTTGAAGCCTTCCCTGCATGCCTAATGAGGTTGATGTTGAGCGATTTAGCTCTTTGTCCTTCCATAATATCTACTTAATGCAGTTCAATGGGAGTGGATTGTTAGAAGTATTAAAGATTCTATTAAGTCTTTACCAAAGCCACTTGATTCTATTCAAGTGGCCGAGTGGCCAGAGCATTAAATTTGGGAATGTAATGGAAACAAAGCCATGAAAGCTGGAGTGATGTTGTATGTGCATGGAGAAAAAGTGTCTATTTAACAAAAAAGAGAAAAGGGACCCCTTTCCTGTCATAATAAAACAATCTTTAGTTTAAAACCTGTCACTAGTAGATCAGGTGCTGGATGTTTTTCAAAGGCCTACCTTAACTTTATACAAAAGCGGTTAGCTTGGATTTTGTAAGGAATCGGCTATATTCTGAAATGTAACTTTTGTTACTCTTCCATGACTGCCACAGTCTAGTTGGATTCGTACCAGAGCTATGATCCTCTTAAACTAAGATCAACTCAGGCTAAATCAAGATAAAAACTAGCTCAGTGGGTTTCCGATCATGTGTATACAGATACTCCTATACAAGTATATGTGTATACATATATACCTGTGTACACAAGGAATGCTTCTATGAAAGAAGCCAGCAAATCAGCATCACATCCTTAGAAGTAATTGCATTTCTTGATGTCCCCATGATTATTAAGCAACATCTGATAATTAGTAGGTGGACTAATAGTAGCTGGTCATTCTGTGATTTTTTTTTTTAAATAAGAACTATGTAGGGCTCACTGCTACCACTAGGAGGGGGGGAAAGAGAGAAAGAGGAAGGGAGAGGGGAGGTGTGACAGCCAGAATTTCTCACAGTTGGCATTGGCTTGAAGAGGCAAGCACTAAGCCGTCTTTTCAACCATAGTAAAAACCCTCCATCTGGCTACCCTAAAACTCTCTTCTCAGCTTGTTCAACTTGCTGTCGGCTGATTGGGCTTTGTGAAGCAGAAGTAACAACATCAATGGTCTAAAACCCTTTGCCACTTGAGAGTATTACATTTCATTTCATGCTTGACTTAATCAAAACTGGGGAAATGAAATTTACACCTTTTTGATGTTCTTTTCCCTGCTGGTTAAGGAGAAGAATCTTAACCCATTTGATCTTCATAGGCATCCAATAAATGACCAAATATGCCAAGTGGCCAAAAGCAGACGGTTGCCAGTTGCCTGGGATGCTGGATCCCTTTGAATGGAGCTTTGTACAACAAAGTCGTCAATTTTCCAAACTTCTTCACTGTTGGTTTAATGTTAGAAAGTGAGAGGAGGAGGGGGGGGAGGAGGGGGGGACTTAAATATTCTCAATGGAAATTGTCAGAATTGTTAACTCTTGTTAAAGGCTGGGTTCACATATAATTCTGATGCAGAGATCATGGTGTGCATGCCACAATGGTTGCATTCATACATCACCTATGGAGGAAATCCTTGATTCTCTGTGTTGAAGATACCAGACGGTCTTAAGTGGTGAACCTCTAAGACTTTGCTGATAAAAAATGTGTGTCCACCAGTCTTCCTTGTACACATAGCCAAGAGGATCCTGATCAGCCCTTTTTGGGCATCCCTTAAGAATTAGCACTGTGCAGTGGTTAAGCACTGGATATGATCTGGTTTCAGAGCCCCATTCAAGCCATTAAACTCTCTTAAATTATTATATGGGTAAAAAGAAATTGAGGGGATTATTCACACCCATATGCACAATGTGGTAATAAAGTAAGGCATGACATGGACAGAGATTAAACCTGATCTGCTCAAGGTACCATTGCTACAAGGCATATATATATATATGTTGTGTGCATTGTTTTCACCATCAGATTGAGGAGAAGGATAAGTTGTTATTTATTTGCTATATTTACAATCTCATTCCTGGCAAACATGAGCAAGAAATAGCTCCCCCTCCCTCCCATCAACTCCTAAACACAGGGCGAATTCAGAAAGAGCTAACAGAGGCTACCCAAATTGGTCCATCAGTTTCTGTACTCCAGCTGCATAGGGCTGTAATATGTACGGTAAGATTACACTTAAGACTGCTGTGAACTAGAACTGCCAGGTCAGTGTCCAACAGAGCAGTGAAGCTGTGATTAAGTGTCCTTTGCAGTAGTCTTCTAATCTATTTCCTTATTTCCTTCCCTTCCTTCTCTCCCCTTCCTCCCTCCCTCCCTCCCTCTCAACTTCCTTCCTCCCTCCCTCCCTCCCTCCCTCCCTCTCAACTTCCTTCCTCCCTCCCTCCCTCTCAACTTCCTCCCTCCCTCCCTCCCTCCCTCTCAACTTCCTTCCTTCCTTCCTTTCCTTCCTTCCTTCCTTCCTTTTTTATTGCATAATTGTTGACAGATTATTTAAAGAGAAATCACAGAGCAATAAAGATACAAAAGCAAAGTAGAAGATAAACAACTAAAAGCAAAGTAGAAGATACCTACTAATAAATACAAGTAAAACAATATTTTTTTAAAAAAATTGGTCATGTGTGTTCCCTTTCCCTTCCATTTATTTCCGCAAATGCTAACCCCTACCTAAATATTTGTACTGTACTTTGAGCATTAAACATGGGAGGTTATTGCTAGTATTTGTTAAATCATTTTGTCTGGTCTCATAACCCTTTTCCTAAAACATATATTCTAAATGTTTGAATTTGCTTTGCTGTGGAATGTGTAAGGAAGCCATTCCTGGTTAAATTCAGTTAGGCTTTTATTATGGATTTCTACTGGCAGTTTTGCAATCGCTGCATATTCTCCAATTTTGGTTTCCCAATCTTGTATTATCGGTGAAATTTCGATTTTCCAAAGTTGTGCCAAATTTGTTCTTGCAGCTGTCAACATATATCTTAATAAAGTGTGATACTTTTCATTTATGCTTTCTGGAATGATTCCTAATAAAAAAATATTTGTGGTTTCCATTCAGACTTTATGTTTAAAATTTTTGTAATGTATTTCCTTCCAATACTTTCGAGTTCCTTTGCAAGACCACCACATGTGCTAAAATGTTCCATCTTCTAGTATTCTAAATGGATAAGCCACCCTTAACCCGGGAGACAATTGACCAGCTTAAGAAGCCACCATCAGCACAGCAGACAATCTGAACACAATTCTTTACAAAACAGGGTGGCAGAGAAACAGAAGCCAATCTACTCCAACTTCCCTCTGGAGGCTGTTGTCCTGGGACCCACCCCACAGGGGACGCTGTTCAAAGTCCAATCCAGAATTTGGAATGATCACATGCATTGATATTTTTCATTGCAAGCAGTAAAACGTGTAAGTTAAAATATACTTCTAAGTATTCTTACAGTATTTTGGACTTCCAACCTAGTTTCCTTTCCTGGACTGTAACGTCTTAAAATATATATTGACGTACAAGTTAGTAAAAAGAAAAATGAGGTCTCTCACAAAAATTGTTTTCAGGCTTCTCAGATTTTGCGGGTGGGCTATCATATTTTGATTCAGTGAAATGCAGCCAGAAACACAAAACAAACAAGGAACAAAGGGGAAAGGAACAGAATGCATACCTATAATCACACACATAGCAGTACAATCCCTAAGTCATCTACCGTATGTTGATAGTTTCTCTGAATTTTTAATAGGCTGTGGCTACCCTCCTCCTCCTCTCTCATTCTCTTTCCCTTTCTTATCAAGTGTGGTCCTCAATGATTTTGCCACAACCTTGTGTAACAGGCAGTCAAGTGTATATATGCGTGTGCATCGGAGTACATGTTCTGGGGGGGAGGTCCAATCGGTTGAAGTTAAATTAGCAGCACAGATTTGCACCCCACGCTCTGCTCCTTCTACGCTCCGAAACAGCCGCAGCCAGGGGGAAGGAGAACGGGATGGTCTTTCTGACAACTTTTCAGCAAGGCCATGGGGCCCCCATGAAAAGAATCGCCCCAGCCCTGTAAAGAAACTTGCCTAGAATGGTGATCACCGAACAATTCTTGTGTGACAAGACACATAGTTTCTATTGTGCTGGGGGCAGATTATTAGTTACTATAGTTTCACTAATGTTCAGACGGAGTTAAGGCTTAAGCTGAACAGAATAGGTTAAAAGGTGCCGGTATTCTGCCCCGCAAAACCACATGTTGAGAATCAGAAGCCAAGGAGGACAAAGAGGATATGTCTCTGGTCTTTGATGTCTTCTCTGAGGGATGGAAAGTGGAAAGCAGGGGGAGGGCAGAATCAGCAGTGAATGAGACACGACACAGCCCTGCTTCTGGATCCAGAGGTTTTGACTGCTCCTCTAACAATGCGTTTATTGTGGGAACAGAAACTGCAGTGGCATCATGAACGTTGCCTAAATTGTGTTTCACATGAGCTAACAAATAAACAGTGTTCCTCCATATCTTAACGGGATGTTAATCTGTAGCAATCGTCCCTAGCTGCATACAAAAATTCATAGGAAGATGGAGGGATGGTGGGATCATGGGCTACATTTTTCCTTCATGGGCAATTCCTTTGCACTGTGTTTTTGCCTGTGAACACACACACACACACACACACACATTTATTTATGAATTTTATACATCACCTTATTCCAGCATATGCTATAGTATTTGGGAAAACAGTTCTCAATTGGGAGGTGGGGAGGCAGTTCTCTATTTCCTTCTTGCCTCTGGCCAGAGAATTATAAAGCTGATTTCTTGCCTACCCATTCTTGAATCTCACTTTGGAAAAGATGAAATTTCCAAAGAATTTACAAGAAGAAAGGGAGGGAGGGAGGGAGGGAGGGAGGGTTGCTTGTATAAAATATATCCTTTTTTGGGGGGGAAAAAGAAGTGCTGTTCTGTTCAACAGAAAAAAAATATGAAAAACCTTCTTTTCATACTTGAAGAAACTCCGTTTGGAGCACTTTAGATCTTCGGGTTTTCTTGTTATCTGTAAAATGACAATATCCCTTCGTATCTGTATCATTTTGCCCACAGCTGCTCTGCTTTATTTATTTTTCTCGGTATGTGTTGAGTGTGTGTAGTTAATGAATCGGGTTTCATGTAAGAAATGAATCAGAAGTAAAAAAAAAAAACATTGCTGGCCACGAAAAGCCTTTTTTAATTCTTCTCCTTCTCCCTTTAAAGTGAACTTATTGTCATTCAGATCACTATTACCTCTTTATGCTGTCCTCGAAAATATATCTAATTGTAATAACTGTACTCCTACAGTGAACATATTACTTGGATTCAAATGTTAACAATGGCAATGCGATCACTGTCCCTGAATTTGAGTCTTTTGTGTCCCTTCAATAGGCTTACAATGTGTTGTATTTGCAGCCATATTAATGGCCAGATCCAACACTGGGCCTTTTCTTTTTACCCAAATCTTCTTATGCAAATACCTCATGAATCCGGTTCAAAGTGGTGGCTTTCAAAATGAGCTTCTCCTTGCTGGCATTCAGATGGATCTTTGCAACCCCCCTCCTCACATCCTCCCAATCCATGGCAAAGGGGGCGACCTGGATCGAAAGTGACATGAGAAAAGTTTCAACACTTGTTTTTATAACTGAACATGATCTTGTTATCATAATCTGGGGCTCGTATCAGGACATAGGGTAGCTTTCAGCCTTTAAGCCTTCAACAGAAGGGGATAATCTTGGCTTTTTCCAATGTTCTGAATCACTACACTTGGTGAAAGCTATCAGTGAGAATCATGGGTCAGTTTCCCCCTCCCTGCCCCCCCCCCAAACTTTTTTCATGCAGAATGAGGGGGTGTGTGTGTTTCTTTTTTTAATCCTATGAAAATTACCCAAACACTGGTGAGGAGATCTGGAACTTTGACAAGTTCCCATTGAGTATAAATTTAATAAAAGGAAAATGGGGTGGGGATGGGGGATGTGGCACAATAGAGACCAATGATGAAATCAACAGATTTTACTGCCTTGTTGAACCCTATCTTAATGAGGCAGTATTTAAAAATGCTAATGGAAGGAGTTATTCTAACACAGCTTCAATGTGCAGTGAGGTTTCTTTTGTTTGCTCTGATCTTCCCAATTGTCCTCTCAAAATTGCCTCTTGAAAATGCTCCTTTTAATGGTTTAATTACCAGGGAATGGAGAAATGGAATTCTTATGTCTGAAGAACTTTGCATTGCCTTGGTTTAACAATCGAAGGACCAGATTTTGAGCTGAAATACACTAGAAATGCAATGGGGGTTGGGTGGGGGTTGGACTTTGAAGTCACATAATTTCCTACAGTGTTTAGCATTATTATCCTGGCAATCAAAGCAAGCCTCTTCCGCATCCATGTGTACACCCTGGCCTTTGGTTCATGCTAATGGTGCCCCTCTGCAGCTGTCCATGAGTCATTGTTTCAAAGGATTGGGTTCCATTCTAAGCTTGTGACCCTCTCTCTAATTTTGGTTCAACGTATGTAGATTGAAATAATAATAATAATAATAATAATAATAATACAGGCAGTCCTCATTTAGCAACCACAATTGGGACCTGCAACTTGGTCATTCAGCAAGTGGTCACTAAGTGAAACCATGAGTGTGCTTAAGATCTTACTTCAGCTTTCCTTTGCTTTACAGACCTGTGATGGTTGTAAATGCGAAGATTGGTCGTAAAGTTACCTTTTCATCACTGTCGGAACTGCAAATGGTCACTAAACAAGGCAGTTGCTAAATGAGGACTACCTGCAATAATAATAATGTTGAATTTGTACTTTTCTGTTCAGAATTTTGTGAGTCACAAGGGAAAAAAGTCTGAATTGCATGGCAGTATATGGGAAACCACTACTGTACTTTTAGAATACCAGTACCAAGAAAAAGCATAGCTTTCATTAGGAACAATACATTTCATAACTTGGACATTTTCACAATGCAGAATGTAAATCTTGGGTTTATTTGTTTTATTTATTCAAAGCTTTTATATGGCTGCCCAATTCAGACAACATGACTCTGGGTGTTGTGCAAGAAATTATCAAACAGCAAATATAAACCAACGCAAATACAACACCTACCATTAAAAACCAACTATGACAATACAATAATGTTCAGAATTAAAATACATTTGGGGACTCTGCTCATTTTGACCCAAAGGCCCAGGGAAAGAGCCAGGTTTTAACTGCCTTTTTAAAGGCCTGCAAGGTGGGGTCCAACCGTATGTTGGGGAAAAGATTGTTTCAAAAAGCAGGGCTACCACTGAGAAGGCTTGTCTCCTGGGTCCCATAAGGGACATTGTTTCAAGGAGAGGACCTGGAGTGTGCCCTCCCTGTTGGAGCATTGCATTAAACTCTTTCTCAAATGCTCACTATCATCCCAGTTCTTCTGGGGTTCTTTATAGTAGGAAGGTGGAAAGCAATCAGTGGCAACTAACCAAGGATGAGGAGTACAGAGGCTCTCATGGAAGTAATAATCATGCTGAAACCTGATGTCTTGCTTCATAGCATACTAGTTCTTGGGTTTCCCTCCTCCTCCTCCTCTTCCTCCTAATATTTTAAAACAGACAAGTCCATTCAGTCAGAAAACGTAATGGGCATCAAGGGAGAATACACAGATATTGATATTCACACTGCCTACTTCTGCTTGTGCTAATATAAATACGAAACACTCTAACAAGTTTGTTCTGAGATCTGTGGGACTTAGTCCAAGTAAACATGTCTGGGTCAGTATCTGGATAATATAATTCTATGCACAGACAGCTGAAGAAATATTTCCACTGTTCTGTTCCAACAAATGTTGAATGATGCAATCCTGGAATGGTCCTGCAATCCTATCTAAGTGACATGCTTTCTTTTCAACTTCTTTCTTTCATCCCATTCCCCCCTCCCTTTTACACTTCACATTCCTTCATTCTAGGACACATAAAATCCTCAGAGGAGAAAATAGACCTCTGAAAATGTATCTAGAAAATCAGATTGGCATCCACCTACCATTTAATTTTGCAGATATGGTTAATGGAATCTGTAGATATTGCAGACCACTGGGTGGTTTTCAAACTGACTTGGAAACTTAATTGAAGTATCCTTAATCCCAGGAATGATGTCATTTATGTTCTGATAGAACAAATGGTAAGGAAAAGGGGCAATCATTATTTTAATGTTAGCAAAATACCAATGTATTTTACCTTTTTTTCCATGAAAAGAGCATTTTCCATATTATAATGATGGAATTTTATCATCCTAATGGCCACTCTCATTGATAACCTATTCCCAACTGTTCTTCTATCTCTTATAATTTTCCCAAATGGTGTGGAAAGCAGAATGCTTGATTAAGGCAGATCTAAACATGAACATTTCCATGTTCAAAGGCCGAAGAGTTTCCCAGTTTAAAATAAGTTGTCTAGAAGTCTAGAGATCAATCACTTATAAAGCAAGATGGTTCCAAGGCCAGTGAAAATTTGTTGTTCCAACACTGGTCTGCTGCAAGTTTTTTTACTTTTCTTGAAGGCCCTACCACCACGCTCACTTGTTATTCCTTAGATCTTAGCCAATTAGGGACGTTACTCATGAATAAAACTTGCGCTTGAAAATGTCTTCCTTGTAAATGAGCACTCCTTTATTTTCTAATGCTCTGGCTTTGTACTTTGTATGGTCTATTCTTTTTGGAGGCATGGATACCTCTCCCTCTCTGTTGGACCATGGTACCATCTGCCCCAAGTTCTTTTGGAGATGTCTTCATGTAATTTGATGGCAAGTCTATGAGGAACTTCCTGATGGGACTACTACTGTAAGTTGTTTCAGCAGTTTCTACAAGACCGCTACTGAATCAGGGCATTTATCTTCCTATACCTAGGGTGTTATCTAATTATGCAGTACCAGGTTCTACTTTCTCTTTTTCCCTTCCCTCATCTTGTTTGCACTAGTACTGCAATGTTTTGCCTAGACCTGCAAGCCTCATTAAACAAAATCAATCCACTTATGGTCCCCTTCTCCCTCAACCACAGAAGACAGGCTACATTACTTATTCCTTCCCCAGCTTCCCACTTGTAACTCTCAGGAGGCTGAAAAGGTGTTTTGCCACCAAAGAAAAACACAATTACTCCAAGCTGCACAGCAGACTGGACTCCTTTCACAAGGTATCACCTTTCTGCAAGAAGTAGAAAAAACAGAGGAGGCAGGTTCAATGTTTGGAGCAGATGCATAGCACCAGGACCCCACGTGATACCCTCAGAAAGAAATCCAGGGGGAACCACTACCACCCCCATATTGACAACCAACTTCCACAAACTAGACTGATTTTTATTTGATATAAAATCTCCAATTTTTAATATATTTAGGATTTTTATTTGTAAGTATCTGCATTGTTCTGCCTGCTGAAGACTTTTTGTACAGGACGGTGATCTTTGGGGACATCATTTCTTCCCAGAACAATTTTCCCCTTTGCTTTAAACTCCAAGAAAAAAAGTGATCTGGGTATGCTAGTAATAAAGGAAAACCTGACGCAGTGTCTGCCTTGACCATTAATGCATTTTTCTTCCACTTCTTATTATCCTAATTGCCTCACTGAATGAAACATGTGATACAAACCCTACACAGAATTTACATAGGCTTTTATACAGTCTCATTTTCAATCCTGTGAGTGGTGATTCAGTGCTGGCACCTCTTCAAATAGCAGCTCTTAAATGAACATGACAATCCAAAAGCCATCTCTTAATAATGTTTTTTTTTCCTCTCTCCCTCTCTCTCTCTCTCATATGCACATGCACACGCACGCACGCACGCACACACACATACAGAGAATGAGAGAGAGAGAGAGATGGGTTAACTCTTTGAGATTGAGCATTAAGGCTAAGAATAGTATCACAATGTCCTTGCTCTTACCTTTGATGTAACCCCATTTGAAGTCCTTCACACTGGTTAGGTTATCCCAAAACAAGGCACCTTCAAACCCGGAAAAATGTAAAAAAAAAAAAAAGAAGAAGAAGAAAGAAAAGGACCATGTTAAGCTTCTTTCCTAAGAAGGCTGATTTAAATACTTGGAGTTCAGCAATTTTGGCCAAAAATATGATACAGAGCATAGCTTATGATCATTAGAAGAGTACCCCAGCAACCATAGCATGTTTCAGATGTCCTAGGTTGGGGACAAAGCTCCAGCTTTGTACATGTCACATCCCTTGGGTGAGATTCAAGCGGAAATGCTTGACAGCTCACGAAATTCAGAACTCTTTAGAAGTTAGGAAGTATTCCAGAGAAAAGCACTAGAGCTTTGTTGTCCCTACATAACAGCCTTTCTCAACTTTTTGACCCTGGAGGAACCCTTGAAATATTTTTCAGGCCTCGGGGTACCCCTGCACATTCAGGCTCAAATAGAGGCCAGAAGTTACAGAATTATTATATTTGTTTCATGGGTAGGCCTGTATAGATGCATCAACAGTGTTCCTAAACTAAAAAAAAAGAATGAAACTTACCATTTTGATGTGAAGTTGCCTGAATTTGAAATAATTTTTTAAACAAATTGTGATCTCCCAGGGAACCCCTAGGGACCTCTCGCGGAACCCAAGGGTGCCACAGATCCCTGGTGAAGGAACTCTGCTATATACAATTCTCTCTATACCTTGAAAGAATCCATGGGTGGGGTCACATGGGTTGTCTCAACCCACCATTAAAAACATGTGCTGCTTCCTTTCTCCTCAGCAAATGTGTTGGGTGGATATTTGTATGAATAAGCTGTTTGTGTATGTCAGTTATGCTCTGAGAGTTTCTACACTCAAAGAGATCATATGCTGAATCAGAATTCCTTGAACATGGGGGGATTCATAGGAAACCCCTACCATTTTTGCTTTAGGAAGAAGCATCCCTAATATCTTTTGCTAAAAAGAGAGATGATGTTATCAAAAGTTCCTGATGTTTCTCCATTGCTTTATCTGCTGCAATAGCAATGTTTTAATGTTCTTACTGGTATTTGTGCATTCTTACGTGTTTTATTAATGTTGGGCCACCTTTATGTAGGTTGTATCTTATTTGTTACAACTGGCAGTCAAAACAATTAACATACTGAATACTATTTTTGCTTCGGAGTACCTTTTCTACCCAATCAGGAAAATCTGAGTGTTTGGGATTCAGCAAATCCAAAGCCTTCCACAGTTCCTAAGATAGCTCTGTGCTCCCCTCCTGCCATTGGTATATTTATAGTGGAGAAACGTTGGCTGCCCTAGGTTTATACTGCCAGTGTTACCATAGGACACATTTAAGGGTAGTCTTCTTCTGAGGCTGGGCCCTGCAGATATTCTTGAAAGACACTTCCAATATTCCACAGTACAAGCTATGCTGCAACAACAAGGGAAGGCCATAGATTTTTCTATTCTTACTCTATTTCAACAGAGGGAATCCATCAGAGTGAACAATTCCTTAAATTCTCTTTCCAGAAGCTCATCCCCTATATCTTTGAGGAACATAGTCTAAAATAACAACAACAAGCCCATTATTATGACACACTGCAGAAGAGACAAATATTTTGTTTGTTTTGCCTCTTAATGCTTACCATTACATCTGTCACTACCATAACAGTCCTGTCTTCAAGGTGATACAAGACGGAGCTCTTTAATCAAGGCATTCATGAATTTTGATCAATGGCGGGAAAGGCTGTTTGCTAACTGCTTTGGGAAATGCAGTTTCTTCTGGGGGGGATGGGTAGGGGAATTAATGCTCCAATGGGCTTTTTCCAACTGTTCAGAGGGGGTGTGTGTGTGTGTGTATGTGTGTGTCTTTCAAGGATGAGCTAGGACAAGAAGGTTCCTGAAATTATTTTATTTTATTTTATTTTGGCTTCTTGGAATTAAAACTCATTGTGCTCGATGGGCTGTATATGAGAGAAAAACACATTTTCCACTCTGAAAATAACATGCATTTTAAGCCTCTCATCCTGAAATGTATACTAGACTAGCCAATTTTCTGGTCCCCTTGACCTCTGTGATACTACTCAGTTACTCTCTTCATAGATGGCGGCTGGAATCTAACTATGTATCACCTACATGTAAACTTATCCTTTTTAAAATTAAGTGTAGGTTTTTAGGGTAAAACTGAAATCTTGGCAGACCCAACTGGAAAGTTTTAATGGTTTTTCATTTATGTGTTCAATAGCCTAGGATTTAGCATAGGTTTTGTCACTCCTAATGAACTTGGCCTTCTTGGGGGTTGGGTTGGGGTGGGGGGAAATTGCACCTGCAGCACAGATACCCAGCCAACAGTAATATTCTGGCAAGGTTGAGGGGCTTTTTCATATGTGTTGTATATCTGGGTTTGCTTATTCAGTCTGAAAATCTTTGCAATTTGGGCCAGATCTACATCTCTATAAGAGCTTTTGGGGGCGGGGAGTGGGGAGATGCTTGCATCTCCCAATCACATTAGACATTCAAATGGGATGTTGAAGACAATTCTAGATTTGAAGACTGGCTTTTCAAAAGGTGAAAAGGGACTGAGTCTCAAAGCACAATGTGGAAAAAAAAGAGCAAAGAGAAGAGGGGGAGGACAATTTTTAGCAAATATACAAATTAAAGAGCCACACTCATTCTTTTTTGTCTCCCTGGCAGTGACATCATTTTTTAAAAAACAGAAAATTAAGTCATTCAATAAATTATTCAATGTAGCAAGAATTCACAAGACATTTTTAAGAATCTAAAGATTAGCTTAACTCAAGAGCTAGCCAAAACAATATATTTTTAATATATGTGAACCATATGTTTTAGTAATGATGCTTGCTTGCTTGCTTCTCCCTCCCTTCCTTTCTCCTCTTCTCTCCTCTCTTCCCTGTTTCTTTCCTATCCCTAACCTAAGCCTAGGAAATCATTACATCTTCATGATTTGTGCACCATAACCAATGCACCGCTTGTTCATTATTTAACAGTTCTTATAGTGTAGCTTAGTGATTATGGTGTTGGATTAGGACCAGAGAGTTCCACATTGAAGCCCACGCCTGAAAGCTGAGTAGGTGACTTTGGATCAATCATTATCTAGTTGCTTGTGAGATGTCTCAGTCCTTGTATTCTATTACGATGGCTTTTGACTGTATTTTTATGTTCTATTTTTATATTGTTTTCTGTATTGTTGTTAGCCACCTAGAGTAACTTAAGTTAGGTAATCATATAAGTTTTCTAAATCAATAAAAAACAAACAAACTAATAAATAAAACTTTGGCTTAATTGTAGTATTTCAAACAGAAAGAGATGGCTTGAACATCCTTTAATTTTTTTAAAAAAAATCCTTGTATTTAGAAAAGGAACTTGAAGAAATTCTCCACTCCAAATTCAAGTGGTAAGGTAAGATAAGATGGCCTTGAGTCATGGTCAACACTAGGTTGAGCTAAGTTTAGGTAAAGGTAAAGGTTTCCCTTGACGTAAAGTCCAGTCGAATCCGACTCTAGGGGGCGGTGCTCATCTCCGTTTCTAAGCCTTGGAGCCGGCGTTGTCATAGACACTTCCGGGTCATGTGGCCAGCATGACGACTCGGAACGCCGTTACCTTCCCGCCAAAGCGGTGCCTATTGATCTACTCACATTTGCATGTTTTCGAACTGCTAGGTGAGCAGGAGCTGGGATTAACAACGGGAGCTCACCCCGCCGCGCGGTTTCGAACCGCCGACCTTCCGATCGACAGCTCAGCGGTTTAACCCGCAGCGCCACCGCGTCCCTGGGGAGCTAAGTTTACTTTTCTTAAAAATGCGGAAGTGGTTTGCCACAGATGTGTTATCTATCTGAAATATTTAAGCTTTAGCTTCATTATTAGTGCTTCTAGTAAGCAATCTGGTTTTACTTTGAATTATTTGTTCTTCTTATGGTCCAAGATATTCTCAACAATTTTTTTCCAGCACAATTCAAAGGCATCAGTCTTTCTTCATGTCATTTGGAAGGTCCAGCTTTCGCAACTGGAAAAACCATAGCCTTAATAATATGTTCCTTTGGTATCATGGTGAAGTCTCTGTAATTTTTATGAAGTCTACCTAATCTGGGTTGCAAACATCCAGTTTGTCACTAGATGGCAGGAAAGAGTTGCAGAAAATTCTAACTCTCTGCTGCCATCTAATGGTCACCTGAATCTTTGCAGACCATCTATAGTAACCCTAATATAGTAGCTCTAGCTGGTGGACTCACATTCCAATACAAACCAGGTCTGACCCTGATAAGGTTCCCAGCCCAGACAAGTTTTAATGCTCCAATCTTATTTCTCCTTAAGGAATGCAACTTCCCATGCAAATGGAAATAAGACCTGATAACTAGATCACTCAACAGACATGCATGGGACTGAATTTTAAGTGTGCTACTATATGGCCCACTGGAGGATATGCAAGAGAGTAGAATTTTTGCAGCTGGAAAAGGCCAGAAGAAGAAAGGTCAATGTTGGAAAGGGTTAGATCCCAGAAACCCTGCCCCACCCACTGTAAAGTCACCGAGAACATGAGAATTCTGACATTAAATTAGAGGATGCAAAGCCAGATCCCTAGAAAACAACAGGCTGACCAAACTACGACTGCCCATAAAAAAGCATCTTCTACACTTGTAGAGGAATGAATATTCCAGACACCTAAAAAGCCACTGAAAAATAACGTAACAGATCACTTTGTTCAGAAGCAATGCAACCAAATTGCCCACTCCTTATTGATAATTCATTATACATTGCTCCCATCATGCCACAACGATGGAATGCTTTTTACAGCAATGATTTTATACCATAACCTATAATGGCCTTCTGTTCATGTCAATCAAGTACAACTTGCATGTACTTTAATATTATTCTGCAGTCTGTCTTGGGAGCACGCTTAAAAGCATTCTCTCATTTTCTCCATTTAACTCATGTGTTACCCAACTTTTTACATTAAATGGCTATTCTTAATATCCCCTGACATGTCCCCTACTTTCTAGGGAAGATAGTGATACAGTATTTACCCAGGTCCAAAATCCATCCTAATCTAATTAGGCCCTGCCTGCTTCTGCCAAGAGTGGTACATCAGCATTTAATCTGGGGAAGGAATTCAGGAGAAAGAACAGAAACAATCTGAACAGCAGTTGGCTCAAATTGGCCCCAGCCAATGCAATTTATTTTGTGAGAAGAAATTAGCAGATATTGAAGTCAAGCTTAGGGATGAAGGTCACAGAGGCACAGATTTATTGCCAACTAGTGAGTTACAGGAATGAAATGCTAGCAAGGAAAGAAAGGAAGATGCCAATTCAGTATAGATGTCCGTGTGCTTTTATCACTGCATGCTATAACCAAGTCCTAAATTGGTAGTGGGTGGGGAAAGGCATAATCCAGAAAATTTGACACTTCAGAGAACTGATTGGCAATTCAGATTCTGAAATTCTCAGTAATTGAGTGAATATCAGGCATGTTTGAATTAGGACAAAGGAGTAGGGATATATGGCTTGAGAGAAATGTGAATGTGGAACCTCATAATCTACACTTGTAATAGATTTACTTGTTAATTAAAAATATGGTTTCAAAGAAAGAGTGAGGACCTCAAATGGTTATAAGTGAACCATGGACCACAATAAGCTCATCTCTGACACAAGAAGTTCCTTTCTGTTTTGTGCTAGAGTCCTCTAAGTATAAGGTTTTTTTCAAGAATCCCAGTAACCAGCGGACATTGGTGGTTCTTGGGGAAAAAAATCTAATCTGTCATTAATGGACTACAGACTATCTTTAACCTACCCATGATGTAACTGAGTTTGGGTCACTCTTGGGCAAGAGTAGGACTA
This sequence comes from Candoia aspera, assembly GCF_035149785.1. NCBI lineage: Eukaryota > Metazoa > Chordata > Lepidosauria > Squamata > Candoiidae > Candoia > Candoia aspera. The sequence goes on along the minus strand of NC_086163.1, from coordinate 20,563,376 downwards.
ACTGTGAGCCTTCTCTATATATTCATGGTCTATGGAGGCAGGCCAGACAGAGAATGAAGGCTCTTAGCTACCTAAGAACTAATGATCTGCACAAACCTGCTGAGCAAAATTATACTCTTTGCAACCATGAATAGCTTTAGAACTTGGTTGGATAGCCTTTATTGCACTGGATATGTCAATAGAGTGCCCGTTTCTTGCATGTTAATTTATATACATTGTAGAGGACACTAAAGGGGACACTTGTATTGGGGAGACAGAATGATGGAATGATAGCTACTGCGGTCCCTCAAGAATGAGGTTTCCTAGCAATGGAGTACAAATAAGTAGTTTCCAAGGTGGTTGGTTCTTCCTTCCAGGGTAGGCATGCTGGAGCAAAGATGTAGTATATTAACTAGAGGCCTAATAAGATATTTTTGAAGTAATATGTTGCTCACTAATCAGAAGTGACATACTTTCTGGGTCTTTAAGACAAATGATTTCCCTAGTAGATCCTTTGGGAGGGAGGGGAGCTCTTGCCTAAGGAAGGAAAGGTTAGTGTTGAAGAGTGGATCTGCTTCCTTTTCCTGACTCTGCTTTGCCCAGCCAAGAAACCTGATGCTAAGTGAACAATAATTTGTTTTATTCCTCCTTCGCAAAAGCTCTTAAATGGTTCAAGAGTTCAAACAGCTTGCACAAATATATGCTCCAAAGATAAATTACACTCATAACTGTATGTTTATTTAGGAGCAAGACCCTCTTACTCAAAAGGATTTCCTTCCAAATAGAAAACATCAGGAATCAGATCATATGCAAATTCACTGGATGAGTTTGAATTGACAGATTCCTTGATTGACCAAATCTAAGCACTTTGCAAATAAAATTAGAACTTGTAATGCTCTGACATCTGCACATTCAAGAAGAGTATCTCCCCTCTCTCCCCAATATTTCCACTTCAAGCATTTGGAAATCATCATCATCATCATCATCATCATCATCATCATCATCATCATCATCATCATTATCTGGGACCCTCACTGGCGTTAACACCCAATTGACTAGATTGTGATGTTCCTTTGGATGAATAGAAATGATGATGATGATCTTCGTGACCTACATACAAGGATCAAATAAGATGGATAGAAAAAAAAATACCTATAGAATCCTGTGTAGAACTCAGTTGTGAGATATAAAACAAAACTAACCAAATTTCTGGTGCACTGAGGACAACCCTCCTCTTCCCATTAGACTTCTTGCCCCTTGCAATGTAACATACATACATACATATATATATTCTTGTTCTTTAAAAATCACATAGAAAGTTGGCAAGCTAGGAAGCAAAAGTATGAGCTTCAGGCATTTCTTCCACATGTATGTATGTATGTATTTATTTCTAAGATTTCTGGGCCATCTTTAAGAGTCCTTCCATGGGGATGGAGAACTGTGACCTTTTTGACGTCTGTGGATGTTGACTTTCCCAGCCTGACTTTCTCTGTCCCGTTCCATGTGCCTTTGCAATATTGCTTTTACAAATGCAGTCATATATTCATTTATCTGTAAGCTTATGCACACTTTTTGCTAGCTTATGCACACTGGAAAGGGGGACTGTGAGATTCAGGGGGAGTACACACAAAGAAGAGAAGAATAACTGCTTCCATTTGTGCCTTGGCTTTGGAAATATAGATTAAGGCTAGGCTTATAATAAAACATGAACTAGACCAATTTTTCTTCTATCCAATTCGTCACATATCTTGCTTTTTGTTTTTGCTTTCTCTGCTAGGCCAGGAGGGGGAAACTAATGCAAGCACGTTATTGCAGCCTCTTTGTTTTTTTCTGTTTTTGAACTAGTCATTGGCTTGATTGGATGGAAAGGGCTGAAAGTGTTATTGAAAACCCAGGGGCATCTAAGTTCCTTGCAGAGTTAGGAGAGGCTCAGGAAGGGCGGGGGTGGGGTGATTGAAGAGAAGCTCATCAGATAAAGTCTCTTAGAGGTCATCAATCACAGCTGCTGACAACCATTTTGCCTTCGTTTGTTACAGATGTGAACATGCTTAATTATTTGTAGTGTAATTAGTTCATGAAATGTCAGGAAATGTCAAACTGTGTTCACAGAGCACATTTTGCCACAAAGATCAGGGAGAGGGGGGTGTCAGTGGGGAGATGAAGAAGGTAGTTGGTGGGGGAAATTGGGATGGAGAAATGGCTGAGGACCAGGGACAAAGTTATGGAGGTGAGGTTTAGCAAGGAGCCCCTTTCAAGAAAAGCCAAGGATGCTAAAGGAAGCAAGAGAAAAAATAACCCCATAGCTCTTGTCCAAAGAAAGGAGAGATTTCACTATCATTTGGTTGGTTTTGATGCTGATCCTGTGTGCCAAGTTTTAAAGTGGGTGTGAGGAGGATAGAATCTTCCTAAGAACATTAATCTGTCAGCAGGAAGAAAATACATTTTTGATTGGGGGAGAGGTATAGTATAACCTCCAACCTCTTGTTGCTTCTGTCTATCAAATTATCACATTAAGACCCACTTGCCTCTTTGCAAAGATATCATTGACCTAAGGAATGAAGTCTTCTCATGAAGAGATTGCCCATGCCACTGATTTAATATGGCAAGTTTGTCATTATCTCTTTCCAGGAAGCACAGTTTCTCTTCCCTCGAGTAATCTCCAAGTTTTCCTGAAATACCACTTGCTTTAAAAAAGGAAAGGAAAGGAAAGGGGAATGTTGGAAGCTATAGCAAAAAAGTTTCAGCTTCATTTGCTTGTATAATTTATGTCAAGAGATTTATATGTCCTTTCGTCCAGGCAGTGAGCCTCACCAGTCATTTTACAGTTTTGAAAAATTAAGTTGAAGGCAAAATCATTGAATACTATTGATAAAATGGCAGCAAATATTCAACTGTTTTAAGCTATGCACCAAGGGGTGTGGCCCTGGATAGCAGTATCAGTTTAAGGCAGATCAAAGATCCCTTTTAAACCAAGTCAACAAGGGAACAAATTCTCAAGAAATGGAAGGAATTAATGATAGGAGCTACCACCTACAAGATTCAGTTTCTTCTCACCATGAAATTAATACATCTCATTGACTTGAGCTGAACCTTTGCATTGTGGCCTTGTTATTAGTTCCATTGGTATCATTAAATTTATTTGCTAGTCTTTGTCTATAGTTTAGATAACTAAAGACTCCTACATAATTGGAGTTAGACTTGCACTACACTTAAGGAATACCTGGAGAAATGGTTCAGATCCAAGGCTGCCATGGGACTGAATTTTAAGTGTGCTACTATATGGCCCACTGGAGGATATGCAAGAGAGTAGAATTTTTGCAGCTAGAAAAGGCCAGAAGAAGAAAGGTCAATGTTGGAAAGGGTTAGACCCCAGGTTTCCCAATGTTGGAAAGGGTTAGACCTGATGTTACATCAGGCATACAGGCAGTATTTTCAGGAAACTCATAGAAGTATTATTTTAGATGTCTACTAAATTCAAGGAAACATTAGGAGATGTATTATATCCGAGCATTTTATAGCTCTGTCAGAAATCTGACAGTCTTTCCCAGGCTTACTTGAAGATAGCAGAGATTGAATCTACAGCATGCTGTATCAGTGAACTATGCTTTAGCCACCTATGACAATAAAATATTTTGTTTCTTCTAGGATGAAATGTCCCATGGAGGTTAAATAGAAATGCCAGCACAAGGAAAGAATTGATGGCTTGAACTTGATTCTTCTGTGCAGACAATGATTTTGTTGGCCAGCTCATATGAGGAAGATTTCTGAGAAGCTTAGAAGAGTAAACTGATTGACATGCTTAAGTTTTCGTTTTTAAGAAAAGAAACCTTTATTGACTGACAATCTGTTCTTTAATTCCTAAATGGCTCTGCACTAGGCAGTGAAGCAGAGCGATTTTGAGATGGTAGAGATGGTCGACAAACTAGGCATCGGTGTCAATGTTAAATCAGCAAGTGATGACAGATGTTTCCTTGACTTCTTGGCGTTGGTCTCTATGGGTGGCACATATGTGTGGGAACAGCCAGGATATGGCATTTTTAAATGAAGGAATAAGAGAACAAATGTATATGTGTATGTGTGTGTATTGAAATATATCTGTTGGTCAGGTTAAAAACTCATATTATTTTATAATAGACAATATGTACAGTTGTTTAAATTTTAGGTAGAGTTATAGCCCATTTTTATACCAAGCAAGAAGATGGAAGATAAACCAAACATCTGCCTAGAACTCATTTGCAGAGCGGTTAGCAAACTAGTTGCAACTGCAGTCCGGAACATACTGAGTAGAAATAATTGTCACACTCAAAATGATGCTGGAAATAAATAAAATCAGTTAGCCCATTCAACAGCAATCAATTCTTTTTTCTCCTAAAATGTCTTTCTGGTTGCCAGTCCTTATTCAGCTAAAAAAAATTAAAAAGTGAAACCTTCTTTAATTTGCACAGGGATGACTGATTTAGATTTGCTCTGAATCAAGGAATGAACATTTATTCATCAGAAGCAGCAAATAATATAGCCATAAAGTTTAAGAAGCAGAAATGCACAAAACAAAACAAAACAAAACAGCTCCTTGTAATTGTTTGCTGCAAATGTTTGCTGAGGTCTTCTATGATCTATTCTTCAAAGCTCCAAATTCCAGCACCAGTTATTTTAGTTCACATTGACAACATAAGCACAACTAGGCAATATCCTTTTATATGTATTGCATAATTTAACTTTTATTTGTTCTAACAATTTCTTGGAAGAAAACAGAAAATATCCAGGTAGCTTGATTAATGAGTCCCAGAGCAAAAGAACCTTGAATTGGGTAATTAGGCAACCATTCAAAATACAATGCCTTGAGTACATGAAAGGACTTTACATGATGAATGGCTTCACAGGATGAATGCCACACCCCAAACATTTCTCCCTTGGCTAGCTTTACTCCCAGATGTCCACGGGATGAGTCCACTTGCCTATAAAAGGAATCTTTGTAGGTAACCCTAAGGTAGCTCAGCAATTACTCATAAACAAGAATTCTGTGCAACAGGAAACCTATGTGATAGTGAATTCCATGAAAGGATACTCAGAAATATCACAGCAGTTGTTATTTCTACATGGATTTACTCACATTCCTGTAGATATCCATGGGGTGGGTGGGCCATTAAAAATATTATAATGACTGTCCCGATTTTTCTAAGTATCTATGGAAGTTCTGGGTGAATCATTGGGTCTTGAATTCAACCATTTTTCCATTATATCAGTTCAACTAAGTTGAAGTAGAATTGCTTCCATGTAACACACACAGGACTAAACTCAATCAATTAAAAGATGTTGGATAGCAATGCCATCCATCTTTAAAGATTCTGAACTGTTCCTCAAAAGTGATGTTAAATTTAGGAAGCAGAGGCACAGGAAAAATAGATATTACTATCCTTTAGGTAATTGTTCAGGCTGGTGTTCCCTGAAAACTAGACAAGTAAAATTAAGTCCAGTGGAAAAGATTATAACTGGCAAAGGGTTCTTTGGCTTCCATCAGATACCGTTGTCTCACCACTGAGAAATTCCGTCTAAAACAACTTGGAACTCAAAAGATATTGAATAGTTTTGTGATGTGAGTAGAGTCTGGTTGATACATACAGTACATTCACACACAGGCAGATACAAATTTATATATTCTTTTATAGGTGTATTTAACTATAATCCCCATTTTGTGGGGATTATAGTTAAAGGGGGCAGGGATTTTTTTTTTAAAAAAAGACAGAAATATAGGGCAGCCATTTTTTTGTACTCTGACAGATGCTGTTTTGAATTGTTTTTTCGCATCTGCCTTCCCCAGCCCCAGTAATTGTAGAAGACCTCAGCAAACATTTGCAGCAAACAATTACAAGAGCAGAAGCCAAGCAGAGATTCACATAGCCAGTCTGAAAATCAGGAATTCTTCAAATATTCAGGCTCAGATGACCCCCAAATAGATGTCCAATCAGTGGCTGTCTCTAGTCAACCTTCAGTTTATATGTAGTCTCTCTTTCAAGGTGAAAAAAAAAATCAGCCTCTTGGTTTATCTTGAAAACAACATCATATACTTACTTTTTCTCTCTCTCCCCCCCTCTCTCTCCAAGCTTTTCATTTTCAAATAGATGAAGGCATCCTATTTAATAGTTTATCTGAGATGCCCGAGGCGGAGGCTGTGTTACAGTCAATAAAAATGGAAAGCTCCAATGCACCTTTTCCCACCTTTTGTGTGTGAAGTGGCAGCCGTGAATTTAATAGAGGAAAAATGCTGTGATTAGTTAATGGCTTTCTTGAGACAGCCATGGCTGGGAGAATTAAACTTTACATCTGCTTTCCTGGTGTTAATCTCTCTTCTCACATCCCGCCTGTTATGATGTGCAGGAGAGAGATAATGTTTAAACTGACTAAAGCAAAGTAAACCAGACAAGTCTGTTATTGGCTTTATAATTACATAATTAACTTTTTGTCTCTAATCGTTACGGAGGTAATGGTGCCGTGAAAATGGGCTTCTGGTGAGCAGAAACGAAATCAAAAATCAATAATCCATAGAACGCCATTAAGGCCTGTAACAGCCCTTGTTGGATCCGCTCGCATTTTTGTACCGCAAATGAATTTCATTAGGACACCGAGCGTTATCGCCCAAGCTGACTTTCAAGTGATAGAGAAGAGGCGGCTTGAGGTAATCAGTAGCTGGCAGGAAAAACAGACAGAAATGTTACCATAAATTATCCCATGCTTGTAATGCCATTACTGCAGACTGATTGACCTCTTTGGAATTAATTCTATTTTCCACGAACCCTCCTTTATTTCTAATTTACATTATGATCATATATGTCTGAAAAATTATATCATAAAAAAGATGAATGTACTAATTATGGGTCTCCTTATCTTCTTCCCTGATGCTGACACCTTTGGACTGACTCCATTCGGCATGTAAGTACGTCACTTATTTCATTGTGACAGCAGTAATGTATTTGAAAACTATGCTATAAATATTGGGATCTCACTTGCTGACAGCAAGCATATCTCAGAAACAGCTCTTTTCTGAGCTATGGAGCGAGGGGTGTATGTTTTCTATTCCAGATGAATTTGGAATTGACAAAAAAAAATTCAGAGCCAAATTACAAGGGTGTCACTGTGAAATTAGGTTCTTGACCCCATTTCTGATGTATGCTTATTTTATCCTCCACATTTTCTCCTTCAATTTTATGCATCGCTATTCACTGCTAGAACCGGTGACATGGGCTTTTCCAAAAGGAAGTAAGTCATCCTTTAATACACCCATGGAATCGGTCTGCCTTTTTTCCAAAGAGTATTCTGACAACTAGCTGTCATTGTGATCAAATTATATTCCAAGGCAGGGACAGAGAAACTTTTTCATGGCAATACCTATTTTTGGCAAACAAAAATGAAGTTTCTCCCCCAACACCACCCATTTTCATAATCCTAACTGCAGCACACTTCTACTTTTTTTAAGGGTATCCCCTAGAAAAATTAAGGATTTGGGGTTTTGGTTTCCCAAACAAATTATTTTGAACATTTTGAGGTCCAAGGGATGAACGAAAGAGCAGAAAGAAGAGAAAATATTACATGAAACTCCTTTTATTTTATATTTGAGAGATTTGATGGCAAAATCCCTTGAGGAGCAAAGGAATAATGCATCTTGCTAAGGGATGCGTATTTACTTGTTGATGTACTTTTTGTCATGCGATTTATATTGGAGTGACAAAGTATAAATATAAAACAACACGTGTATCATTTTTTAAAGGTATATTTCAAACTTCTAAAATTCTATATTATCCACATAATAAAACTCTGATCACCAGACTTCTGGATGCATTCCAAGTTGATTTTAAAGGGTACAACCAAAGACCAGGGACTACAACTGAAGCTTCTTCTTCCTGGATTTCTTAATGATCCACTTTTGTATCTGCAAATATCCATTGGTCTGATTCATCTGCATTTAAGCTCATCAGGAATGTACAAAAAGCCCATTTGCACTTGTTTAAGGGGTACCACTGATGAAGATTGAATGGTAACAAAATTAATACATGGACCATCCAATACGTCTGCCTAAACCCAACTTAAAAGAGAAAGAATACAACTAACTCTAGCAACGATCAGCAGATTGTCTTTTCTCTCTTCCAACTTTTTTTTAATCATATGGCATAGCAGTTTGGTGTTCATGCTGCTTTCTCTTCCAACTGTCTCTCGGCAACTCACAAAACATGTTCTTATTCAAAGTTATGCAGATTTATTTCCATCTATTTTTAATTCACCTTGAATTCATCATGTTCAATGAATCAACAGTAAGCTTCGATTCAATCATTTTCAAATGTAGTTAAATTACCATAAAGATGGCAGTTGCTGAAGTTAGCTGACAAATACAATAGCATTAATCTGCAAAGTCAGGGTTAGAGGTGAACTTCTTAAACTGTTTTTAACCCAACTTATTCATTAATTAATTTAGAAGAAGATCCAGTTATGAGCAAACCAGCCACGGTAGTAGAAGTATCCTGTTCATACCGAGCAGTGCCTTGAAAACCAATTTTTGGAAGTCCAAAAGATCCAGGTTGTAAATATTTTCTGACCTTTAGTTGAACTAGCCCTAAAATGTGAAATACAATGCTGTCACTATATTTAGAGTAATTATAATTTAGGCCCATTTAATAAAAGATAATTACAATTCGGTTATATATGAGAAGCTTTGTGCATACAAAATTGGAATTTTGAGCACAGAGCTTCTGTTAGGATCTCATGCAAGACAAGGAGGCTATTTCTAGTAGAGGATTCTGCAGATAGGGGTAAGACATATTGAGAAGAGATTATAACATTCACCAAATTGTTATCTAGCATTGGGTAGTTCTGGTATCAATGTGAAACCATCTGTTGGACATTTCTACTTGTATTAGAACCACTTTCCTTCATTTGATAGTTACTTTTGATTTCTACCACCCACCCCCCTGGTGAAATTGAGCACTTAAATTGTGAGATTGTGAGAGTGGGGCGTGCATGTCCTTATCTTTCACTGTATGTTCCTCTTTCCATGCTAAAAGCCAAAGAAAGATACCAGGAGGCAATTCCTTCCCTAGGTTTTTTTCAAATTAAAGAGGCTGCATCACAATGGAGAAATGGGTGTGAAAACATCAGTAATGAGCAACATTTGAGCAACACCCAACAATGTTAGTTTCATCAACACCACAAGATGACTTGCTTCTTCAGAAAGGAAGTCACTGCTAAGGCCACCTGAAGTGCATCCTTAACAGTAACATTTTGAGAAGGTGCCCCTGGAAAGCAAATCAATAAATCTATAACAATGAAAAACAGCTTTGATTCTCAAGGAGAATGATCAAATGAAGACTCTCCTTGTATACTAGGGACCATTGGAGCCCCATTATAAGGGCTTTCTGGCTTAGAGCTACTTTTTATTTTATTTTTATTTTTTTCCAGTAAGCAATATTGCAGTTGGAAGTAGTCTCCACAGCTTCTTAGGCATCAAAGTTGCTTTGCTATGGCTGTGTGAATTCAAATGGTTTGGTAATTAGCTCCAACTTTTGCAGGGATCCAAATTCCCTTTCAGATTTCTTCCCAGAAGCCAAGGTTTCTGCAGAAACATGAAGTTGCATTTTATTGATATGAATGGAGCTTCTTGTAGACAAGCATTCTTCAAATATGGTTATACCAGATCAAAGAGACCAATTAGAAGCCAGACAGTGTTAGAAATTAAAACCAATGTGTATAAATTGTTCAGTCTCCTAGGCCTTGTAGTGAAAAAGTAGGATTCTCCTTTCTCTTTTCCCCAATATGTACAAGGAGTGTGTGTGTGGGGGGGGCGTGTTTTTCACTGTAATTAAGCAATTTCCCCCCTACTTTTTTACTTTTCTAGGTGGGGCTTCCATGCAAGTTTGAAATCAGGATGGCTGATTTATAAACATCACAGAACAAGTATCCAGGCTGTTGACATAAGGAGCTATTTTTCATACAACAATGGTCCAGCCTAACCTTGCCACCACTGTCATCTTTTTAATAATTTTTCTCAATTATTCTACTTCTGAAATGCTGAGAACACTTTCTGCTACTCAGCTTCTGGAAGACAGAAGAGGAAGCAGGGAAAACGATGGAGAGAAAGAAATGTGGAATCCTAAGAAATTAGCAATGGGTTTCAGAGATGTATGCTTGGAAATCATTTTACTCTGGTATGATGAGCATTTTATTTGGTGGCAACAGCTGGATTTTTACTGCTTCTACTCCGTCTCCCCAGATATGACTTTAAAGACAGAAAGAACTTCTGAAACATTTCCCAAATGTAAATCCTTCCCTATCCAGTCTATAGCTTCCCTCCTTTCCTGCCTTGAATAATTAAGTCAGAGTTTTTTGTTTCTGAAGTTACTTTTTTCTCTAAAAATGTATTTTATGTGGGTGGGAGAGAGGGCAGGGTTAGAAGAACTGCAACCCCCCCTCCCCAGTTATGCAAATTGCGAGACAGTGTCATTCCAATTAAATTCCAGTGCTGCTATCAGATTCCAACAACTCTTTTGCCACACTGAGATAATTTCTGGAGGCAATACACCTGGCTAAGCTAGAGCAGTGATTAATTTTATGAGTTTAGGGTGCAGTCATCACTCACAAAGAGGCTTAGGGTTGGATGATGGATGATGGGCAAAGTACAGACTGATCGGACATGGCCCATGAATCTGTTCTACATCACCAGCTCCTTTGATCACTGGCAAAGGTTCAGGGATACCTCTTTGCATCTGTCCAAAATAAACAATGCTACTATATATACTCCCGTTCCCCTCCCACTCTTCACATGTAGACTCACTCAATGGACGTAGAAGGAAAACAAAGACGACAGGGTTTTGCTGCTCCAAATGCCAACGTGTGAAAAGCAAACAATATTTTGACATGGGCTTGTGTGTGCTTTGTGTTGGGAAAACATGCTGGCGTCTTGTCCGTGCATGCATAATGTTGGTCTCATGACTGAATCACAAACAGAGCCCAGAATAAACCTCTTTTCCTCCCCCTCAATTCCTCCTCCTTTTTCATGGCCACCTGTCCTGTAGCAATCTCAGAAGTGTTGTCTGGATCCAGATCTCAAGACAGACTCAGGAGAGGCTGCTCCTCCTGAATTTCTCCAAACTTTCCTTCTCTTGGAGGGCAGCATTACATGAGCAAAACTGTCTGTCCTATACCTTATAAATCAGCATGGAGATAAGATTCAATTCCAGTTAACTCCTGGATGGAAAATGGAGAGAACACACAATCTTGTTCTTTGACTCAAGCAGTAAAATGTTCTGGGTCATCCCCCAACTGCATCCTAGCAGGAAACAGAACTTTGCACCAGGTAGACTAGTGGCTTAGGCTTTTCTTATATTCCAGTGGCTGTTTTCTTCCAAGGCATTTGAGACTTATAATTAAGAACAAGAGATTTTATTTCCCTGCTCTAGCACAGCCTTTCTCAACTTTTTGACCCTGGAGGAACCCTTGAAATGTTTTTCAGGCCCCAGGGAACCCCTGCATTTTATGTGGGTGGGAGAGAGGGCAGGGTTAGAAGAACTGCAACCCCCCCTCCCCAGTTATGCAAATTGCGAGACAGTGTCATTCCAATTAAAGACAGGCCAGAAGTTACAAAATCATTATATTTGTTTCATGGGTAGGCCCGTATAGATGCATTAACAGTGTTCTTAAACTAAAAATAAAGAATGAAACTTACCTCTTTAATGTGAAGTTGCCCAGATTTGAAATAATTTTTAAAATAAATCGTGATCTTCCAGGGAATCCCTCGTGACCTCTCGGGGAAACCAAGGGTTCCACGGAACCCTGGTTGAGAAACCCTGCTCTAGCAGATCTTTCAAGCATATAAGTGCCCAACTCAGCACAATGGAGGCTTGATCATGCACCTATCTCCTGAGAATCAGCACGATGTAGAGTTTAAGTCACTGACTAAGATTTGGAAGGAGAAGACCCCAAAATCAGATAAATTCAGTGAGGTTCACTAAATGAGTGCCAGTCCAATACATTTTGATGTCTGAAGCAGACCCAAACGGGGGCTTGTCTTATTCCCTGCAAGGATCAAAGCTGAAATCAGGGTCTTGCTGCACTGTTTTGGCATCTTCATGTTTTTTTCTTAAATATTGCTCTCTTCTTCTTATTAATTTTTTCTACTGAAAGTGCTGAAAGTGACTAACAAAAACCAGTCAAATAGATACCTACATGCATATGTACATACCCATTACTCGGTTCCATTATGGGATACATAATATTATACAGAGCACAGAGACAAGGAGCATGCCAAAAAACTGGAGACGAGAGATCAGAGAAAAGGAAACCTTGCTAATCCTAGTTGACATCAGTACTCTTCACTGTACCTATCTATTCTTGCAAGCCATCCTTGCTGCCATCACATCCATACATTGCTTCATACGTTATCTTTATACCTTAAACTTCTCCCTTGGGGAACTCAACAACTCCATCTAACCTAACGTTCTTGATTTTTCCCTTCTTGTTCATCTATTCATTTCTTTAGAAAAAGACAGTTGAAACAAAATTCAGAAAATTAGATGCTATCCTAGACAGAGATAAAAATTCTCTCTTTCGCCCTCTTTCTCTCTCTCTCTCTCTCAGTATATGTATGAATATGTGCATGTACGCATGTACAGCCCTCCCTCCCCCATACATACATGGACACTTAGGTTTTGTTGTCCTCTTCCCAGCATCTTCTTCCTTATCAGGAATCCCGGGGAGGTGAAAACCTGTCTGTAATCTTCCTGCCAAAGCCAGTGTGAATACGAGATCCCGGCCATGTTTTCATCATGACAATATCAGCCAGAAGGAAGAACTCTGCCTGGAGTCATATCATAAGACCTTTTCTTTGTACCACAATTAGCAAAGTACAGTTTGGATAACTGAAAGCAACTGTTCCTTTCATTTTTAATCACATGATTCTTCTCCACTGTTCTTAACCCAATACTGTCCCCTGCAGGGTAGAAAAGAATCAGATCTCCAGGATCAGAAATAATGGTCTGGATATGTGTGTGTGTGTTTGTGTGCATGTGAGAGAGAGACAGAAGATCGGTTTGTGTTCAGTCTTCTGCCTTTGCATGAGTACAATCTGTTTCCACGCTAATCTCTAAATTGAAACCTACCCAGCCAAGTGTGCACACTGTATTCTCCCATTTACTTAACTAAAAGTCTCAATGTCTTATCTTGCTATGTATTATTTATTTAGCTGCTGGAGTATCATTAGCAATGAAACATGTTTGGTCTGGATAGCCAGACAGACAGATACAACATAATACACTTGTGCTTTAAGAGATGGACTTGGGTACAATGATTAGGATTTCTTAAAAAAAAACAACTGTGTCCCAATGCAGGGAAAATTTAAAAGGAAGGGATTCTAGGTGAAATATTAATTGGGTCACCCTGCATTGGAATTCAGAGGGTCCTTATAAAAACCTGGATGTGTTTATGAAGAAGACTGAAGAATAAAAGAAAGAGAGGATGTATGTATGTATGTGTATACACACACACACACACACACACACTGTATATCTCAAATTTATTCACCGCCCATCTCACTCAGAGAGTGATTCTGGGTGGTTGACATAAACCATAAATGTTATCATCCAAAGGGATGCTGGTTCTGCTCCTTGTTTCATGCCTCCAAATCTACTGTCAAATGAGCACTATACAGCCTGTGTGGTGTCACGTTACCCTCTCAAAGCCATGTCACCACATATGAATGCAGATGACGTGGGGAATGAACTCCCCAGCTCCCCTCTTACATATCAGACACAGCTAATGTTTCTCTCCCCCCAACCTCATCCCTTTCTCTTCTACTTCTCTGTTGCCTTCACTCTGCTTTGCACTCTGCTTCTGAGCTGCATCAGGTTCATCCTTTCTTTGAAGTGTCTCCTCAAATGCAGCCAGAGGAGTTACTTATAACTTTAATGGACTTCCTCGTAGGTTTATCAGGCTCAGTATGAAGAACAGCTGTTGCCTTGTGGTAGCATAGCTGCTGAAAGGGAACTGGCCAGAGAGGACGAAACACCAAGTAATTCCAGGGCCAAATGCATAGTTGGTCTAAGTGCATACGCAGGTCCTTGCCAAGGCATGCCTTTAATGGAGCCTCTCTCCCTTAGGGTTTTTGAGGCAGCCGAACTATCTAGCGGCTGGACTGTCCTGTGGCTTGCGGGGCTATATTGGATTTTTAAAACAGATACAGCCACTTATTCCAGTTAAGTTGCAAAGAGTTCGGGGTGGCTGGGGCTGTGGTGACATGGGATCAAAGCTCCGCCTGTGTGCACACACAGAGAACAAGCGGAGCCTTGATCACACTGTCATGGCCACCATCTTGTCTTTTTTGACCATACCCTCAGGACACCTCTGAAAGAGTTGGAGGCAAGATTGAGGGTTAGGAGGGTGGGGAGAAGTTGGTTACTTCTCCTACCTGCTCTCCTCAATGGATTTGATTTGTATTTCAGGGGATCCATTGGAGATGATTTCCTTTCTTGGAAAGAAGAAATGACCATGTGAATGTTAACCGCCCGCTCACCCCAGAGATTGCAGTTGTCAAGGCAGTGTTTCTCAACCTTGGCAAGTTTAAGATGGGTGGACTTCAACTGCCAGCATTCCCCAGCCAGCATGTTTACTTTAAGATGGGTGGATTTCAGCTCCCAGCATGCTGGCTGGGGAATGCTGGGAGTTGAAGTCCACCCATCTTAAACCTGCCAAGGTTGAGAAACACTGTGTTAAGGTCAAAGTGAGACTAAACCTAAGTGCAAATTTACTGACTGTATTATGCATTTTCAGTGCAAATAGCATCAGCCTGGGGTGGGGGTGGGTAATCAGACACTGATTAGAATTATAAGAGGCAAGGGGAGAGTTTCATCATTGCACTTCCTACAAAGATTAGAAGGAAAGAACTGCTGAAATTGGGAATTGTTAGAAAATCTTCCACGGGTGTCAGTGGATATGTGTTTAATACAGTCTGTAGTTCTATCAGACTGAATATGTTCAGGTGGCCTGGGCAAGGAGTATTAGAAGTGTTGTTATTGTTAAATTTTGATTTCTTTGTTTTTATTTAATTCAATTTGTATGGCCATCCAAGTGACAGACAAAACACATTTACTGATGGAATTAGTAAGTTCAAGTAGTGATCCATGGTATAATGATTAGGATTTGAATTTGAATTTGAATTAGAATTAGAATTAGGATTTGAATTTGAATTTGAATTTGAATTTGAATTTGAATTTGAATTTGAATTTGAATTTGAATTTGCAGCAAATGGGAAATGTAGGTTGCTGCAATCCACTGTCTTTAATGCAGCAAGGTCTGCGTAATACAATATTGCATAAGTTTACCAGAACATTGCTCAGCAAAATCACCCTATCCCTTACACCAGATTCTGCAGACCTTATCATGCAGGAAATATGGAATAGGAAGGAGTCTGAATCCATCACCTTAGTCAATAAATCAACTGAGGCAGTTGAAAACAATCCCAGAAGAGAACAGCAGAAGTTCATGTAAACTATTTGCAACTCCAAAACAGAATGGTCCACAGAGTATATATGGAATGTACAGATGATCCCATGATCCACTTGCCTCTAGAATAGAGCAGGCTGTTTTAAACCACTGTTCCCTATAGCTTTCCACAAATCTGACACTGTTTATGTGTGGTGACTTCTGTAGGTGGCTTATAGGATCATCCTCTTTGGGGTTGAATTATTTTGGATTTTAGCAGCTAGATATCCAAAATGCCATAGATGTAACTTGGAGAGGGGATGATGCACTTGCTTTGATAATAGGTCACCCTTGCAAATAGTGGCATCAGCAATACAAAAAGGTCCTTAGGAAACAGGAGAGCATGACAGGTTGGGGGCTACAGCCAATAAGATTAGACAATTATCTTGAAATGGACCACTGGATCAAGTAAATGAAGGGCAGCTTTCAGCATTCAACTGGACAATCTATTACATTGATCCCATCCCTCCCCCAAGAATTCAATATGATTCAGCAAAGATTCCCATTTGAAATACGGACATCTTTTATAGCAGAATACTTGGCTTTATTATATTCCATAGACCAGAATTATCTTCCTCTCTTCAAGTCTTCCCTGAAATCCCCTAGACTACATTTTCTTTAAGAAGAGAGGGCTGATTTAAATATCATTCTCCATATAATTATTGCAAACATATTCAGTTAAACTAATATAAATTAACTCCCTTCTAGTCATTGGGGATTGGCCTGTTTCATTCATTTGGAAGGCAACACTGATATGAAAAATGCCAGTGGCCTCAGGGCACGCTAATTGCTTAAAGGAATGTTATGCTTTGTTTTGTATAATATAGAAGTCTTCCAGAACAAGAAAGAGAAATGCAAAAGAGATCCACAAAAATGAAGAAAGTATGATAGCTTGCCTTCCCTCTTCCCAAATATAATCAGGGAACATTCAACCTGTCAGAGGAAGAAAGGAACCAGTAAGAGAAGTAATTAAATACTGTGTTTCAGGACTTGAGAAAGATGCTTACCGCACTGATCTTCGGTGGACACATTCCATATTCCATCTATTACACTCTTTTGACCTTTCCTTAACACCATTAAAAGATAAAATGTTAATCTACTGAAGAAATGATGCCTGACCTTTGGAAAAAGAAACACGCCACTTTACCGTCTGCCATCATTAATAGACTTGATGTTTGAGAGCTAAGCATTATGTGTATCATAACAATATAATTGTTTAGAATAATGTAAGTATTCAAGCGGGGAGTCTCATATACTACATGAGACATAAATTAGAATAAGAACAAGGTGAACTTTCAGCTGCTGATCAAGTTAGCCTGTCAAAACAAACCTCACATGCCAGCTAATCAGTGTTAGCCCCTGAATCTTTTTTCTTTCCCGTTGTTTTGAAATTGAAACATATATTTCAACAAGTTGGAGGGAGGGAGGGAGGGAGGGAAGGAAGGAAGGAAGGAAGGAATATTTAGATAAATGAACCAAAGCCAATCACTCTAGTCTCATGATTCCTTGGTAGAAGAGAGTTCTGCTGTATTTATCAAGTATTCAGATGTTTCTGTTGACCTGAGGATTAAAATATCAAACTGACTAGAAGACAATATCCTAGATGACACATGAATTAAGCCATGAAGCAAGAACTGGGAAATATACTCAGGGCTTAGGAAAAGCAACAAAGAGAGGATAGGGTAGACACTTATTTATTTGTTTGTTTGTTTGTTTGTTTAGTATTCAAATTTAGTTACCGCCCATCTCCCCCAGAAGATACTTATGTATCTTCAAAAAAAAAAAAAAGGGTTGGGTGGGGGAAATGAATCACCTAGAAAGACAACAAAAGAGGGTGAAGATTTATACAAAAGGCATAGAAGTTTATGTTTCAACATAGAAGCAAATTTAGGAAATAATCTACAACTTCAAGAGCAATACAGCTCATCTCAGCATCCTGCCTTCAGTATAATTGTAGTTGTATTCAGGATAGTGATATTCTAGAGGTGATGGATTTGTCCCTGGGGGAGCTGGGGGTGTTGACGACCGACAGGAAGCTCTGGCGTGGGCTGGTCCATGAAGTCACGAAGAGTCGGAAGCGACTAAACAAATAAACAACAACATTCAGGATAGAGTAAATGAAAAATGGGTTGAGTCCTGATCTTCTCCCCTTTTAGAGTGTTGCCTTGGGTGTGCTGTTGAAAGATCCTACTGCATACTCCTGGTGTAGGTAGATCCTCATTCAGATCTGACAGTGCTTTTCTGCTGTTCTTTTAATGTCCTTTATCCATCATCCTGCAAAAACGTGCTTGCTATGATGATGGGATCAGACTGGTTTCTAGGAAGATAAATTTTGCATAGCAAGGACCTGACTCGCAGGGAATTATTAAGAGTGGCAGCTTCTAAACACCCTTTTTGTTTTTTAAGAGTGAACATAATAAATAGTGTAGATGCAATCAGGTACCTCTTTTTACAGCTCTTTAATTGTAGCTTTGGTTGTGTGTTTCATCCATCAAAAGTCCACCCTTACCATGCATTTTTATGTAGGTTGGAAGGAGGTGGTACATAGTAATTTCTCCCATATCTGTGTAGTGCAATTGCGAAATAAAACACCAAATCTATAATTAACCTCTAACTGGAATTACAAAATCAAGTTTTCCTAATTATCATATTAAGAGCAATTATTTGATTAGCACCTAGATAATTGTCTGCTTGAGGTTTATAATAACTGTTTTGAGAAGTCATGCCTTTGCTTATTTAAAAAAAAAATAGCAGACTCTTTGGGAAAATATTACATGAGCAATGCTGACTTCATAATAGGGAATGGTCTGAAGACCATCTGACTCTTAAGGTTGGCCGAAAACCAGGGTTGTCTGCAAAAAAGACAAGAGAGCAGGAGCAACAGTGATTGCAGCTCTGTGAGTCATGTGTGTGACCATTATAGCCACCATTCTGACTTTTTTTACCATACTCTGTGGACACCCTTGATGTAAGCAATTATGGTAGAAACAGGCCCTAGATGAAATTAGGGTTCCTAGACACAGAAGGTATGGGATGGAGGAAAAAAAGCTAGGATCTGTATTATGAAATCCAACTCCTGTCTACAGTCAATTGGATCAGAAGGTAACAATAAAGTCCCTACAAGTGCCATGATACTGTGACAACCCCAGAAGGAATTTATGGAATTGGAACTTCAAAATTAATTTACAATACATCATTTAATGGCCAGCTCTCATGAGATTTCAGCTGAAAATATCAAAGTGACAGATGATTTTTGGTGAGAATGACATCATGAAAATGTGGACAGGGATGCTAAAATCATTTGATGGAGTGAGATTGCCAAAATCTCTCAAGCATTGGCAAGCTCGTGAGATTTTGGATGCTGTGAAATGCTTATATTATTTTGGCATCCAGAACTTGGAATGGTATCAATCCCTACATATACATGCTTTCCACATTCACCAAACTGGCACCGTCCCTAGTATGGTGAATTCACATGGGTATTCAGAGACACCCCTGACTGAGAGGCCTATTGGGATGTATGATTTGATGCATCTAAAAGGCCCCATGCATCTGGAAGTTTGCTGTGTATAAATGAGGTTTTTTTTTTTCCTCATCTGTATAACCATGTAGCCTGCATCAGCATTTTCCTACCAAAGAACGTGTTCTCTGACTCTGAGAGGGGAAAAAAATAATAACTTAAGCAGAAGACAATTCTTGCCCCTGGAAACAAAAGTACTTAAAATCTGATTAAGACATGCAAGCATTGAATTTGTTCCCACCTCTCCCATTTTGGCACACAATCGTTCATTTGCCCTAGAAGGGGAATGAGTAAACACTTTGCCTCTCCTGCAATGAAGCATTGCTTTCTACATGAAAATATCCCACCCAGGTAGTTTAAGCCCCCAAGGGAGAATTATGTTGTCTAGAAAAAAGAGAGGAGGGAAAACAATGTTGTAACATATCATGGCACTGAGTGATATGTTAGGTATTCAAGGTGTTCCCCACCACCACTGTCTTTCCAAGTTTCACTACCTAGAGGCAATGTGATATAATGGTAAAGCCCCAGGTGAGACACCGGAAACTTACCTTAAAACTGTTTTCCATCTGGGTGCAGTACTAGCTCAGATCAGTGACCTCAGTAAACAAGTGGATTTATTGACTGGCCTTCTCCAAAGGATTGATTCCGACAGTGCATTACCTATTGGAAATAGGAATCTTGGCCAACGTGGAATGCCCACCCCAAATTTAAGTTGCCCCATTGAGCTGCCCCTTTCCTTCCTCTCCCTCCACGTTGTTCTTCAGCTTGGATTTCAGTAATTTCTAAATACTTTGATTCTGTGACTTTCCACTAGAGGGAAATTGTACCCTTCAAGGTAGACCAGACAAGAACACCAAAGTTATGAAAGTGAATACTACTTTTTCAGTAAGTAAAAGTTACGGTAACAGAATCTTGCAATTCTGAGTATGCTTCCCCACTCCCTCCCTTTATCTTCATGAGGACTAGGGAGAGTCTTGCCTGAGACGCTTTCTCAGGTTACAGTTCTGGCCCAGATGCAGATTCCTTTTATCTGACTATTGTTTTGGTTGTGGCTTTTCCTCCTGTTCCTCATGGTTATTAAGCTTGTCCCTTCTGCCCATTACATATAGTGGCTCAAGATAAGAAGGAAGGAGAGTAGTAAAAGGTGGCTTGGAGCAACCTACCTGGACAGGGACTAGGAGAATTGTGAAGACAGAAGGGGACCAAGTCCTGGCTGACTGCTTCTGTGAATGCAAAGCTTTAATCTTCATGAGAAATAGGGAGGGTCAAGTCTGAGACACTTTCTCAAATTACATTTCTGCCTTGGACTTAAATTTCTTTTATCTGAATGCTGTCTTCCTTGCGGCTCTTCCTTCTGTTCCTCAAGGTTATTCCTACCACCCATTACAAATATGTAGATGTTCCCAGAGCCCATGGTACCTACTCAAAATCTTGGGTTCCTCCCCCACATTTTACAAATGGTAATTTTAACAAAACAGAAGTGGAAAATAATTCACTACATGACTGGAACACAACATATTGGCTCTATTTCCCCCTTGCTGACTTTCCAATTAAATGTCAGTGAAATAATATTTTGTTTTACTCCTGGCCCCACCAACTACTTCTCAATCAGCAGTCTTTTACAGCAAGAAGGAGGGTAAGAGTGTGTCAGACTAAGGAAGCACTGCTGGATTGGGAGAGGAATGGTAATATTGGGGGGAACAAGATCCAGTTGGGAAAAGAACTATCCAAGGAACAAAAGGAGCTATTCTTAGAAGTTACTCCACCCCTCTCTCAATGGGATTGTCTCTAGGGGCCATTTCCCACTTCTTTTGAAGCAAGGTGCAAAAATAATCTTTCCACTCCTCTGTATGTTTTTTTAAAATTTTAATTTTTTTTTTATTTATGTATTTATTCTGTTTAACCACTTAACTGAACAATACTGTTTGTCCTCTCCTGCTGGATCCATTACTCTCAATGCTTTAACTATGCTGCTTCTCCTTCCCCCAAGCCTTTCTTCAGCTCAAAGTTTATCTCTTATTATTTAAGACTGGAGTTTTTTTTCCTCTTCGGTCCCAGCAATGTGAACTGTGGTCTTGTGTGACGCAAATTGCATCCCCAAAGTCCCCGATGCAAGGCTTCCCTTAACTCTTCCCCACCCACCCAACCTTTCCCCAGGAGAACCATTTTTCTCTCAAGAACTCAATAGAAGGAGGAAGATGTGGGAAAGGTGCTTTTCCCTTTCTCTCCCTTTCTCCACCCAAAGGAAGTGTTCTGTGTATTAAAATTGCTGGAAACTGGTGGGTGTTCACACTAAATACCCTGTCTGCTCTTTAGATGACAAGACAAATAGTTGTAAGGCATGCTTCCTTCTTTTGTACACTACTTTGGCTATATGAAAGATGGGTGATTCTGCAGTAACTAGGGCTGCAAACATTATGGTTTGCAGGCAATTGTACAAAGAAAACACAAGGCCAGCTTTTGCCATGATACTTGCTGAGATGTTAAACAGCTTTGCTTTGCTAGCTGACAGAGTGGTAAATAATGTCCAAGTCCGACTAATGAGAAACAAAAATCAAATTGGAACAGAAGCCATTCCTTCTGCAAGGATTTCGATGCTGTTAGAGCAAGGCTAAGCAATGTCTTAATGAACAGTGGTCTAAAATGAAAGGGCCCATTTCAGCAGCATTCAAAACTAGATGATATATTTGTGTAAGTACAAATGTTTGATTGAGCCTGATAGCTTTGGGATTCTGCTGTGAAAAATAAGAGCCTGAATGGTAAATTAAGTATGTTGTTAGTTGTATGAAATTTTATTCGTGTCTTTCTCTTTTTGATGATGGTGATGATGATGATGATGAACTTATTGTTTTGTTTGATGAAGCAAAAAATAACATACCCACAACCATTCCAGTGGAGTCTTCGCCTATTTCCTAGCTAAGATTAATTAACGCAAGCAACTTACACTCTATTCATCAGAATTTCTCCCCAAAAATTCTTCTCCAGAACAATCTCTTTTCTATCAGATGGAAGGAAAATGGTTTAAAAATGCAGAAGATATTGAGAATGACCTTTAGATCCATGTCTCATTTAATTACTGCTCCTCCTCCTCCTCTTTGGTTACTGACCTTTTATCATCACTGGCTACTATCCTTGTGAATATTGGCAGTCCTCAGTCTGTGGGATGTTACAAGCTACATGCAAAATTACTGAAAAAGAGTTCATTATTATAAGAAGCTTAGATGATATTTAGATAATATAATGCCAGGAAACAAATGTCTCCCATAAATGCAATGTAATTACAATCTTTTTGAGGCTAAGCATAGCTCTCTAAAGATTAGGTAAAGGTAAAGGTTTCCCTTGACGTAAAGTCCAGTCGAGTCCGACTCTAGGGGGCGGTGCTCATCTCCGTTTCTAAGCCTTGGAGCCGGCGTTGTCCATAGGACACTTCCGGGTCATGTGGCCAGCATAACTCACGGAACGCCGTTACCTTCCCGCCGAAGCGGTACCAATTAATCTACTCACATTTGCATGTTTTCGAACTGCTTGGTGTGCAGGAGCTGGGATTAACAACGGGAGCTCACCCCGCCGCACGGTTTCGAACTGCCGACCTTCCGATCGACAGCTCAGCGGTTTAACCCGCAGCGCCACCGCGTCCCCTTCTCTAAAGATTACTTATTATTTATAATGTAAATTTTGTTAGTGGCAGTAATTTTATGATAATTAGCATAGCCTGCAACCAATAAATTCCAAAGATAGACAGACAGACACACAGATTATCTATCTATCTATCTATCTATCCATCCATCCATCCATCCATCCATCCATCCATCCATCCATCCATCCATCCATCCAATCTCTCTTGGATGCAAGAAAAGTCTTTTGCCAAAGAGACTGAACAGGAAAATAAAGGATGTGTGAAAATATATAACTGTCTCTACTTTATTTTCATTATATTTGTGAAGCAGACATTAGAGCCATTTTGGTCTAGTGGTTAAGTCAACGGGCTAGGAACCAGGAGTCTGTGAGTTCTAGTCCCACCTTAGGCATGAAAGCCGGCTGGGTGACCTTGAGCCAGTCCCTCTCTCTCAGCCCAAGAGCCAATCAGGAGTAGTAGGAGAGTTCTAGTCCCGCCTCAGGCATGAAAGCCAGCTGGGTGGCTTTGGGCCAGTCCCTCTCTCTCAGCCCAACTCACCTCACAGGGTTGTTGTTGTGGGGCAAATAGGAGGAGGAGGGAGTATAAGGTATGTTCCCTGCCTTGAGTTATTTATAAAAATAAGAAAGGTGGGATAGAAAATAAATAAATTTGTCTTTATTTCTTGACAACTGTACAATAATATAATATAATTCATAAATGCTGAAGTATGTTCAAAAGCCAAGAAAAGTAAGGTAATATTCTCCTTTATTAGTGGAAAGCAGGATATCATCATCATCAACAACATCATCATCATTATCATCATAATCATCATTACATATGGTAGCACCTGGCCAAGTTTTTGGAGCTCAGAAGGTAAGTATTTACCTGGGAAGAAGTATTAGCCCTTCTCCTCCTTCTGCTTCCTCTCAGCCCCCATAAAACACTAATGAGGTAGGCCTTTATACAAGAAAGTAATTTCTTGGGAGAATCTGGTCCTGAAGTATTCCACGTCTTTTCAGCAAACAATAATTATATTGATCAAAGAAACCAAACAATGCTGGATTAGGAGAACCGACACTTCTTACTTTTAATATTTGTTTATACTGGGCAGACTACTTCAAAAGAACAGACTACTTCAACTGATATCAACAGAACAGCCTCTGGTTGACCACACTGGAATTTGATGGAACCCACTATGATGGGAATGTAAATAAAAGTTCCTTCACAGTGAAGAACCCCTAGATCACAGGAAACAAAGTTAGACAAGAACCCTGCGTGCTAAGTTATCTGGCATAAAAATTCACCCAGCCTCCAACATCAAGTTATTTATAAAAGCCACAAGCTTGACAAGGGCTGGCCTTTTTGCTTCTATTGCCTTGTTGCCTATAGATTGGGGCTGGTACACCTAATCAATCTGAGAAAACAGCCTGCTCTGTTTTCCTCGTGAAAGAATGCAGAGGTGTTGAAAGGACAAACCATGGAGGTGTGGTCTGGAATGTGATGGAGGAGAGCTAAAATAAGTGCAGACAAGAATCCTCATGCTTTCCTCTGTGGCGACATGTGGTATCTGAATGTGTTATCAGTGAGATAAAGTACTGCGTTCCTTCTACCCACCATAAGTGTTATATCTTAGACATGAGGCACTGTGGAATTAACATTATGGGACAAAGCATACAAGTGTCCTGCTATCCTATTATTGAAGATATGAACCATTTATTCTTTGAAGAGACTACATATAGGTTTTTCAATAGCTCTGGTTCCTTCCAGCTTGAGGACTGGGTTCCATCATGGGATCCCTCTTCCTCCACATACTGTTAGCAGATCATTGGTTAACATATACGACTTTGACTTTCTAT
This sequence comes from Candoia aspera, assembly GCF_035149785.1. Taxonomy (NCBI): domain Eukaryota; kingdom Metazoa; phylum Chordata; class Lepidosauria; order Squamata; family Candoiidae; genus Candoia; species Candoia aspera. The sequence goes on along the minus strand of NC_086163.1, from coordinate 20,538,889 downwards.
GCTGTTTATACCTCGAAACATACCCGGTGATCGGGATGGCCCCAATCCCATTAGCCTTTCATAAGGCCTTGTAGATTTGGTTGTTCCCTGAGGCAGGAAGTTAGTTGTGTTCTGTTGGTGATGTGCCTTTTTGTTCTGGCGGGTTGTTATTTTGAGCAGGGGATCATGATTTATATATTGTTATGATGGTTTTAATCTGTATACGCCACCCAGAGTCACTGCTGTGAGATGGGCAGCTCTATAAATCATTTAAACAAGTAAAATAAACACATAAATATACATTTCTTCATATAGCAGAATGCCATTCAAAATCATCATGCGTTCTGGAATCAGCTTGGAGCGTTCATTCTATTCATTGCCATGTTTGTTGTTGATCAAGCAGCAGGAAGATGCTATGGAGGAACTTCAAGAGGCTTGCTGTTCCTTGGAGGACAAGTCAAGGAGCTTCTTGGAGCAAGGTCCTCCTATCAGAGAAGACACACATTCTGGGTGCAGTGCCAAGCAGAGACCAAATATCTCAAGCAAACATCCAACCCAAAGAAAATATCTTCTGGTTCTTTTATGCTATGAAAGTTCAATGGCTAGGATCACGTGGCAGATTAAGACCAGTGTTCCAGTGTTTGGGAAGCTACCTAGAATAATTTTCCATGCTCTGTTGACTAACACGGGGGCAGCCTTGTGGAGAACTAAGCTTTTCACTCTTGTTTTACTGGTTTTATGATTAGAACATACTGAGCTAAGGACCAAATCTGTTTCCTGACCCTTGACACCCTCAGGCATGAAGAACAAAGTCTACACTACTCCCAGCTGGGCTTTGCTTCTTGGTCATGCTGAAGTGACCCAGATGTTGGAAATTAGATGTAAACTCAAGCATGGTTGTAATAGAAGCTTTTAGACTCAATTGGTGTGCTAAGAGTAACCAATGAGCAGAGGGTCTGTACTGGATTTGAGTTGAAATGTCTCCTGCTGCTTTGCCTCCCCACTCCCAATGGGGAGTCCTCAGCAAGAAATATTTCCCAGAAGACTTTAGAGGGCAGGAGGAGGCAAAGCCCGCAGATAATTCCACCTCAACTTTTAATAAAATAAACAAATACACGGGAAGCTGTCATGGTGCCAAGAAAAGTGCCAGCTTCTAGCTTCTGCTTTATTTCCAAACCCAGCTCCATTAAGAACACTGAGGCAGGAAAATGCTAGGGCTTTTTTATGATGGCACCAGCTCCCTAGAGAAGCTGGACTGACCCCCTTGATGAGCAGCTTCCAGATGTTCATGAAGACTGAAGTTTTCTGTACAGCCTTTGGGTTACGACTATATTTTGTGTCATATTTCTGGGGTAGTCTAATTATTGTTTTGGATTTGGGTTTGTTTGAAGTTTGTATCATGATTTCATTTGGGGCTATGGGCTAATTTTCTTTACCATGGATGCTTTATTGTAATTTTTTATTGTTATTGAACTATGATTAACAAACACTATCAAGTGATGAAATAACATAAATCCATGGCAGAGAAAAAAGATATAGACAGTAGAAAAAAATCTACTAAGAAGTAAGTAAAGAGACAGGCATTATACACATATAAATTTACCATATATCTAAACTCTTACCGTATTATATTCTTTTGCTATTGAGATAAGCTATAGAATCTATCCAAATTTGATAGAACTGTGGTTCTAAAGCAAGATGCTTTATTGCATTGGTTTTTTTTTTTTTCAATTAAAGCTTTATTAAGTTTTTTCAACAAATACATAAAAACTATAAGAAATGAAATAAAGTAAACTACAAGAAAAAAAAGTACTAAAAAGTGTCAAAATACAAAAGAAACTACTACACACTACACACATACTGACTTCCAACTTCCTACAACAAAGATTTGTTTATTCGTTCAGTCGCTTCCGACTCTTCGTGACTTCATGGACCAGCCCACACCAGAGCTTCCTGTCAGTCGTCAACACCCCCAGCTCCCCCAGGGACGAGTCCATCACCTCTAGAATATCATCCATCCACCTTGCCCTTGGTCAGCCCCTCTTCCTTTTGCCCTCCACTCTCCCCAGCATCAGCATCTTCTCCAGGGTGTCCTGTCTTCTCATGTGGCCAAAGTATTTCAGTTTTGCCTTTAATACCATTCCCTCAAGTGAGCAGTATGGCTTTATTTCCTGGAGGATGGACTGGTCTGATCTTCTTGCAGTCCAAGGCACTCTCAGAATTTTCCTCCAACACCACAGTTCCAAAGCATCGATCTTCCTTCTCTCAGCCTTCCTTATGGTCCAGCTCTCGCAGCCATACGTCACTAACAACAAAGATACAGATAACTAATTTAAACTGGATTAAACATTACTTCTATAAAACATTTCCATCTCAATATAACATTCCCTCTGAAACAAACTATTTTTCCATTGAGATGAATATATAAAAAAATACTATTATAACAATTTTTTTCTCCCCCTCTACTAGACAGATAATCAGATATTATCCTTCTTCATTATGATTTTTGGTGATCCTCACCAAAGCATTTATATAGTTGAACATTCTATCTCGTATTTGTATTAATTTTCTTACTGTGGACATTTTATTGTCATGTTACTTTGCTGTAAGCTATTATAAACATCCATGAATCAGCAGTGTACTACTAGTAGTAATTATCATCATCCTCAGAACACCTTGTATTTTTGTTTACGCTGTTGGAGGGTTTTGCCTGCAAAACAGGCCAAGGATTTCTCTTGTTTGTCCCTTCATTGGCCTCATCTGAAAGTGGAGATGCTCTCCACTGAAGACTTTTAGTTCAGATCTAAGCTGTGAGTCTTATGAAGGTGAACCAGCACACAGACAGAGATTACTCACAGTTTCATGTTCACTAGCACAGCACTCTTTTAATTCCCCAACATGCCAGACTCCCCCAGGCATCACCTCTACACACCCAGCTTTTTTCAAACTTGTAATTTTTTAATGACTATATATTTTACTTACTAAAGCATGGCACACCTTTGCTATAACCTCCCTTCCTTTTGGAGATGGCTGGTTGTGATGCTTATGCAGAAAAAGAAATGCAAATAATGTCCCTCTCCCCTCCCAGAGATGCGCAATTTCAGAAAACTGAAAAGGCTTGCATTTTCTACAAAGCAATAACAATAATAGGAGGAGGAAACACAACATAATTCAATACCAGCATGTTATTCCACTTTCAGAAAAGTAGGAAACTTTTGATAGAAAAAGAATATGAGGTATCTAAATATCCATCTGAATATTTGCTTAAAGAGAAGCACTTAAATCCAATTTAGCATAATGTCAGTGACTAAACGTATGAATAAATGCATTCATTAGAAAAATAGAACTATCTGGATCAATTTTTCATAAGGTAGCTCTTCTGGACAACAGTACCAGGATAGTAGTGTTGATTTATTTGTATAAATATTGGAATGGATTATTATTTATGCAAGGAACTCAGCCCAACTAATGTTGATCCTATTCACCAAATGTACATTCACTGGTGTTGTGCAATCCACATAGCTGTTGTGTTTGTAGGAATTGCAATTCTCTCCTCTTTCCCTCCTATCATGCATTCATAAAGATGGCAAATCTGTCAATTTTGGTTTACCTGAAATGTCTAATTTTTTGCATCCACAAGTTTGACACAACCCAAGTAGTTTGCAGTCATTTAAATTGACATTCACACTTAAATTTGCACGAATTTTTTTGCATGTACGTCCTGCCATGAAAAATTTGGAGTGCTCTCCTATCTAATGTTTTTTTTTTTTGCAAATGATTTTTCCCAATATATTGTATTATTGTTTATTATTTTCCCAAAGGATTGCATCTTTGTGCTGACTTCTTCCCTAACATATACATTACTACTTTTTGACAAGCAAAGTACATAGCAAAAGTTGGACAAGGGTGAGTGTTGGTTTAAAAAGATGAGTAAATTTCAGTTGGTAAATGAGTTTGAACCAAAAGCAAATGAAATAAATCATTGCCTTGCATTGCCTTCCACTAAAGACATGTGCATGATAACATCATCATAGAATTGATGCAACTTAGCTACTTGCACCAGACATCATGCCATTATGTACTTGCACCATTTGTGTGATAACATCATGGTGCCTGTGTCACCATTTCAAGGCCATCATGGTTTTCTACAAATGCCACAAACTTTTTGCAGCAAAAATGATGAAGTGTCTTATGGCATCTTCAGTCCAATGTATTATCACTTAATAATTTTGTGGATGCATCTATAAATTGGACTGGAAATTATGACAAGCAATGATATTTCAGTTAGCCTTAAATAACTACCACATTCTTTGCTGTTTTTATGGAACTCCCATTTCTGACACTTACAAACAGGGTCAAGTGGCCAACTCCACATAAGGAGGGCAAGAAAAGTAAGCTTTGGTATTTCCACTCAGAATTTAGCAGTCTCTTTCCAGAAGATCTCCAAGAAACCTGCAAATCATGTTGGCTTCAAAAGCAGATCAACTAATGAAATGCAGGTGTGGGAATCCTCCTCTTAAGACTTGTTTGAACAGAGGATTCTCACCAACATACCTACGGCACCTAGTAATAATAATAAATACTAATAATAATAAACTAAAATTTGTCAAGGTCATAGAAACCACTCTTAAGAAGACTGAGGGTGTTACAGAAATATCTGATTGATGATAAATGGGTTTCTGCTCCAGGATTTGGCCTTTGTTCAATAAAAACATGTCTCATTTTGCACAGTAGGCAATAATTGGATTTTGGTTTGGTCTGATTTTTTTTTCTTTGCATGGGGAAAGGTGAAACTTCTCCCTTCTGCAGTCAAGATCTAAAAGTGGAGTGGGCTAGGGGTTTTTTTGTACCCCAAATTTATTCATCTCTTTCTCTCTTCACTCAGATGTAATCATCTTGATAAATTATCAATGCCAACCTAGTCATTAGATAAAGTGTTACAACTTCCTCAGCTAGAAGATGCTAGAGCTAGAGAAAAGCAATAACATGATCCCCCGTATTCTGTCTTCTGGTTCCTAAGTGACCCTGCTGTCCTCACATTCTGTTGAGGATATTGTCTCATCATTGCCAAGACAGGAAGAACCAACTCTATTAAGCTTCTGAACATGGCAAAGGAGAAGGCCTTGATCCTGCATAACTTCTTTCTTGGTTGAGATATCTCATTGGGTTTACTGTTTAAGAACTGTTGCCATTAATTATGACAGGGTCAGTTCTGGTTTTACTGATTTTTGTATTATTTTATGGTACCGTGTTGTCAACTGCTGGGAATCACTCTGAAATATGGCAATATATAAACGTAATGAGCAAACATTAAGTTTGGGTTTAGAGACAGTGATTGACCCCCAAAGGAACTTCCATGGATGAGAGTGGACATGAATACAGATTCTCCATCTTATCTCAACAACCTAAACAGTGTTTCACTTTTCAGAGCAACCCTTATGGAGCCTTGGGCTCCTTGGGAAAATATGGGTTAAAAGTGGGATAAAGTAGAATTATTTACCAATGACAACAAGACCAATTCTGGGAGCTATAGTGCCAATATATCTAGAAGGCACCATGTTGAGAACACTGTTCTTTCATTCTGAACGTAAGGTAAGAAGTCAACAATTATAGACAACTTGCAGATTCCTTGGAATCTACCCTGTGACTGGTAGTGCAGTGAAGGTCCACCAACTTCCTGGGTTTTGTGTTCTGAACTTAAATTATGGCAGAGCCATATGTTGCTGAGGGAGGAGGGAGGAGGACTAAAGAGATGTCTGAGCTGCAGCAAACACTGAAGAGCTACCTTAAACTGGCCCAATCTATTAATTTAAACCAGTTGACACTCCTACTGATCCCACTTCTTAACAAAGGATTGGTGCTCCTAGCTGTCTTAGCTAAAGCATTTCTAAGTGTTTTTTTCCCTCTAATCAAGCAAGCACAGATACAAGTCAATAGAGCAATTCATTAACAAATCTCGTGAGATTCACCCCCTCCCCCATCTCATCTCTCTCCCCCCCACCTTGGGGGGTTACCAAGGGACAGTGGATGCACTCTGCAGAAATAAAGCCAAGTCTCTTTCGGAAGGGACTTCCATATGCTAAGGGTCAAGGGAACTGAGTGCTTTTACTCTGTTTACTATTCACTATACACAAATGGCAGCTAAGGTCACGTTGATCAGGCCCTGTTCTTGGTACGCAACACAAAATTTCCATATGGTCCATGAAAATGGATATGCTCTTTCTTTTTCCTCCCCCCACCCCATCCAGCTTCCCACGGCTTTTTCTTTGTGCCGTGCTGGTTAGAAAAGTAAAAGGAAGGGTGCAAAGGGTTAGTGCATCAGTCAATTGCACTCCACGGCTTTGTGCATCAGTCCAATTTAGGACATTGCAGTGACATTCCTCTCTCCCTCCCAACCACCCCCTCCCTTCCATTCCTCACTTTCTCCCACCCCCAAACTCCCTGTTCCCCCCCTCAGGCATTCAGGCCCAAATGCTCATGTCAGTCTATTAGAACGTGATAGAAGTATTGATCAGCGCCTCAGCGTCTAAGTCCTTTTGAAACCAGTGTGACCTGCTGAAGAGGATTTTGTGTGGAAGACCCTTCACAGAACTCTTTCAAAACCACATAAATAAAGCCCTTTGCTGGCTTAAAATGGCCCGTCAGATTTGGAACTACAGAAGCCCCCTCTTTCTTTTTCTTTTCTTTTTTTTAAAAAAGGGCAACATGATTGTCATGGATATTACACAACAGAAATAACAACAGGCCAAGAAGAGAAGTCTTGGTGCCAAACAAAACTAGGCCAACCTATTCTTTTCCTTTTCCTCCTTCACCCCCCCCCCCACCTTCTTGCTAAGCCCCCTCCCATCATTCTGGGATACAGATCACTGACAACTCAGTAAATAGGTTGTTTAACCCCTTGAAAGTGAATAAAGCAGTTGGACACAAATGCATTCAAATGGATTTTTGCCCATGTAATGGGCAAAAAAGTATATTCATCTTTTTCGGGTATTCTTGTGATCTGATCACACCAGTGCTTGGATACTTTGAATATTTCATGCAAGACTACAATAGCTGTGATTTTGCCCCCAGAAAGACAAGGGGAAACTATAGTTTCCAAGTCCAGTTTGGGGACTAGTGATTGTTTCAAACCTTGCTTAGTTTAAACTCTACACCCCCTGTGATTTTAGGATTTGCCCTGCTGGGTGCTTATTAACATTTTTCAAAATATGCCTGCCAGATGCAGAGATTCAGATCACTTCATCTGCTCTCTACACATAAGCATAACAAATTACCTTTTTAAATTTCTCAGCTGTTCCCAGTTCATTCATATATGAACACACACGTGCACGCACACAGATGGGAAAAAAATACATTGGATACAATAGTTTAACTTTTTAACTGGGTACGGTATGACTCAATGGGTCATGGAAATGGGACGTCTATTTCTATCGTGTAGAGCCTTCTGTTTTATCTTTTTCCTTCCTTTTTTTGGCATGGGCTTCAGTGGCTCCCTTGTTACCTACAGTTTCTGATTCTTACCCACCAAGTGATATTTTTTCATAACTCTGGAGTGGACTTTACTGTTGATTCCAACCTGTGGCTGTGTTTGAATAATGTAGTCTTTTCCATTCATTCATTTCATTTTAACTGTACAGCAGAGGAAGATGTTGTCTGCTAGTGGGAGGGGATAAAGTGGTGGTAGCAGCTCATTTCCCTGGCAAGGCTGAGCTTGCTTTTTTTATAGTGTTCTGCTATCCATAAAGTCCTTCATGGAAATGCATACAAGCCCTTCTCACCTCTTCTATTTCTGCTTTCCTGTTTATGTCACAAAGTCATCACTTGCAACTACTGACATTTTTGACACAACATTGAAGCATGTTCAGAGGTCTTTCAATAATCAACAGGCTAAAATTATGCACCATGGCTACTAGTACTTGCCCTGTTACTATGATCGTGGCTACTGTGATGCCTTGTCAGTTTGATGGGTCCACAAGGCAGCTTGTAACAATAAACAATTAAAACAGCCATGTCTCAGCATGAGGCAGATTAAAACAAAACAAGATGAGCAGGGCCAATTAAAAAAAATGCATCTATTTAAAGCATGTTGAGCAACAGAGATAACAGCAAGCAGATTGGAAAGAGGTGGTATGGTTCCATCCCCCATTTCCGAACCTGCACTGCAATCTTTTCACGATGACCTTCATGAAGCTCTATGTCTCATCCAACTCTATGATACTTTTTAAGCCTTTAAAGTCCTCTTGAAACAGTATAGCTTTGCACTACTTCTGGAAAACTACAAATGGACCATTCACATGGACAGGAATCCCTAGGCTGATGTTTCATCTTCCATCGATCTGATGGATGAAAACGCAATGCAAGGAAGAATGCCTAATAATAGAGCACTAACCCAAAACTATAATGCCAAGGAAACATAGGTGGGTGAAGAAGTTTTATGGGATGCACTCCTTTGAATAATCCAATCAAAGATGCATCAGATAATATCTGAGTTGTAGAAATTATACATTAGTTAACATTTTTGCCCAAACTTACACTCTCATCTGCCTTTGCTTGCTTGCTTGCTTGCTTTTTAATGTTGTGTTTTTGTTTTTGCTATGCTTTGAACTCACTATGGTGAGCATAGAATACTAAATTTAGGGCTGGCTCTATCATTGGATAATGCCCACATCTGACAATGGTTGTGGTAAGAATAAAAAGGCAGCCTAGGTTATTTAGTTTACTATAATTGGATTTGTTCTGCCAGGGGAAAAATATTTATGGGCTTTTCAGCCTCTCATGCTAAAAATAACCTGAAGGGTATAACTGTTATAATATCTTGATCAGTTTTTTGCCCCTTGATTTGTGGAAGGGAGAGGTGCTGGTGGTGGGGAAGTTGCCTTTTGACCTCCTGCCAAATTAATCCAGGCTCTGGACTTCCTTATATTGCCTTTTCCCCTTTAGCCTTGTATCTAAGAAGGTTTAGAACTATGCTGTTTCCATATTTTGCACCATCCTCCTAGATACTGGTCTGAAAAGTCTAGGAGAATGCATGGTTTGTCTAAAATTTGAATAACTAAGGGCATCCTACGTTCTCCTCCTAGTTTAGCCACTCAAGTATCACTCCAAAGCAGAAAGCTATCACCAAAAATGAGGATAAAATTGACATTTGTTCATTTTGATCCACTGACATGAACGTAAAACAACTACTGACATTGAAATAAGAATAAAAAAATACAAGTGGCAATAAAAATCAGAAGTCCATTATGCCTCCTCAACAAATAGGCCAGGAGCTAAGTGCTGTTGGTCATATTCAAGTCCATCCTTTTCCTTCATGGGCTTCTTTCTCTTTCAACCAGAATTTGAGAGGGATTGACTTTCTGAAGAGGATTATCTCTTGTAAAGTAGGATGCAGGGCCACCCTGACATGAAGCCTTCCTCAGTTAACCAGGCACTATAACTACAGTATGCCAGGCCTGGCTCAAAGTTATTTGTCATCAGCAAATAAAGCAGAATAGGATATGGCACTCCTCCCTGGATCAAGGTGTGTGGTAGCCAATGCACAACAAGTTCTTTTAGTGCATCTCTCAAGCTCTCCTTCCCATTCTGGACAGCGAAATGTAACACTGGGTTGAGAAATTCTCCTTCATTTTTTTCTTAATCACTTCTTATTCAGTTTTATGTGTAAAACGGGACATTTATGTGGACATTATTTCCAAGGAAAAGAGAATTTTGGAGAAATTCTTATGGGTCGATGTAATTTTCTTTCATTGGCCAGAGACAGGGTGGCCAAGGGGTGACCTTCATTCTTTACTCTTCTTTTCAACAGACTGCAGCCTGTTTCTTCTCACATTTCAGTTAAAGGAAAGGGGAAACAATTCCTGCCCCTGAGCTTTTTTTTTTTTTTTTTAGTAGTGGTGCTGCTACCACCACTAAGGAAGAGGCCTTCTCCTGGGAAGAGATACCATCCATGGAGTCTGTGTCACCTCAAGTGTGGTGGAGAATATCAAAAGACCATTTTTGCCCCAGCTCTAGAAAACTCCCCAACAATAAATGAAGTAAGTAGTAATTTACATCCCAGGTCTGCTATTTAACCTAATAACAGTGGTGGCCTAGACCGTAACTATGCATTCTACTCAGAAATATCCTTACCTTATATAGGTAGGTCTCCCCTCTTATATTTTGGATGGATGGTCTTTGCTAAGAAATCTGTAATAATTGCTTACAATTTACTCTGTGAAATAAATAGGCATCTAAAATTATTTTGCCTCTAATAGCTCTTAGCGTGATTGCAAGTAGCAAAAACAAATCAATCCAAGGTAGAATGAAGAAACATTTAAATATACCCACCCCCACACATTATCTTCTGGAAAGGAGATCCCAACATTATTACAAATTATAAGGTTAAGACTTCTTGAACACATCCTAGCTAGTTAAATATTTAAAACTCCAGGGTAAGAAACACATGGACTAATGAGCTTCAGGCAACTGACTATGGGGATCTAGGGGGAGACAACTTGTTTTATATTAGAGTGCATTAGTGAATATAAACCAGCCAAAGAAGTGTTTAATTAAGGATTATATTGATATGGGAAAGGCGAAGGGAGATATGAATTTAGAAAGAATGTTTCCCTGTGTAAATTGGAACTCAGAGGAAGCATTGCACATGCGTGCACAGACACAGACACATAACAATTTATATCTAATCTCATTGTTGCATTTTGTTGAAATGAGATGAAAAGTTATTCTTCCGTTAATTGATTCTCTAACACTAGATCATGGCCTTCCTCCTCCCACTCCTGCTCTCCCTCCTCCTCCTCTTCCTCCTTCTTGGCATTCTTACCTATCACTGGTGCTTCTTTCATTTTATTTTCCTAGTTTGGATACAAACAATAACTTCTAACACCTTCTCACTTAACGGTCAATATGAAGAGAAGCCGGCAGAAAATGTGAATCTCACAAATATATTACACACATTACGCACACACACAAACACAAACACACGTGCTACAATTGCCACCAACCACCATCATCAAAACCAGCAGGAACCTTCAGAGAAACGTATTATTTCAGCACTGAAAATGTAATATTTAAGACTGGGCATTGGTTGAAGGATTGGACAAAATAGAAGATATTATCAGTCCCTGGAATAACAGAGAAGCAAGAATAGGTGGGCTTAGCAAGATGTGGTAGAAGACTATGCTTAGGAATGGATGGCCAAAGGTTGTTTAGAATGGAGGTGATATGACAGGTGTATATGTTGCCAGAAATGAAAGGAGAAGTGATCTCAATAGGCCAATCAACACCTGAAAAGATGAGAGAATCTCAAGGGTACAGTATGTGAGATTTTGCTATGAATTTGTTGCATTAAAATTTTAATCCAAATACACCAGTAATGGGTCTTCTGAATATATAGGAGAATCCAAAATTCATGTGTATGTGCATGCTTCAAAACTGACATTTTTCAGAATTTTAGAACCTGGTGTTTGCCTCCAAAAATATGCACTGATATTTTTGAGGACAATTTCATATTGCAGAATAGTACTCTAAAACTGCACTTTATTTTGAGACAATTGGTTACAAAAAGAATATATAAAAAATTCATGAAAAGGCCCTCCTTGGGAGCAATGTGCATTTCCTGAAGCTGAAATTTAGAACCTCAGAGCTACAGGGCAAGTTGCGATATCTAGATCAGAATTCCCACTGCTGGCTGGGGAATTCTGGGAGTTGAAGTCCACATGTCTTAAAATGGCTAAGGTTGAGAAACACTGCTTATACAGGTGGTGCCTCTATGTATTATTTATGGACTCATTGATTGATTGATTGATTATGTACCATCAAGTCTGTGTTGACTCTTAGTGACCACATAGATAGCTTTTTTCCATGATAGTCTGTCCCCAATTTATGGACTGGGGGAGGACCATTCCTCAGTCTGAACTGTAGCTTTGCACACTATGATTATTGCACAGTATAGAAGTAACCACAATAATTTTGGAAAGAACTGCTGTTTTTAATAAGACCTTTGTTACTTCAAAGATCACAGATGTCTAACCTGTAGCTGCTTCTGAATGGCAATGTCCACCATCTCTTATTACTGGCCATACAGGCTGCAGTGGCTGAAAAAAGTCTTGCCTTACATAGAGAGAGGGGAAAAAAAACCAAGGTTAATTTCAAGGTAGAGGACATTTACCTTGACCTGAGATGTACCGTATGTGCATCTCAGCATAGAGGATTTTTACTTTTCAGTTTTTAAAAAGCTTGCTGCCACATTGGTGCACACTTGTTTCACTTGTGAAAAATATTCAGAGTTACTTTTATGGTTTTTTGTTGCCTGTCCTAGGCTCCAGGCCTCTTGCCTTTAATGCAAAACAGTATTAAATAAGAGCCCAACATCCTCTTCTAGTTTGGATTCATGGTATACAGCACATGAGATGTAAAGATAGTTTGAATATGACAAAAGCCATGTCTTGATTGCAGAGGCATTACAAAAAAGCAATGTTAATTGGATCAGCATAATCAGGAAGCCCTCCAGATCTTGCTGGTGCTTCTACTTGAGAATGTTTGACAGTGTCTGTTTGAGAATGTATTGTCAGTGGTCTCTGCCTGACTTCCTTGATCTCCTGTTGACAGATATTATCCTATTTTTATTTACCCTTAAATGTATGGTTGCTTGAATTTATTAGAAAGCCAATTGAACAATTCTGAGGAAGGAAGGAAGGAAGGAAGGAAGGGAGGGAGGGAGGGAGGGAGGGAGGGAGGGAGGTCAACTTCCCCACTCCCAAATTTCCATATAAACCACCCATCAGTTCTCTTTTCTACAATAAAAAAAAAATGTCCAGAGGATAACATTGAGAGTAACAATGCTCCGATTGACACTGGCAGATGCAAACCTGACACCCCCCCCCACCAAAAACCCCAGCCTAGCTGCCATTTTAATAAGAAAACAACATCCAAGCGGCACGTTCACACCCACCCACACACACCAAAGCATGCAACTGGATCATTAAGAAATTGAGGGTTGGCCTTGTCATCTGGCATAGGGAGCGCATCCATGTTTGTCATGCGACTTAAACTTCTTTTGACATCTAGTTATGTCGAAATGTGACTGATCACCTAGGGGTCCAGGCTCCTGCGAGAGAAAAGTTCACTGACAGACCGCAAACGGAGCCGATCTTAAACGAAAATCAAGAGGAGCGCGGCGTTCTGGCATCTGACAGTCGGCAGCTGCTACCTGAATCTGGTTAACGAAGACGAGGACAGCACCACTGAAGACTCATATTAGCATCTGTATCCTTCTCTCTCATTATCACACATCTGCCCACTTTTATTCCAATGACGCCTTCTCTGATGTGACAGCTCTGGTGATGTCAGGGAATAGGTACTGGGGAAGCCTGGTAGTGGAGCTGAGATTAGTCCCTTTTATTTTCTAAAGACCATGGTTCTTTTTGACAGTCAAATGTCACTGAAGTAAAGAGAGATAATTAACATATTTGGGCAGTTTCAAAACAAAGCTGAGAGAATGCTAGGAGATCTGCCAAGGAGCAAGGAGACATCACTGGGATTCCTGAAAACAACAAAGGGTTTGAGCAATGCCTTAGCTTTGCTTTGGCAGGGCTGTGTTTCTCTTCATTTACATCTGTCCGTGGATACCCTCCACTAAATGTATGCATCTGGATGCAGCAATAGGGTAAGAAATGTACAAGTAAGTGGAAATGCATCAGTGCATTTGGAGATCTCCCTGTGTCTTTAAAAGTCCCACTTGGGATCCCCACCACATCACCCTCTGGTCAGATTTTGTCTCCGAAGAAATATGGTAGAATATACAATCATCAGCTTCAGTTCTAACAGATCCCCGTGAATGTAAATCACATTCATTTTCTTCAATGTTGTCTCTTTTCCCTCCCACGGTGCTACGTAGCAGAGTTGATGTTAGAGTCAGGTTAATCTTGGGGTTGAAAATGACACCTGAGGATTTTCTGGGAAGAGAATATGCCACCTGACAAAAGAAACCGAGTCACTCGCCTGGGTCAGAACAAACGAAACTAGGCTTCACAGTTTATAAATGTAAGTGGATTTCCTATTCTTACCCAAAATAGGCAAATTTAAAATGATTCTCAGTTCATTGAGTGTTAGGATTGGTCTTTGTAATTTCATTTCCACGGGCTGCAAATATTTACTAAGCAAGAAGACAATCCCTTTGAATTTCAACAAATCCCCAAGAATTGTTGAGATCACAAATATTTCCAAACACCCGTTCAGGAAATTAAATGTGGTTACTAAGATCACAAATGCTACACTTTTGGAGGAACTGGAGATTCCTCAAAAGGAAGAGAAGAAGGGAGATGCCTTTCTATAAAAATTCCAAGGAACTTCTCAAATGGCAAAATCTGGACAGCAATCTTACAAAGATTTTGAACATTTCTGCTGGTGGGACCCACAAACTCATTGTCAACATCCAATACTGTGTTTGTAGGTTATTTTCCACGTCACAAATATATGGTCATTCTGTGACTATCTTTTGCACATGTATTCATCTGCATGAAAGGATTTTCAAACAAGTTAGCCAGTGATCTGCTACTGTAACTAACTTGGGATGAACAGGGAACCATATGGTTCATGCCTATGAAGAAATCTAGTTTCTACCCATGAAAACCTAATACACAAATAATGATGCTTTGTTCTGCATTTGTAATGAATTCTAATAACCCCTGTCCCTTGTTCTTTTCCCTCTGTTTAATTCTGGATGGCTCCAATCTTTCCCAGTGTTGGATTCATCCTCTTAACTGACAGCAATTTGAGGTGTCTTCTTTGTTTAATTTATAGGTTTCATTTCTTCTCTTTTTTTTTCCTTTTGTTCCTGTGATGGCCCAGAATTTTTATGGATTAATAGAAGGAAATTTCTGCTCTCTGTCTGTCTGCCTGTCTGTCTCTCTGGCAACTAAGCAATCAACAGTTCAACACATATACACACTGATAAAGCAAGAATAGCTTATTTAGATTGCTGTAGCAGGTTTTAACTCACAATAGCAAAGTTTGAATACACAATAAGATAGTCATTTAAGTGGGCATTAAAAAAAAGCAGAGAGAGAGAGAGAGAATCCAATGTCATTCATTCTAAAAAGGCATTACACGCTGCCCACACTGTACCAAAAAATAGGAACGTTGACCTTTTTATTACAGACTTTTTTGTTCTGCTGCCCTCTTTTCAATTGCATGTCCACCGTCTTCCTTTCTCTCCCTCTCATGGACACACACGCGCACACACACTTCTGCTGTATGTTATCTCAAATAATTACCCTCCGCTTTCAGCAGTCCCCAGTGACTCCTGCTAAAAAACCCTAACTCATTGTTGGTGAGAGAGGAGGGATTTCAGACCGGCTTCTGGAGGCCCGGCAACACTCTTAATTAACCACTCAGGTATTGAGATGCCTCTTATGCCCGTCTTCTATCCATATGGCTAGAACTTGTCCACAGCAATAATCACGGAAGAAAATAGTGTATCAAAAAAAAAGGGGGGGCAAGAAGAAGAGAGGAAGAATGGAAAAAGGAGAGGGCATCTCACAGAAGAGAAAGTGTGTGCAAATTATTTTTAATGACTCTCTTCTGGTGTGTCAGATTATCTGTAATTTCAAGCAGGGCGCGATGGCAGAGGGTGGGAAGTCAACCATATCTGTCCTTGACTTTTCTCCCCTCTGCATTTGCCCTTCTGACCAGCCTTCTGCACTGCAAACCTGGTTCTTAACACTGACATCAAGAGAGTGCCCCCAGTAGCCGAAACAAGCCTTCGGGCGCTGAGAGAGAGGCCTTTTTACTGCCTGTGATTTTGATAACCCTTTGTTTCTGCTTTGTGACTTCTTTCTAAAGCCCATCAGATATATGGATTTCCTAGAAATGAGCAGGATTTGCAACCCAAAGTGGCAACGTCAGTTGGGGAAGGTTGGGTTGGTTTATTGATTGATCCCCCCCCCACTTTTCCAAGATTTCACACTGTGCCACCCTCTTTTCTCGTTGACAATCCCTGTCCACTGGTGAAAAGGAAATGCAAGGAGAAATTTGGAGTTTAGCAGTCTTAATTAAAAACAAAGGCTAGGCCATTTACATTTTTATTTATTTACTTGTTCGGCGGCGGCAGAAATCTTGCACTGGCGGTGTCAAAAGACATTACGTATGATTTTCTGTTCTGACAGCAACCATTACATTTAAAAATTCATTACAGCAAGGTTAGTTAGACGTGTGATGGATGCGGCTTTAATCCTGCCATATATTATTATAGTGAAAATGTAAATGATGAAAAATATTTTGTGCTTATCAGCATTTATGCGGAAATGTGTTTTGCGGTGATATATGGTGTTATATTTCTATTTTTCTGCTGAGGAGCAACAAAGGAAATGTTTGTGTGTGTGTGTGCGTGATGTGTGATACACTGTATACGTGTGTGTATATATACAGTATATATATGCATGTGTGTCTGTGTGTGTGTGTATTTACTGTATATATATATATATATATATATATAATATGTGTGTGTGTGTATACATACACATATACACCTACAATATAGACACATATACACATTTACACATACAAACATACATACATATGCTTTTAATAGAATACTCTTGTTGCACATGACTTTAAACGTATTTACTGAGGACATGAATCCAAAATAAGTATAAATGTGCTCGCTATGCAAATTGTGCTTTGTCTTTTTTCTCTCTGTTGTGTTGCATATTAGTTTGCTTGTGGTTTTCTTTTATGACAAGGAAAGTGGTTCAGGGTGGTTAATAACACATCATGCCAATAATTATCCAAGATGGGAGGGACAGATGTTTAGGGAAAACCTTTCTATTTATGGCAGCCTTTGTGGCTCGTGCATTACGGTGCCTATGTGTATCAAGTGTTGTGCATAGATACACTGTGCACACTTTAAAAATGCTGCAGAAGAAGTGCTTCTAAATTCATGTCGGGATGAACAGAGAAACAGCACCTCTATGGTATTAATTACAATAGCCATATCTTCTTTTGTGGCTTCTCATGTGAGCTTAAAAAAAAAGATGAGGCTGCTTTAATGAGTTTACTAATGTGACTTTTAAAGCAGCCACCTCTTCCAAAGCACTTCTTCCAAATATTAGCATATGGCTAGTGTACATTCATCATTAGTTTTTCCGGCTATTCCATGAGATAGAATCACTTAAATGTGACCAACAGTACCATGTATTGATCACTGGTGTCCAATAGGGTTTTTTTTGGGGGGGGGGGGTCAGGGGTCCAGACTACAGGCTGTGCTTCCCTGCACCCCCCACCCCAAAGGAAGAATTTTTCAGAAAGGCATCAGCAGGATATATTGGTGAGAGAAGAGAAAACCTCAGTTTCAGCTTCACCACTAAGGCTTAATGCAAATCTTCTGGAGGAAGTTAAGACTGACTACAGCCTTGGAAGGAACAGCCAACCTTGGTCTCCGCCCTGATGCTTATCCCTATCTGATTTTAAAATGGGACATGGAAAATACGTGTGCTTGAGCTGAATAATAACAGGGGTCTGTCAAGTTGGGTTGAACAATCCCTGTTCCGCTTGTATAAATAGAGCTGAGCTGTCTGTTTCTGTAAATTTGCTCAGCTTCTTATAACTGCCAAAGAGCAACAACTGGGTCCTGTGGGTCTACTAAGTTCTCACATCAGATATATCAGAGCCAAGATCTTGCACAGGTCCAGAGTTTGGGCTTTCCAGTTCAAAATTATTTTTATTGATGCAATTCCTGCTCTGTTCAGGATCCTAGCCAATTCATAAAAGAATCTGTGCTGTCTCAAGTCATGGAAGATTATGTCAGTCTCTCATGACTCCTTAACTGGACTCTAAGGTGTCTGGAGACCAAGAGATTTCATACCTGTATCATTTGCCACAGTGGTGATCCTTATTGGACTACAAGTCTCACCATCCTTTACAGTTCACCATTTTAGCTAGAACTTTGACTCTGGTTAGGAAACTGAATCAGGAGCCACAGAATGTCTACACTCAACTTAGACACTGAGTTTTGCCACTGCTCTATGACACCCAAAGCTATTTTCATTTACACCTTCCTAAAGTTTACAGTAGCCTTTTCAATCCGGTTCCCAGTGGACTAACTGTTCTTCAATTCCCATAAGTACTGAGTGGCCTACACAAAGATAAGGGAGGATAGGGTCTGAAGTCCAACAAAGTTTGAGGGCACCAAGTCAACATATATTATAAAGTAAGGTCTAAAGCATCTTTGGAATTACAGCTTCCAGTGATAAAACACACAGAGAAACACAATAATGCTGGGCAAAACTAAGACATTTTGTTACCTGAAATGATCTCTATATTCCGAAGACTGCCGTGAGAACTGAATCTTCTTTCAGTGGAACAGTATCTCTCATGTACCTGTGGCTATGAAGCAAGGCAAAGAGATGCAGAACATCCAACATCCAATGGTTCGCTCCCACTCCTTTCTCAAGCATCCCCTCTTCTGCCTAATGTTCGGATCAGCCCTGTGTTAATCCAGTTATGAGAGCAAAGGTACTTGATATATGTGATTACTGGAGCTTTTCCCCCCCAAGTATTCCTAAAATTTCTTTCTGGTGAAACTGGAGCAAGAACACCATTCCCCTAAGTGGCTATTTCCGCATAACTTTTCAAGTGTAATCATAACGTTTATTCAGTTGTTATGGAAGAAATCTCATTTGTCCATAGGTCTGCAATTACCTAATTTGTTGCATAAACTGTTACTTTTCTCCTTCCTCATGTTGATGACAGGATCATTTAATTGACTTTGAATTGGCTGGGCCTTGAAAATTGGTTCCACATTCCCCCCCACCCCCGTTTGAGTTTAGCTTCTTAGAGAAGTCCCCTGAGTGAAAAGTACACAGGAGTTGAATGCAATTTATAATGGGTTGCTTTTAAATGCGCACATATAGAAATGTATCTCTGCTTGTCTAAGGATGTTGTGGTATATATTAGTGCTGCAAAATTTAGCAGTGTTTGGCTCCTCTTCATTACCAAGCGAGAAATTTAACAGAGCAGGAACTGGGGAGATTTCCTTACAGTTCACTGTTCATAATTCCTGTGCTTAGCTCACCAAGGCTGTTTTCTTTAGGAAGTCTAAAAGCAAAGGGGTGGGTTTATCTGGCACCAGTCCTATTTATAAGAATTAAAAAAAGAAAAACTACCTCAAGCACCTTTGCTGCTTTCTCCTGTAAGGGTCACATCCGTTTAAATTAATAGCTATTGAACCAGTGATGGAATGTTGACCACATAACCTCTATTGTCTTGTGAAAGTTGTGTTTGAAGTCAAAAGCCCAACTCAACCAATCTGCTTCAACACTGAGGTTAAAATATTCCCAACTGCTGTCTTTAATTCATAATAAATTAGGAAGCAAAATAAAGGCGCTTACTATGAGAGGTCTATTTTTATTCTGGCTTCTATTATATGCACAGGACAATAGATACCAAAATATGTAATGAATCAGGCCTTTGCTCTCCAGATAACAAGTCAGAAAATATTATCCTTACTGGATTTTAACCTGAGAAATTTCCTGACTCAATATATCGCAAGGGTCCATCCCTGCAAGCTTGCAAAAAGGAAAGCCTCTTCTGCATTTTATTCTTGTTAAATTTCATTGAGAAGAAAATATTGGTGAAATCCCACTGGGTGGTATATAATATTCTAGTATTTATTTAGTAACAAGATGGCCAAGGAGTGAGTTTATTTATTTATTTATTTGAATTTATTAGCCACCCACCTCCAATGAATGAGGAGTCATGGTGGTCCATAGCTTCCTTGACTCTACATCCTTCTGTTGAAGCCAACGATGGGAGATATCAGGAGGGATCTTCCTCTTCCACTGGAATTTTTTTTCCAGACTGGGAAACGTAGCCATCCAGTGTAGCTTCAGAGCAAGGAAAACATTTGTAACAGAAAACATGACCACTATTGACCCCTTATGGACTTTTTCCGTGAAACAGAAAAAAATAAGCTCATGGTTTATGGTTTTGATGGTTAAACAGAATAGATTATAGAACGAAGTTCAGTCTTTGGTATGTTGTAACCAAAGAGTAAGAGGTAAACTTATAATTGTCCTTATAACTGCTGTAAATTGTCCTTATAACTTCGTACCTTTTCTTTCCTTTTCCATTTCTTCTTTCCTTTCTTCTTTCCTTCTTGCATTTTCCTTCAATTTCTTTCTCCTATACCATTGGTGACAAAAGCACCAAAAGTACTTGTGTTGACCCACTGCAAGCTATTAAGTTACGGGTTGTCTATTTTTGGTGGCTGCAAAAAGTTCATGTTCCATTTTGGGATATTTGGGGGTGGGGGGGATAGTTGTGATGTGGTGAAATAATAAGGTGAGTGACTTGGAATTATTCAGTTGTGTTAAGTCACGTTAAACACAGGAAAAACAGCAAGTGCTGATAAATCACAGGAACCAATAGTGATGCCAATAGCCATGTGCATCAAGATACTACCATGCAAATGAAGTCATGAGTCATATGGTGTCATTTGCTCCTATCTCACAATCCCCTACGCCTCATACTAAAGTAACTCGTCAACAAGATATACCTACACATCTTTCATCATTTTTCATCCTAGAACTTTGAGATATCTTCTGATTTCTTTTCTTTTCTTAAGCAGAAATGCATTTAAATTTCTAGATAGCACTGCATTTGGAAAAGAATATACATTGGTTTTATGAACTTTCGCACCCTCCACTTATTTGGTAGGTGGCCTGGGTAATAAAAGAAAAGTTATAACTGAATAAAAAAAAAAGTCTATGGAGATTTATGTGAATTGGATGAACTCGTTTGAGCGTTTGAATGTTAATCTGTTGGAAAATAGCTACCACAGTCTTGGAATAACTCAACACCATAGGGTGGAAAAGGCTGAACTGCAGCCTCTGTTTCTCTGACATTTTTCCCACTGATGCCAAAGTAAACGCAAGAGATTATTATGGGAAAAAACCAATGAACTACTGGAAAGGAAACAGTGATATATTTAAGTCAGCTTTTTTTTTTTAGATTCACATAAGTCTCAGCTTTCACCAATGCTTATGTTTCACCTGCTTGGCCAAGCCTTATAAATTATTCTTTGTCAAGTTTTACTTAGCCAACCTCCTCTTAAAAAGTGCTTTTCTTGTCAAACTCTCCATATGTTTTTGGAAGTTTACTTTTTTGGGTGATGCCCTCCCCTCCCCAAACTAATGTACTTTTGTTTTAATTTCCACCATAGTACAGGCTTCCTTGCTTGGAGTGTCATATTTCAGATTCAGCAACGGTTGTGTCTGAAATATGATTTAATTACTTGCTTATGGAGTCTTAATTATGACTTGTGGTTCTTAAAATACTTTTGCATTTTCTGTTGCTTTTGAGCATCCATTTTAGATGGAACGGCTGGCTATCACAAGCGTTACAAGAATTAATGCTAATGCTAAATTCAGGGAAATCAAAGAGAATTAGGGAGGAGTAGCACACTCATTTCCCCTCCTGGTCCCCATGTATACAAATTCCATGCTTTATGAATGTTCAGAGAGGGCTAATATTCTCATAGAAACATCAACATCTGCAGAACTTTGCCTGCACCAGCTCATGACTTGCTAACAGTTCCATGCCGTTTGGCTCCCAGTTAAGTCCCTTCTCTGATTGAGTCCACTTCTAGCAAAGATTGATATGATTCTTTCCCTGGACCTTTTGAAATGGGATATGTATCTGATGCTGTCAGCAGGCTGGAACAGGGAACAGCTTGTGGGCTTCCTCCTCGCTCTCATTAACCGGTTTCTTCAATGGGCAAAATGATGAAGATTACAGCCGTGGCCAGTGTTTCCTTGCATACAGCAATTGCTGTG
This sequence comes from Candoia aspera, assembly GCF_035149785.1. NCBI lineage: Eukaryota > Metazoa > Chordata > Lepidosauria > Squamata > Candoiidae > Candoia > Candoia aspera. The sequence continues at coordinate 20,517,080 of NC_086163.1, read as the reverse complement.
GGAACAAAAGCTTGAAGCTATTAGAACTCTGAAACAGCTGCAGCAGTGACATAAAAGCAGATGGAGGGCAGCTTGGATGACTTTGTAACAGCATGTCAGATGAAGATGTCCGAGTGGTGGTAACCATTGAGGACCATCACCTCCAAGGCAGCCTGCATGCTTAAATAAAGTGCAGGTTGATCAGTTCAGAAACCAAGCTGTGGTTCTAGTGCAGGCTGGCAGATTTCTCTGTAGCCACCCTGTACAGACAGATTTCATCAGCAAAGGAAGATCTGGCCCACAACTGAGTGGAGAGTTGTTAGGATAGTCCTATTACTATCACTCAGTGATAGGGCAGGCACTTTGCCACAGGAAGGGTTCCACAAGGGCTGGAGAGACTGGACAGTGATTATCAGTCAGTATAAACAATCCTGAGCTGTATTTACTTATTTAGGAAACTATATACTGTATACTGCCTATCTGATTCAAGATCATCCTAGGCTGGTCACAGCAACATTCCATAAAAACAAAAATAAATATAAACCCACAATAAATATAAATAGAAGCCCTCTGGAAGTCTGGACCAGTTGTAACTTCATGTAGAGTGGTCTTTGTGTGGAGCACATTACAATAACCCAACCAACAGGTGACAAAGGAAGGCATAAGTGACTGACTGTGAGTGACACACCTGATATGTGCATTATCAGTAGGTAATCTGCTCCGCTTTAGGGCAGGGAATCTCTGGGGGCTGGCAGGGGGCTGAGAGGTATATGATATCACCAAAGGGTGAAAGACTTGGATTTTAGTTCATCTGAGCAAAATGCTGGCTGGTCACAATTGGTCGATGCAACGCAGTAGAAAGGATACTCACCAAACCACAAAATTGCTATACATGAAGGGGGAGGCTGGTGGTTGTGTAGAAGTGAAATAAATGATTTTTTTTTTCATTCAGATTCTTCCCCCAAATGCATTTTTGCTCCACCTCCTCCTAACATAGGGATATGCAAAATGGGCCATTTCAGAGATGGTACGTTCCAGTGTTCCCCAGAATGTTCTGTTTTTCTCCCAGAAAAGTCTGTCTGTGAAATGGTGAGTTTTCTGACTCAAAGATCTGTTCCCTTTTGCAGCCTTCCCCAACCAGGTGTCACCAGGGTCTGTTGGACTTCCAACACCAACTTTCAGGCTGACTGAGAATTATGGAAGTCAAAGTCCACCCCACCTGGAGTTGGCATCAGGTTGGAGATGGCTGTTCAGTTCCAACTGATCTAGAACATAACTGAGGAATCAGCAAGAAGCCACATGTTGTTCCCATCCACACAGAACAGGAAATGGGAAGAAATTAGTTCAGTTCTCATTTTAATACAAACTGACCTCATCTGTCCTTCCTAAATTAATGTGCAAATGGAATGCAATTATCCTTGTTTTGCATGTTTCTCCAAATGTTACAAACAAAACAAACAAAAATTGTACATAAGGGAAGGAATGTGCATGAAAAGGGATTCAGTAGGGAAAATGGGTTGCGATGCTCCTCTGAGAGAGAGAAAGAGAGAGAGGGATTACGTAAATGTTTATATATAGTAATAAACTGGTGCAGAAATGATATGGAGTGAATTTTTACATGAGAAGAAATGTGAAAGGAAACAAAAATTCTTCATCCTTAACCTTAATTAGTCATGCTAAAGAAACCTATAGAGCCCAAGTTCTGGTCTAGGTAAGGGGATGAATGGGAAATATAATTTTGTGATAACAGGTTTCAGCCAAATTAGAAGCAGCAGTTAAAAGTGTGCTAAGCACGACTGCATTTTTATTCATGATCAAAGTGATTTCCATCAGGAAAAAGGAACTCTCAGTTCTGTAGCACTTAAAACCATAAGAGCTATGCTAACTAGTTCAATTTATCAGGCACGTTTAGCCCAGGTATTTCTCTAGTTGCCAATAGACTCTAATATGCATTGAGAAAAAAAGAAATTATTCAGCAAACAGAGTGGTTTCCATGGTGACTACAGGTGGCTTTGAATTTGATGTGCTCTCAATGAGCTTATACATTGATGACAGAATAAATAAAAGGTCATATGTACTTGATGCCACAGGTAAGCAAATGATATAGAAAGGTTATTTTTGTCCGTCATTCCATTATTTATTTTCTCTTTTCAGAAGCTTCTTGGGATGGAGAGAATTTAACCATAGGCTTAAATCAATTTTAATTTTGAACTGTTTTGGCCCAGTGACCACAAGGTGGGATGCATTAAACCCATCAATACAATGCCAAATCATCGAATATCAGTTAGAGCTCACGAATTGCATGAAGAAGATCTTGGGTTCAATCCCTGACATCGCCAAGACTCCAAGTAAGGTTGGGAAAGTTCTCCATGTAAAATGTGCAGAGCTTCCACCAAACCTGGGCTCCTGCCATGGGTGAGAATAACAGTTCCTGTCAGGGTCAGTCTCACTTCGCAATAAGACACAGACTCACTTAATGGGTATTAAGGATTTCTGGTTTATTGGAATGATGGCTGACAGAACGAAAAACAGGAACAGGGGTTGTGGTGTGGAGGTGCCCCTTTTATACCCTCTCGTAGGGCCCCGGGCTCCTCCACCCTGCATTGTCCCGATCCCTCTTGATGGGACCCTTGATGGCTGCCTGGGCATTTTCCCGGTGTCTCCCTTTGTCCCCTTGAATCGGGAGTGTCCTCCAGGGCACCAGGTGCGACTTATCTCTGCTCGTCCGATGTCCTTCTTTTCAGCTGTCTATGGGTCCATGGGTGTGGGTGCTTTGGGTGCTTGTTTTAATCCCTGGTTTAATTATCTTCTTCCTCTATTCCTTAATGATCATGATCTACGTTGTGAGGCTCTTTTGTGCCTTGCAACGAGGTCATGACAGTTCCCAAAATTAAATCAGGCATCTTGGCTGGGAGTTTTGGGAACTATAAATCCCAATATGTGGAGGATAACCAAGTTGAAGAAGGCTGATTTAGGCAATAGTAAGCTAGGTAGACCAACAATCGAACTTGATGCAAGCCAGGCTTCTGTGAACTATAGTAAGTGACTAGTAAACCATGTTGATGCTAGCCTTTCAGTGAACAAGAAGATCAGTTTCTCTAATACTAAACAGGGTTTCAGACTGTGGCGACCTCTACAAGATGAGCAAACTTTTAGTGATCGTTGACTATACTTAACTTTGGAAGAGGTATATGGGTCACAGTGTCTGAGGCTGCTCAGTGCAGAAACCTAGTACTATAATACTCCTGACAGATGATTTGTTTAAACACCTCCTCTGGATGCAATCTGGTTTCTAAATGTCTTTCCTAAAATTCAGCACCCAGACCTGGATACAATATTCTAGGTGCAGTCTGATCCATGTCCCTCCTAACATCAGTCAGAAAGTAGTTAATTTTGTTCTTAATTGAGATTGGTATTTCCTCATACTAATGTAACAAGTACTTAACCAAAAAAAGTTACGATTTCAGGACAACCTGAACTGTGAAGAGAAGTCTTAGCCTTTCCCAGTTTGGATGTTCTTTAGATATTTGAACTTCAGCTTCTATCATTCCTCAGCTAATCTGCCCATTGCTTAGAATTCTGCAAGGACTGAGGAAGGCTGGAGTAGCTATCTGATGTTCAACTTACCCTTCTGCTTAAGCATGGAGTGAGTAACAATGACTTGGGAAGAATAACGTTAAAAAAACAAGTGAGACCTCTTATAATATATTGCATGTAATATATGTAGGTTGCTCCTGGATATGGGAAAATTACTGCTTGACAGACAATGCAATATTAAAGGCCAAACTAGACAGCCAGTTTGGTGTAGTGGTTAAGGCACCAGGCTAGAAACTGGGAGACCATGAGTTCTAGGACTGTCTTAGGCCCAAAGCCAACTGGATGACCTTGGGCCAGTCACTCTCTCAGCCCTAGGAAGGAAGCAATGGTAAACCACTGCTGAAAATCTTGCTAAGATACTGCAGGGACTAGTCCAGGCAGTCAGCAGGAGTCAGCAGTGACTCAAAGGCATCAAAGAGAAAGAGAGAATATGTCATAACACACATGTACCCTTAGTACATTTGGGCTGGGTTCGCTTGTTTGTTAAACAGCAGTCACTGTGGAGGGAATTCATTATGCAAGGAAGACCACAGCCAGCCTGTGCATCTTCCACAACTGTACTTTAGAAACATGAACATCATATTCAGATACATCAAATGGATCTTTCATGTCATGCTTTGCCCAGCTGACCTTAAAGTTGGTGATTCCAAATATCTGACCCAGTAATACGATACCCCATGATGTTGATAAGAACATTAATTATATCTATCACTCTTGTACACTACACTACACTGTAAAGTACTGTACATCAAGCAAGCGAAAAATATTTTTAAGATACCTCAACTTTGGGATTTCACTGACAGATATTTACAAGATCCTGGAAGGAGATGATGGATTTAATGCCATACTGAGTCCAGAGCAGCTTAACAGTTTTGAATGCAGAGCCTAAAGACAGAACACACCCACCATATAATTTGTAGGATGGCTTCATGCCACTTGTAGTGTACACTTGCTATGCATAATTGTACATGAAGATGCAGTAGATTTGGCATCTGGACTTCTGAGAATACAAGACTCTTTCAGATGCAATGTGAAGAACAAAAGACTTCTGGTGCATGGATTGGGACTGGCCCCAACTGCTATAACAATGATTTTGTGATATCTGCCATTATATGCTTTCAAAATTCTAGAGGTGTCTGCTGTCCTAAAGGGTTGGTGATTCCTGCATAGAAAACAGAAAGAGGAAGCTGTCGTGTGGAATCAGGTTGTATATCTAATCGATGACGGGGTCTTCTGACTACTGGAATATCCAAGGGCCTGCTAATAACATCAGCTTTATAAACCCAGCAAAGAAATAGATTTTCCCCCCCACTAGAGATGCCAGAAAGCTACCTTTCAACTTACATCTTGTGCTCTGATCTTTAGATTATTCTTGCTGTGTTTTCCTTCTTGCAGATATAATATAGTAAGATGAAAATTGGTGTTCTGTAGATTTCTCTTCCGTCCATTGTCCTTTCAATTTGATAGTAAAGAAATTACTCTTTTTTTTTCCAAAAGAGAAGAAAACTTGGGCGTTGGTCTGTGGTTTTGGCACACGTCTTCATTAAGATGTGACCAAGGAGCATGTATATGAATGTCCTATCTTTCAAAAGCTTCTTTGCAAAATTCTACAATCTCTCTAGCTGTCCACTCTTGGGCTGAAACCCAGGAGAACAAGCAAAGGAGAATTCCTCCCTGATCAGGAAGTAAGGGCAGCCAGGAAGGCTGCAAAGTGATAGAAAGATGGGAAATAACAAGTAATAATAACAAAACACACAGAGACAGACACGCCCACCAAAAAAAAAAGGGCAGAAGCAACCACACATTCTGCCACCCCTGAGTGTAAAGGTTATCTCAAGAACATTCAAATGAACCCTGAGAATGAGTTAAGGCAACAAAATCTTCTTGCACAATGGATGAAAACCTTCAAAAAAATGAGAAAACCAGATTTCAGAACAATTCAGCTTTGTTATTTCATTATGGTGAATGACCAGATCCCACCATTGACTTACCTCTTCCTACCTCATGCGTCTGAGGAGAAATGAAGAGAAGCCATTTTCAGATTCCTATTTGGGATCAGGAAAAGACACTTTGCAAAAGCATCATGACATGTGGCAACTTAATTAAACATTACAGCAGTCACAGGTAAACAAGGCCTTCATCTCTCCTTTGGCAGGGGCAACACTAATAATTATATTGAGCCAATTGTTACGATAGTCATTTGGAAGAAATGTGCATTCTGACTTGATGTACATACAGTTACACGAATTGCAGCTACAGTCACATTAGTATCAAGGCCAGCATGATCCTCAAGTTTTGACATCTGTCTACAAGTGACTACAACACCTGTCTGGCCAGGGACAAAAGTGAAGGGAGATTGTAAGAAGGCAGTACACACCAAAAAATGTCCCCACCCCTTTTTTTTTTGACACATCATGCACAGAGACACACACTTATAGATTACAGAAATATCTTACCTGCCTTTTGCCTTCAAGTGGGATTCTGTATATGATATCAGCAGGCAACAAAAGACTAAATATCTCAGTATGATCTGGAAAGTTGAATTTGGATTACATCTCCAAGCATTGATCAAACATGTATCCCAACACCGCTCGGTAACTTTTTTGAAGTACATTTCTAAGTGCACAACTTGCAGTGAACTGGCGGCCAAACAGGAACTTATTGATCACAAGTGGCAGTTTGAGACATATGGGAAAAGACATGTCTTTTTTAGTCCTTCCCCCTTTCTGAAATTCTTCTTTTTCTTCAAATCCACCTCACACCTGAAACTGTATCTGGATTAATGTCTGTTTGTCCTCAAGCAGCAAGAACTGTTTCCTTCTTGCTGTTGACGGCAAAGCATTCTTTCAAAGCCATTCCATTATCTCTGATTTAGGTCAAGGCGGCCATTACTTCTGAGTAATTTATAAAATACTATGCTCAGAGGTATTGCACAATCTCATTATCATTAGGAGTCAGGGGGCTTTTTTTTGCATACTTAACGCCGGTTTTTAATTAGATGGTATTTTATTATTCATGCATATAATTTGACTCCCAACTCTGGTGCTTGTAAAGGGAAATTCATTTGAATCTGGAGTTTTAAGCCTTGTTCAGCGGGCGCTTTCGGCTGGCAAAAAAAAAATGGTGTGAGACTGCAATTGGTAATGGCTTTCTTTTAATTTAACTAATAGCTATCATGTTATGTACCTTTATAAATTTGTTAAATTCATAGCACTGGGAGTTGTCTCTCAATGCGGTAACACAGTAAGTACTTTGCTGTGTTTGGCTTTCACATACAAACTGTTTGCATAGCCTCCTTGATGTATTATTAAAATTGGTAATGGACTCTCGGGACGTCATCTCGTTATATGCCTTCATTTGCAGAATAAACCATGCCGTTGTTTTCATCTTCGCTCATGATTGTTAATGGCATCGGTGATGAGAGGGGTGGATTTCTTCCCCCCTTTCTTCCCCCCCCCCCACCTTTCTGCAGCCTTTATCAGCTGCGCTTTATTATGGAGGCAAAATAGCCAGGCTGCTGATTTTGTTTAAGGTTTTCAATTAGTCATTTGACTGAACACATCTGTTCCTGGCAGGATTCCAGGCCTGGACTAGAGCTATTACTGGTTTACACCTGCTGAGCCACAGCCATCAACTGTGAAGAGGAATAAACCCAAAATTGGCCTTTTAGATATGGTTGAAAAAGCTGTAATGTTGTAACATTTGACTGCAGTATTGGGAAAGGTATATGACAATTTTCCCACCAGCTTGATGCTCTGTCTCATACACAGCAGTCCAACCCATCCAAGTCAAATCTTAAAATCTGCTTTTGAGATCCATTTGTGTGTTTATCATCAAAATCCTCCATGTGGGGCTTTTTTCTCTGTTTTTTCTTCCCCTTTCAGCAACCAGGGCTTAATCAAAGCAGGGTTAAGCCAATAAGCCCATGTTATATTTTGAAGGAGCTACTCCTATTTCATAAATAGCCTCTTCCCAGAGAGAATATGCAGTGATTTAAGCGGAGGAGGGGAAAAAATTGCTTCATAATCTTGGATTTGTTCAAGAATATTTATTATATAGGGCGGTTGTGTTGCTGGCATTTGCAGAAATGGAATCATAGGCACTGGAGACAGTTAGTTGCAAGATACAGCCAGAAATGACTCCTTATTTCTCGTTCTTGTAGATATTTTGCTCCAACGTTTTGCTATTAAGAACCAAGAAAACACTCCATCAGAGTTAACTCACATACAGACAATTATTACCTTGGTTGGTTCAGAACAGAGGTCTAGGGCAAGAAGGACCCATGCTCAGAAATTTTACTTCAGCTCTGGGAATTCAGCAAATCCTCTCCTGAACATTAAGGCATCAGACTAACTTAGAGGGTTTAGGGCTGATGGTGCATGACATATAAAAGCTATAACTTTCAACTTCTTACTCAGGAACTGCTGACTGAGATGACTACCTCTGTTCATCTAAGGATGGATAGTCCATACCTCTCTGAGTGGCAAGCATTGACAAATGAGAAGGACAGAAGCATGTCTTCTCCCACTGAAAAGCAGATACAACGAAGCAGCAATCATGGCAAAGAACAGACCAAGGGATAAGAGCACTAAGTGCAGTGGGACGTTTTGGGGAACCACTGAGTGCATACTACTCATGCCTCCCCCACTGGAAAATCTGCAGTTGGCATTGCTGTTGCTAAAATAGCATTTAATGTAAGGTGATCCTTTGCAAGACTGCTCTATTTGATTTTTGCTACATTCATCCAAAGGAACATATATTTCAAAGGAAGTATTTATTTCAAATAGATAACCTGGTGTTTCAGCAAGTAATGGTCTAATGTTGCTCATTCATCTTTTCCAAGATCTAATGCTATGGCCAATTATCTTTTTTGATTGTGCATAGGGTGAGACAAGTTAATGGTTCTTCTCCCACCCCCACCCTCAACAATCTTGTAGTTAAAAAATGAAAGGCTGTATTTGCCTATGATATTTCAAAGACATGAAGTCCAATTAGTACAGAACATATCAAAAAAGAGTCCTACAGGCCAAGGGCTTATTTCCAGTAAAGGTGAGAAGATCAGCTCAAGACCAGTTCAAATTAGATCACTGATTTGATTCAGATTTGGCAATCTGATCAATTCAGTAAATGAAGCATTGATTGGATGCTTCAATTCAAAGTGCCAATCTGGGATGATTCCAGACTGATTTTCTGATATTGCTTTCCAATTTGAGAAAATAAAGCTTTTGCATCTACAAAATCATTGACTCACCTTGGAGACATCCAATTTGATCTGCCAATTCAACTGAGCTTTCTTGTTTAATTCAGAAAAATGATTTGATTGGGAGTTTCCCTCAAACTTGCTTTAAATTGAACTCCAATACAAAGTTTCACCAAGTCTTATTATCTTGTCCAGATTAAGACATTGTCCATTATGTCACATGTGCTAGACAACTACCACTTTTAGGAATCTCATAAATCTGGAGAGACAGCCTTCTTTCCCTGTTGCCCTCTAGATTCTGACATTTAAAACATTCTGTGTAAGCTACGTTGGCAAACAGCCATCAGAATTAATAGCCCTGGTAACTCGATCTTCCATGAATTTGTCCAGTTCCTTTCTAAAACTGTTGAAATTGGTGGTCATCACCAGCTCTGATGGCTCTCAAAACCTATCAGCACAGAGTTCCATTTGCTGTGATTGGTGTGTTAAACCTCTACATAATCTTTTAATAAATAAGTATATTGGGGAAGGGCAAACCATCTCTTGGGAATTTGGCTGCCCTATTTTCTTCAGTTTTATATATAACTTTTTTTTTAATTTCAAAGGCTGCAGAGGATGTGGCTGTGACATGATAGTCACTGGTGGAAGGTGGGATTGAGTTATCTTTGTGTCTGTATGTGTGTGCACATCTGTGTGTTTTAGGACGTTTCTAACATACAAACCGTCTGCTAATGGAGAGCAGTACAAATATTCTCTTTGAAGGCAAATCTCCAAATCAAATTGATTTGACTTCCAGCTCAAATTGTCAAATTGCATTGGATGCCTCTGAATCAGTTTGGACAATCAGGAGGTTTCCATGCATACACCGAAATGGCTTTTTTCTAAATTGATCCAGTTTGCTCTGTTGTTTCCTGAGTCCAAAGGGAATAGGATCAGACTGATTTTTCGAATTAAATTGACAATTCACATTTGGTTTCCCCGGATCCACTTTAGTCTATTATTTTGCACTTCCCATTGCAGAAAAACTGTGAAAACCCTGCTGGCTTTGCTGATAAATTTCAGTGATACAACCTTGGAGTGGCGGGTTCAATGCTTCATCCATCTCATTGGTTTCCCATTCCTCTACTGAGATTTTATGCTAGCCTCTCATGCTAGGATTTTGTCCAAAGGTACTTGCTAAATCATTGTCAATGTCTGTATGCTTTTTAAAAGTTTAACTCAATATATAAAATCAAATAATTTAATCAGAAGTTGTTTGATTTAATATATTCATCGCATAAACGTATGCATATTTCATGGCATGTAGAATTTGCATTTGCTTGTTGCAGATTGGATATCCCTCAGGACTATTGATCAAAACAGGAGATACAGTGGGAGAAAATGTGTCAGTTTGCCTTCATACACAATAGCATTTGCAGACAAAGATAAGAGAAAAGTGACACTCAGGGTCATGGCCTTTCGGTCACCCCCAATTCTATTCTCATATTGTATCCCTAGAGTAAACTCACCCTGCCAGAACTCTTCTGAATCCTTCCTTAAGTTATTGACTGAAGTTCTCTCTGATGTTCCTCACTAATCAGATGACAGGATGCCTGTGGTAGGCATAAAACAGAGCTCACCCTGAAGGAGCTATGAGCTGGTCCTTCATAATTGTTAACACACATGTATTTACAACCCTAAGAGGCCAAAGGGGTTTGGCACCAAAGTGGCCCAGCCAGCTCCCATTGAAATTCATTGTGGTTTACATGTATGGAAACCTCAGCTGTATGTAGTTAATCTTATCTTCACCATCTTGCATTGGATCTGTTGCTAGATTTCATGAATCACTCAAAAAGTGTAGAGCTGCAAACACCATTCTTGGTGCACAATTGAATTCTCTTCTTACAAAGAACTGGATTGAAGTCTGAACCCATGTCTTCCCAAATCTGATGTTCTCCGGAGGTGATGGATTTCAACTCCCCTGATCCTCAACCAGCCTTTGCATTAGATCAGATCAGCAGTGTTTGTCTTTGGACATGCTAGCAAATGGTTATAAGAATCAAAGGATAGCACATGCAGAGGCTCATTGAGAAACATCTATTTTCTACCCCAAGAAAAGGACAATTTATCACTATATCTCAGCTCAACCATCACCCAAATAACTATGAGCAATGTGGTAGACCTCACCAGCTCCAGTCTGATTCCATTCTTATTAAGTTTATTAGCCACAATTTTCAGACTGGAGTAACATGTGCAGAACTGCTTTGTGTATGCCCAGTAGCTACTCAAAATACTGGAGGAGGAATGATACCAAGTGGTTTGATGAAGCAAACAGCATCCCCTTTGCCGTACAAAACAACAGACCAAGGCGAATTATGAATACCCACACAGACCTAATAAACAGCTGAGACAATAATTTCTGCTCATTGTAGAAATGTGGCCCTATCAACTTTGGGTCAATAATAACAAAAATAAAATCAAGAGGAAGGAAAAACCCAGAAACAATAGAAAGTAGCTAATGATAGCTCAGCTTAGGTTAACAGTCAAGGTTATTTGGATTCAATTATCATATTCTAGAAATTCACATAAAGTCAGCTGATCCTAGAGTAAAAGAACATTTATCTAGCATAAATTATTTGAAGCAAGGAGTGTATTTTTTCATCTCCTTGGAAACCTTCTTCTCTTACTCATCCTCTTTCTTGAAGGTTTTGTGTTACCAATTAAATTTCCATCAGATCCAACTCACAACATAGCTCTAAAATTGGAAATTATCTCAAATGAAGACCTTCCCTCAAAACAGAGGAAAAAGGAATAGAAAGTGGTCACTCGATGATGATAAATCACAGCACTTAACAATGGATCACACTTCCTGGTAATACAGACCTATTGTGAGCAAGTTCTGAATTGGCAGAACTGCCGGTGAGGTGACTCAAGTTAGAAACTTGGCATTGGGCAAAGACAACCGTTTGCTTATTAACCACTTCTCTGAAATCATGTATCATTTTGGAAAACAAAGCCACCATACATGACATTTACTTATCTATTTCCTGTATCTGTGTTCCTTTTTCTATCATTACAAATCTAGACACTGGAACCACCTCCTGTCCCATGATCAGTTTTGATGCAATGAGTTGTATCACACAGTTCTTAAACCGTAAGTTTTGCTGCTACTCCACTTCCCACTCCCAGGATCTTCCAAGATTTTATATCTTCAGAAATCAAAAATGCTGCTCCATGTCAGTGGCAATCAAATGTTTGACATTAATATCCTTAAATATAGTTGCTATCACAAAAGTTATATTCCAATTTCATTTTTTTTTGTAATGTAACCACTTTAAGGTAAGGATTATTATTATTCCAGTTAGATCAACTCCAAAATGAACTGATATAGTTTACATCTTCTGGATTATAATCACCCATCAAAGTTTTGCTTTTCTCTGAGTCTTACAATGAAATCCTCAGCTTAGAGACTGAACTGTGTTTTAAAATGTGCCTTCTGATAACATTTAGAAGCATATATTTTTTAAAAAATTATATTCAAAAACATGCTTAAATATATACAGGTAAATATATACAGGTAGTCCTTGCTTCTCGATAAAATAGTTAAGAGCAGAGACATCACACTGACAACAAAGGTCCGCATAGTTAAAGCAATGGTGTTCCCCGTAGTAACATATGGCTGCGAGAGCTGGACCATAAGGAAGGCTGAGAGAAGGAAGATCGATGCTTTTGAACTGTGGTGTTGGAGGAAAATTCTGAGAGTGCCTTGGACTGCAAGAAGATCAAACCAGTCCGTACTCCAGGAAATAAAGCCAGACTGCTCACTGGAGGGAATGATATTAAAGGCAAAACTGAAATACTTTGGCCACATAATGAGAAGACAGGACACCCTGGAGAAGATGCTGATGCTAGGGGAGAGTGGAAGGCAAAAGGAAGAGGGGCCGACCAAGGGCAAGGTGGATGGATGATATTCTAGAGGTGACGGACTCATCCCTGGGGGAGCTGGGGGTGTTGACGACTGACAGGAAGCTCTGGCGTGGGCTGGTCCATGAAGTCACGAAGAGTCGGAAGCGACTAAACGAATAAACAACAACAGTCCTTGCTTAACAACCACAATTGGGAACAGAATTTCAGTTGCTAAGCAAAGCGGTCATTAAGAAAATCTGATCCGGTTTTACAATCTGTTTTGCAGTGGTTGTTAAGCTAATGACTGTGGACATTAAGCGAGCCACATGGCCGTTAAGCAAATCATGCAGTTCCCCATTGTTTTTGCTTGCCAGAAGCCAGCCAGGAAGGTTGAAAATGGTAATCACATGACCACAGGATGCTGTGATGGTCATAAATGCAAACCGGTTGCCAAGCACCCAAATCCTGATCACATGAGCATGGGGACCCTGCAATGGTCGTAAGTGTGAGAACTGGTTGTAAGTCATTTTTTCAACACCATTGTAAGTCTGAACCATCACTAAAGATGGTTGTTAGGTGAGGACTACCTGTATGTTTATGTCAAAGTTTATGCAGGTTTTTTTAAAACTCACTCCATGCAGTCAACTCAGAGTTCTTGAAGTATTATACGCTCCTTCCCTGGCAATAGAGAAAAAGGAATAAAAGATTTAAAAAAAAAAGCAAGGAAGCATAAAGATGGTAGTAGTAAATCAAACCATCCATCATAACCATATGGACTTGATAAAGCACCCCATGCAAGCATATAGCCATATATACCCTATTCCCATTCAGGGTAAGCTATGCTCTGCAAAGTGTGCTGGTTAATGACCACAATAGAGTTATTTCTAATTTCACTCTGCAAAGGGAAGGAGGGAAGGGAGGGAGGAAGGAAGGGTAAGCCAAGGGAATTTAAAGGCATGAAATATGAAAAAGGAATATAGCTAAATCCTATCAATATCATTTACTATGCCTCTTCCTGCCTTTCTATCCTTGCAAATCATCCTTGCTTCTGCTATATCTCTGTATGGTCTTTTGTTTTCTAAACTTCTTACCTCTTTCCTTTGGGGGATCTCATCAACTTCAGTCAACCACAACTTCCCCAGACAGATTTGACTAATTACAGTTCCTGTTGTTTTTGCATTCACTCTTACATTTCAAGTCAAAATCTTGTGACACGGTAATTACTGGAAGGGTCCATAAATATTGATTTCCACTACCTAGCATGGCTTTGGTCAATCTAGGTTTTTATGTAATACTTCTTAATAATATCAAGTGTACACTAAGTTGTCAGTCCTAGTCATACCTGTGTCACATTCCCTTCTAACTATAAGAACAGTGTTGATCAGTATGGGCACGTTCTGCTGGTATGTCAGAGCCCATTTGAACCTCAAGCATAATCATGCTATTCTATGCAAACTAGGATCTCTAATCAAGGCACCTTGCGAGCCAGCATACCTGCATCCCACCAACGTGAATGTACATGCATTCTGTTAACACACACTCAGGATGAAATATTAAAAATGCATAGTCCAGGAATCACTGCAGATGGTTCAATGAAACAGGCTGGCTTATTGTTCATAGATATCTCCTTTTTGGCCACCTTGGGAACTATATAAAAAGTTTCCATCCCAGCGGTTTGCACTTATTTATTTATTTATTAATCAAATGTATATGGCTGCCCATCTCACAAAAGTAACTCTGGGTGGCGTACAACAATACAACTTACCCTGTTTCTGCTGGAAAGTAATTTTCAAGGGACCAAAAGCCACTAAACCTGTTTGACCTGTTTGAGATCCAAGAAAGATGCATAAAGCACCAAAGGTGAGGATTCTATGTTTAGTTCTCAAAGGAAATATCTTCTGTTTCCAGCATAATCATAATTCCTTTCGCCATTCTGCCCATGAAAATGAGTATGATGTTTCTTGACTGTTTTAAGCATCAGGGCCTAGGTTTTTTTATGGCATGCCATTAAAACATTTCGCAACCACAGGAACCAAAAATTACTGGGTTACTCACAGCGAAAAAAGCAACATTTAATATTGCTATCCCACTCATTGCAACATGGTGAAGATTCAAGCCAGATTCAAGATTCAAGTCAGTGGTTCTTCCACTGACATCTGACTAAGATTCATCTGGAGGTCCAGAAGTTCAACCTGCAGTCCACTTCCTTTGTTAATGGATGTGAATTTTAAAAATGGAGGGATGGGAGGAAGATACTAAGGAAAAGTTGTGATGAGCCAAAGTGATTGATAGATAGATAGATAGATAGATAGATAGATAGATAGATAGATAGATAGATAGATAGATAGAGTAGGTAGGTAGGTAGGTAGGTAGGTAGGTAGGTAGGTAGGTAGGTAGAAAGCTGAAAGTCTGTACATTTTGACAATCAACCTGATTTGCAATGGAGGTTGAATAATTTCTATTACAGCTGTATCTATCTACTTTATCTATCTATCTATCTATCTATCTATCTACCTACCTACCTACCTACCTATCATCTATCTACCTACCTACCTATCTACTCTCTCTCTCTCTCTCTATCATCTTTTACCTGCAAAGAGGCAAAAACAAGACAAATTAAATTATAAGCACAAATGATACTAATTTTTAGACAAATCATGTTTGCTTGCATATTTTTAAGACAAACTAATTGTCCAGTTAATTAATCAAGGATGCATTTTATATTATTATTATTATTATTATTATTATTATTATCCATTTCATAATTCAGTGATGTGTGTGACTCAGTATGTGACTGTTTCTTTAAAACTAGTCTTCCCAAAATCTTGTCCCTCTCAGATGTTGAGATAACAACTTCCAGATTCCTCAGCAGAGTGACCACTGAGAATTCTGGGAGTTGTGGTACCAACACATCACTAGGCAACAGGTTTGGGGAAGACTAATTTAAAATAATGTCCACCCACCTTTCCCTGAGCGATATGGTGGAATACATATTAAATGAAACCAATAACTGTGGTTTGACAATCTCACACTCTACCCACTGGGACAGATGCTCACTGCTTCAGTGTTGCCACATAGATCATCTCAAAGAGTGCCTATTAGTTAAGTGCATAAAGTCATTACAGCCTTTAGCCATAACCATCAGAGGAGGAAAGGGCTCCAGTGCATCTCTCCAAGCTTGCCTGCACATGGTCACAGCCACATCCTTTAAGGAGACTTCACCACCATACAATAAATTATCTTCATTGGAACCACATTGCAAACAAAATGCTAATGGCATGGAACACTGACTGTTCTCAAAAGATCTTCCTGGTAACAGTGCATTTCGGCAAAATGCTAAACACTTGGTAACTACCCTGTGTTTCAGACTAACTATCACCATGTTTGCTCTCAAGAGGATTGCAAAATGTATCATGAAATAAAAACAGCTGGAAGGGAAACTCATAGTTTTAGGATAGGTGCCATATAGCAATTAGCAGGCAGAAGTTTTGATCTGGAAAATCACATTTGTTTTAATTGCTCCACTGTTATGTTCATAAAGAATTTGGCTTGCTCAGCTGGTTTTTTTCCCCCTCCCTTTCTCTTACTAGATAAACGACTTAGCAATGGAACAATGTAGACATTAGCACTTCTGTTCCAGGTTCTTCATTCTTCTAACTAGAATGATGGAAAAATGTCCTGCAAGGGAGGCTGAGTATAAATATTTATTGTAGCCTTAAAAGATTGTCTCGTAATCCATCCTGATTGCAGAGTATATCAGTCAGCCCAGATATTGCTTCTAATCTGAAGTGTAATGAACTACAGGCTTCCTACCTGTGAATCCCATAAAGCTTCTTTAATAAATGCAATATTTTTTTTCTCTCCCCCGAATTGGCAAACTCCAACATTTTGTCTGCTAAGGACTTCCCTGCTGGGGTGTGATAATAAAAAAAATATAATCTCCCTTCTGTTCAGCAATACGCTACGGAAACTTGCTTTGAATGGGACTTAATTGCAACTTTCACCAAGTACAGGAAAAGGATAATGAGGCATAACTGGATGGATCCAAGGCTGTTGTATCTGTTACAACTTCCTCTTCCTATTGGCCAGCTCCATGCCTTTCTGGGGTAATGCTAAACATATCAGGACACAACATTATGTTCCCGTGGCAATGTGGTCATGACTCCATCAACATGAAGGATCACTTCAGGGGCACAAATCTGGTTTTGTTTTTGCTTGAAGGATCTGCTGGAGTTCTGGGGAATGTTCTTGGGGAGAAGTGATAATTAGATTTCTATATACTAACAGGATTTCCAGGGGTGAGGTAACTTTCATCTGAGCTCCTTTTGACAACTTTTTTTTTTAATTTGAATCTGGAAAATACAGTGGTTTTTATTTTAATTCATGAATCTGGAAAATACAGCCATTTGGTAAACAAATAACTGAGGCTATATAAGTTTTTTTTTCCTCCCAGAAGGGAAGTGACAAGTTAGTGTTTTGGTTTTAATTTTTGTTTAATTTGAATAATGTGAGTGCTCTTTATCAAAGCATGCATAAGTATTAAAGGTTGAATGCTGAACATGTGACAATATATTTCTTTTTTGTCTGTGTCAGTTGGTCTAGGACAGAAACTAGCAGAGTTTTCCTTAAACTTGTGTGGAGAAAGGAATATGGCCAAGTGAACATTGTTAGTTAATACCTTCAATCAGTTCTTCAACTATTTAGTTAAATAGATGATTTTACATTTTTGGAATGATGAAATTCAACTGCTTGGGGTGCTCTAATTCTGTTTAAGGGACCAACTTTTATTTGTTTCATTCCTCTTTCCAGCAAACTAGAATTACTTTTGTATCTGACAAAAAAAATCAGGAGTTTGGGAGCAGACTATAAATTTTACTAAAAGGCACAATGTTTTATGTCTCAAGACTAAACAAGTGAGGGCAGAATTTATACACCAGCCACTTTTTTCTCCTTCCCCAACCCTCCCTTTTTCCCACAGATGTAATCTGCTGAAGATCTCTTGGAAACTCAAAAGCCTGCACACTATTTTGTAAACAGCAGCCCTAATAAATACATTTACCTTAATATGGCATTTCCTCAAACATCACATGGACAACCAAGCTTCCACCAGACACTTTTATGTGACTTAGAACAGACAGTGTCTCCATTGAACAGGGACTGTTGGAATTTTTTCAAATGTAGCTAATGAAATTTTATGCTCCACTTACCCAATTTTTGTCAGAGGAGGGAAGGATAAAAAAAACAGGAAAATAACAGAGATAGACTCTTCCAAAAGGTGATTCTGAGCCACATTATAGAAATCTTTCTTCTGTCGAGGACAACCATGTGCTTCCTTGGAGATAAACAGAGGGTGCCAATAGGCAGGTGAGACTAAGCAATTCAAGGAGATGATCAAAGCCCAAGGTGGCAGAGACATCATTTTTTTCTTTCTGACATGTTTTTCTTTTCTGATGATGATGATGATGATGATTATTATTATTATTATTATTTGGCTGTCTGTCTCTCTCCCTCTATCTCACCCCACCCAGTTCACATGGCAAGCTGATAGGGAACAGACTGATCACAGTTGCCAAGGAGCAGAACTGATTGTTTGTATAAGATTTTTGAAATTAGGCCAAGGGCTAAAAGTCTTTTCTTCCTCTCCCCTCTTATAGGGGAGGAAGATCTGACCAGGCATCAAAGTTCAGCATAGTTGGATACTTATACTGAGGCCACATTTCAATGGTCCATCAGAGCCCCTCCTCCATCTATCAAGCATCAATCAGAAATGATTTTCATGTTATTTGTCTTTTTAATCCATGCAAGTGCTGAAAACATTTTGCATAACAAGGTGTTTTAAAAACAGGGGAGATTTAAACCCAGATTCCTGTATTTATTTGGAACGCCTCCTAGTTTTTTTACCTGAGAAAGGTGCATTGCATTGCAGCATTGCACAATAGAATGAAACCATGAGTTGAAAATGAAGAACAGCAAATACACATGTATGACACATATGCAGAAATCCAGCATGGTCTTTTCTCAAGACAACATAGCCAAAGGCAATCCAAATTTTAAGGGAAAACAAGACTTTCCCATTGAAATAATTAATATGTTTTGGTGGATTTTCCTAGTTTTTGCGGTTTTGTTGTACAACATACATCCAAAGAGTTCTGTTGTGCATGCATATTTTGGATGGGAAAGGGGGGAGTGGTTGCCTGTGTATAGCAGCTACCAACAGCTGTCTCTGCTTTAAAAGCAAAGAGCTAGAATTTCATCACTGCCCTTAGTCAAGAGAAAGAATTAGTGTTATGTTAAATGGGCCTGGTTTTTTGCCTTTTTTTTTTTTGAGCAATGGCAGCTGGAACAAGAAACACACACACTTTTTATTTGGGAGGGGTGTTTTCATACAGGGAGCAGAAAAACAAGGGTTTGTTTTAAGAGATGACAACAGAGAGATTTCATGCTGACCAAAGACTTCAACAGATGTGTCAAGTTCGCCATATTACTTACAGCACTGTCTTGCTTCCAACGTGCCCACTAATCAGAAGTCCATATAATTGTTTTTTAAAAAGATCTGTTTATCAGGTCAGTGGATTGCCACAGGAATTATTAGCTGGAAACACCAGAATTGAGTTGTGTCTGTTCTCACACTTCGTCATATGACTTGCCTACAAGTGCATTCCACACCCAGATCTCTCTGCCTGAAAGTTATGTCTCCATCTGATAGATCTTTGAAACAATTCTTCATCATGTTTGGATTCCAGATGTTCTTTGCTTGCGCTGGAACCTCCAGACCAGCTTGAATTGGCTTCCTGTGGGATCTGGCATATGCTTAAACATGAATGAAGTAGTTCCATAAGCCTCATCCAAGACACCTATCAGTCTGGTTGTCTTCTTGTTTCAGTATTCTTAGACTTAGTGTAGCAGAGGTAGCGCAGCAGGCAAGGAACAAGAAAGAGATGGGTTCAGATCTTAATTCAGTCACTTCAGTCACTGCTTTCTGTCAGCCTAATCAGCTTCCCAAGATCATAATGAAGACCAGAGATTTTTTTTTTTATGGAAGTTAATTGACCTTTGTTCCTTATGCAGGGAGAGTTCAAAATCTGAGATGATCTGGTTGATCAATATTTTTTCATTTAAATATGTAAAACTAATCAATTTGTATAATCCCACAAGTTACTTAGCACGTTGGGTTTTCCCAACATTAACTGGGCCATTGACTTCCATGGTGAAAAAAGAATGAAGAAAAAAAGTATACCAGAAAGGGATGCTGTGAAAAGAAAGTGGAAGTGTTAGAATTAAGATCACAGTTTTTCAAAACCCTGCTTTGATGTAGGGTTGGTTAGAAAATGACAGTTTCTCAACTTCTCTGAAAAGTATCACCCCAATATGAATCCCCATGCATCCATTGCTGGAGTTCTGTCAGCATCCATGGCACAGGGACAATAATATATTGGTTCTACTTTCTCCAATCATATCTTCCTTATTGCTACAGCAACCAAAAAGGTGCCATCTGCTGTGGTGGCATCTCCAGATTCTACTGGTCTCTGGATCTATTACAACCTCCCCTTACGAACTTCCCTTTCCATTCCAGGTCACACTGGCTGTGACTTTTGTATGGGCTTCTATAGTCATAGACAGCTGTCTTGGAAACCCTTCCTTGTTCAGGAGGTGGTTTAAACACAAAAAGCCACCCAAGGGTCAGCCTTGAGTTTTGGGAGCAGCGTGTCTAGAACTCATTTTTCCTGAAATAAAAAGAATTAAATATTCCTGTCAAGTACAATTGCTTATAGAGAAGTCTCATGGGCTACTGGTTGACCTCAGAAACAAACATATTGCATGGGTACTATGAAGCTTTGGCATTCAATTCCATCTGGAGCCATTATCTTTGGTCTCCCTCCTATAACCTTAACTTGAGAAGCTCAGACATCTCACTATAAAATTACCTTATGTTGAATGTAATTTGGCCTCCATGGAGCGGTCAAGCATGGTCTTGAGTATATAGTGTTACATAATGTACGATGAGACGGCAAGAGGCTTTCAGCTGAAATTAGGAGTCGCCAATGAATTGGGTGACAGGTCATTTTGGATCTCTCCATTCTCTCACCAGAGAATCATCTCCTTCCTTAAGTCTGCCATGCGGCACTTCACTGGTGTTTATTACTGACTACATTGATACAAAATAATGGATCTACATACTTAGGCAAAGCTTGTGCTGCAATTAGCTATTCCTAAGTCTGGCATATCTTTCTTCCTTTTGTGATTCTGAGTTTCCTTCAGGAAGGAAGGAGGGAGGGGTGGAGGGAGGGAGGGAGTGGATCAATCCCTGAAATTCTGATCCAGAAAGTTGGAATTTTTGGAATAATTTAATGCAATCATATTTTTATGTGGTCATCCAAGATTTCCTCAGTACCTTTCAAGTTAATTGCATATGCCTTCCCCAAAAATCAACTTTATTTTATACATTTACAGTCAGGGAGCAAATATAAGCACATGCATATGAAACAGATAGGACAAGAGAAAAAAGGTAAGATCTATCTATCTATCCATCTATCATCCATCTATCTATCTATCTATCTATCTATCTATCTATCTATCTATCTATCATCTTTCTATAAGCTTCAGGAGCATCTTAACATGGAAGGAAATAATATCCATTTTTGTTTCTCATAGCTTCTAATTTTTGCAATTTTAAATTTGGGTCATCTCCTATCTGCTTTAGCTTGATTTTTTAAGTCATTAAACAAGGTTTTGTGCACATTTCTTCTGATGTGCACAGCCCTGTGTGCTGCTTTGCCTAAAACACACATTTACTAGTAAACTTTTCCTGATAGTCTTCTGCTTTGCTGTTTTCCCTTTATACATGTTTGTGCATGCTTTTGAATAGAATATACATTTTAGGTACATTTTTCAGTTAGACAACTGTATCACTATATTTGGAAACATTTAAATTTCCAAGGAAAGCTGAAACTGTAAGATTACAGAAATAGAATAAATTGTAAACAAACAAACAAACAACAGAAAAGGTCCCTTCCCTGCATCAGTCTCACTAACAGGGGCAGCTTTATTTATTTGATTTTTTTTTTCATAATTGTACATACCATGAAGCTCCCAAGTCTCAAAACAGTTTGCAAGAACAAGATTAAAATATAAAAGAACGTATGCATTAATGTCACCTAAAGAAGCCAAATTAAAAAATAGCAGTCCGGTCCCAATAGAATCACATTAATAAACTAACAGCCAGAATCCATTGCCTAATGAAACACAACCATCTTCAGAACTTTCCAGAAAGTCAGGAGGACAGGAAGCCAGTGGAACTCAAAAGATAAGGCTCTGGCACTGCCCAGGGTCTATCAGAAAGAAGGAAGGATTGTCTGAGTCCCTGTAAGAACAGAGGCAGGACCATAAACCTCTATCTCCTACATATTTGCATAAGATGAGGAATGTTTCTCTGGTGGCATTGAGATCTGCCACGCAATTCTGCTTCTCCCTGCCTGAGCCCATGGACCAGGGAGATGCCATCAGAGGAGAAACTGTAATCCCAAAGGTAACCTGAAATCAAACCATGTAGGACTTTTTATAGGATAAAACCAGCACTTAGAACTGGACATGGAACCCTATTGGCAATCAGTGCAGCTGTCAGAGTTTCGGTGTTATATTACAGTAGCAGCTGTCACACACTAACATCCTGGCTGCTGCATATTTAGTGGAAAAAGCCATTTGAAAATGCCAGTTTTGTTCCTATCCTTATTTATTTATTTATTTATTTCAATTTGTATATTCGCCCATCTCAAACCAGTGACTCTGGGCAGCGAACAATTCTCAAAGAAGCTTCTCCAGGGGTCAATGTTGTGAAGGCGATGGAAGGAAGGGGTGTTAAGGAGTTAAATCAGTGTTTCTCAAGCTTTGAGCCAGCTCAAAGCTCCCCAAGATTTGATTTCCTTCCGTAGTCCTTGTGGTGTTCAGCAAAACCATAGTCCTTGTGGTGTTCAGCTTGCTGGCTGGGGAATTCTGGGAGTTGAAGTCCACACATCTTAAAAGTTGCCAAGGTTGAGAAACACTGAGTTAAATGCATGTCTTCAGATTTGCAGAGGCTTCTTTAAAGAGAAAATGTTTCCTTTTTCATGCATAGATTTCAAACTTCTGGTAACGTTACTGGAGCCATTAAAAAAAAAGTTGCTGAACTCCAAGTGGGCATGTGAATATAAAGAGCCCAGCAAAGTCTGATTCAAGACAGAAAAAGTCTGTGTGCCGTGGTACACAGGCCAAATATACATCAAGGAATTCTGAGTGGTTTGGGCCCCGTTTTTTGCAATGTGGAAACAAACTGTATTTAGATTAGAAGAGTTTAAAAGTACACACAAGAGCCTTGAGGTTTGGTATCAAAGCTACATACGAAATACATTCAAAGTCTATTTTATGCTTATCTGTTCTTCACACACACCCATGCACAAATCCACTTGGAATTTAAAAGGTATTAATGCTCAGGAAAAAAACAATAAAACTTCTCACTCTTCATCAAATGCAGTATTAATCCAGCTGAATGGCCAACTCTGTTTTTAGCAGGTAAAATTTTCCTAGCAGGAAAATAAAATTCTGGTTTACCATTCTCCCTCTTCACTTTCATAGGCACGTCTCCATTTTATGAACTGGCAAGACTAGATTTGCAAATTCTGGGTTTTATAGTACCAGATACAAAACAGTGTCTGTGAACGAAAGTGTTTTATCCCAAAGCATATCTAATGGCAGAGCACAGATGGTCTGTAAAAACAGTTAAAACAGATTGCTGTCAAGGATATGATAGTTGGGTATATATTTTATAACAGCCAGTTGCCAAGTTGCAGTGTACTGCTCAATTGAGGTTGAATGGTAAAATATTGTTCCTCACATGTAGGAGCCCATACG
The DNA here is from genome assembly GCF_035149785.1 of Candoia aspera. NCBI lineage: Eukaryota > Metazoa > Chordata > Lepidosauria > Squamata > Candoiidae > Candoia > Candoia aspera. The sequence goes on along the minus strand of NC_086163.1, from coordinate 20,493,535 downwards.
CGTGAGCATCCATCCTTACTGAGATGCACAACTTTTTCTAGTATAAGGACCAGACTTAACTTCTCAACATCATGCTCACAAAAGGAGTGGGTGGGGCCAGCTCAAAGCTCCCCTGCATTTGATTCCCTTCCATAGTCCTCATGGTGTTCAGCAAAAGCTTAGGCCTTTCAGCATTGTCTCTTGGGAATGTAGAGTCAGTGAGAGAACAGGAAGACAACCACCCCGTCTCAGACAGCGACTTTCAGTTGTCGAAACCTGCATTAAAAATGACAGCCTTGAAAAATGAAATCTCTCACGCGCAAACTGAGACAAAATTTGAATGTTCTGAAAATCAGAAGAATTGAGCAAGTGTCCAAATCTCAGTCCCCCTCTTGGCCTCTCCCTCATTAGCCCACAAGTTCAGCCCATAAGTTATTGGGCTGCTTTCACGTGGAGAATATCGTTCATCACTGGTAATTTTCAATCTGTAGTTTTGGGCGCTGGGGAGCATGGAATAGTAAAGGATGTCATATTTTTCTTCATCCGAGGCGGCCAAATGTCTGCCTGTTTCCAGACAAAGGCTATACTTCTTTGATGCGTGCTTAGTGGTTCAAGATCCTACATTCTGAGGACAAGGAATATATGTCTGATCCCTTCCTTTTCCCTCGTGTTCTATGAATGTGTGAACAGGGCTTTATTTCTACCTGGGATTCAGTTGGATTCAAAAGACACCTGCCTCTTCACTAGAATATGGCGTAAGAGCTACCGTTGACAGAATCTGTTATATCTGTTATGCAAATCAGTGTATATGGCATTGCTTCTTCTGAACCTGAAGACCACATTATTTATGTATATTGGCTCAAAATGTGTCTGGTCCTGGATGAAACAATGTAGATCTAAGTCACGGGAAACCTCCATAGAGCTATATATCCACCGGAGATTGAACATATTTCTTACACATCTAAACTCACTGATAAAAGTTATATTGGTCCCTTGGTAGCTAGCCTGTATGAAATGTTATGGCTTCACATGCCATGAATTCTAAAGCACTTTCTAATGGAGACAGACCATCTTTTTAAAGAGACAGGATGATCTATTAGTAAGGGAATATTTACTCACTCAAAACACTTCTGCTGTTTTCCACCCCCCACCCACTGCCACCCACCCCCCATAGTAGCTCTAATATTGAGACCATCTATTTTGCAGTAGATGTGGCTCAGAATGAACGCAGGAGAAGTTGCGGAATGTATCTGGATGATCCTGTCCATCATCACAATTTGCATGGGAGGAAGTAGGTTTCTGTATTTATTTCTTGATTTGTAACCTGCTTCTCCCATTTTTTAAAAAAATGCCAGTTCTTTCTCGGTCATCTTTAAAGGAAAAGGCTTTCTGTATTCAAAGCCTTTTACTGTAATCATAGCCATTATACGATATTTCAAAATAATACTTCTGTACTACTTTTCTATAGTTAGAATATAATAATATTATGACAATATTGTTCTTCTTGTTATTAACCATTATTGTTCAATTATAACAAAATTGCTGTTATTATGGTTGTTGTTAGATATAAATAGCCTGCTTTTCCAGTATTGTTCAAGCTATGCTTTATTGCTAACAAATAGCACTGCTCACAGCAAAAAAGGCAATTTAGTTTTGGTGATTATCCAAGGACTTTTCTGCTCTGTAGTATCTTCGCAGCTACATCAACCTTTCTGTCTTACCCCTTCATTTTCTTCTAACCTCTGCATTACATTAAATAAAAGGCAATTGTAGGAAAGTAACTTTCTCTGCACTGAAATGTTGCTGGCCCTGCTATTATTTTGATTGCAGGTTCAAACTCAGTTATTTTCTCTGCATTTTAAAGTAACTCGGTTGTTGACTTTGCTCTGATGTTTTCATGGTCTGGATTTTTTTTTAACGCATTAAGCTTGTATAATATCATGGGATGTGTTGCTTTTATCCCCTCTTCATTGAACCCTGATACTCTAGGATAAAGGGTGAGTTTTAAAACAGTTTTAGTAAATAAGTAAATAATAGTATTAGTTATTAATAAGTAATAATAAGTAAATAACGCTTTAAGTAACAGTTTCTGCCACCTGGCTTTTTTTTTTTTTTGCCATAAGTTCCAACACACACTTAATATTCAGAAGAGATCCTTGTAACGTTTTACCTAACTTAATTTTTCTCAAGAAGAGAGAAGAGAAAAGCTTTAAATAACTTAGGCTGGGTTCCTTCATATACAAGCTGTAAATGTTTTACTTTGATTTGAGATACATGACAATAAATTAGGGGGTATTTATCAAGGCCGCTTTGTTGCATTGCTGACAAAAGCTGCTCTTTGCATAAATTACTGCATTATACAAATACACTTAGCTGGATCATGTTTCTTTGATGTTGGTGAAACAGATTTATGTTCAGTGGCGTTTTTTATTTATCTGCCCTATTCACCTCAACAAGAGCCGGACATATTCCACAATTAGTTCCATACTTCTAGAAACGACACATCTTAGAAACAAAGAAATTTAAACACTCCTTCCCTCAAAAAGGAGGGGAGACAGAGAATCAAGCTTGCTTCCCCCCCTCCATGACTCTAAACTACTGTATGCCATCAAGAGTAAATATTTAATCAGAGCTGTATCTTTGAAATCTTTGTTCCAAAAACACTTTGAAAACTAGTTAAGTAAGCTATTTTCTCTCTCTCTCAATTTTTTGGACCAAAAAAAAAAAAAAGCATCACAGAAAGCATGGGGAGAGAGGTTTTCAAGACTTCATTACCAGACTAAGTAAACATAACTCTGTTTCAACAAATACTTGATATTGGGGGAAATGGGTTACAAAAAGGAAAGAGAAAGAAAGAAAGAAAGAAAGAAAGAAAGAAAGAAAGAAAGAAAGAAAGAAAGAAAGAAAGAAAGTTTAAAAGATGTTTGTTTAATGCTTTCTGTAGTCAAAGCTGCCATTTCAACTTTAGATATTTGAACTTTAAAT